>NC_133939.1:23450455-23761874 GCF_031877795.1 Strix aluco | reverse complement strand
GATTGAAATAGTGTTATAAAACTGATAACTTTGCAAAGCTCTGTAATATAAACCATTTCTTAAGTAAAACGCCTGTGACATAAATTTGACAACCTCTCTTTTTATAAATTTACACTCTTGGAATCTTATGCAAGACATGATGCAACCTTTTCGACTACACATACGCGTAAACACAACCTCATGCTATCATTTACAAATAAAATCACTATCAGTATACTTTTAATCACATGAGCAGAAAAAGGTTTGCCATATACATCTGTCATTGTAAGAAAAATACTTGATATTGTAAACAGAGTAAAAGACACTATATAGTAGTGATTATTAAAAAAATAGCAGCTTACATCTACCCTATATTTGGAAAAAAATGTAGTCACAAGATACAATAAACTGCAGGACTGGAGCAGCAGGGGAATTAGTGCAAGTATTCATCTTTTAAATAAGCTGAATCACTGCTATTAAAATAAACTTGAAGCAAGTCCTCTGTTTAAGTTTTTTTAAATCTAAGGTAGTAAACATTTTGCCTCTTAATGGCAGTGTTATCAAATATATGCCAAAGATTTTATTTTAATAAAGAAAAATTACATGAGATACTTTTAATACTGGAGTTTGGTTACAATTATACATCTAAGCTCCTACAAATAATGATGGGCAACTCTCAAAGAAGCTGTGGCATGAACCCTTGTCCAGAAAGATCTTAACCTCTTAAAAAACAATCCCCCAGCTATACTTTGCTCCTTTTCACAATAGTGCACAATTTAACCATATTTTAGCTATGGTCTTAAAGCAACAGAAGATGCATCTTTTCCTCTTTTTTTATCTTTTTTTTTTTTTTTTTTTTTTTGCATCCCTGTATTTTTCTTCTCCGTATTTTTGTGCCCTTCTATTCTTAAGTTTGGCAGAATTATGTCCCAAATAAGAAACTACTGCATTTCAGCCATGTCACCAGAAAATAAAACATAGCATTATACCCATTACTGTCATACTTCGTAGATGAGCAGGACGTGAAATATCACACCTCAAAGAAGGTGGTTTTTTTTCTTCTCTCTCCATAATCCCTTTTCCACCCTCCCTCTGTTCACAAAATTGTGCTCTGGGAGCCACAAAATGTACCAAACATTATCAGGTTCAATCTACCTCTTCAAAGAATGCATTAAAACATGTTTCAAAGAAACTTTTTTTTCCAAGGTGAAAAAAATATAAACAAGAAACTAATTCACTCCCTTACTTCATGCATCCATAAACTTAACCAAAACAAAACAGAAAACCCAATGTTTAAAATCAAAGAAAAAACTACTGCTGCAGATTTCAAGTCCATTCTCTGTACACACAAACTGCTCAACTACTGAGAAGGAAAACAAAAATACCCCGCAATCCATTGTCATAATGGATTTAAAGGGGGGAAGGGGTAATGAAGGCTGCCATTAGTATCTTCTGAATTTGGTATGTATATGGGTCTGCTCTTGTATATGGTATATTTCTCTCTCTCTCGCTCTCTCTTCTGTTTTTCATATCCAAAACCTTTAAGTGTTATTTTGGGGCACAGCAGATTCCAGCACTTGGTGAACAGGATTCACAAGCTGTGACAAAACTCTGTCATCCTCTTCAGGGTGTAATTTTTTTTTTTTTTTTCTCTTTTTTTATATACAGTATATGTATATATTTCTTTTACGTTTGGCTGTAGTGGACTGGCCATGGTTCAATTGGGACTATAGCAGTACATGGGTCAGGGACAGTCATTTTGGCTATGTACACATTCATAGTCGGTCCATGGCTTCCAACTAGTAGCGCTATTTCCGTAGGTCTAATACACAAACCTGCAAGAAAAAGAAATCCATATACAGAAATTGCACATTGCACAATACTACACGTTTATACAATTCTGTGTTAAGTATCCGAGCAAAACCTATGAGACAGATTGTGTAAGCTTAATCTTATATCTATTAACAATAGACTGGGGGGGGGGGAGTCACCAGGTGAGCACTTTGTTTATGAGCACCCAGCCAGACCCAGGTGCTGAGGGTATTATTGCTGCCTAATGAATTACTGTCAGAATATTAACAACATCTTACGTAAGCTGTTTGCCTATTATTTAAGAAATGAGGCCAAGAACTTACTTGAATCTAGGTTATAAAAATACAGTAAAATTAAATTAAAAATATGTGGGCAGATACTAGAATTGACCAGAATAATTCTGAAAAAACAGTTAACGGTATACAAATTCCAGTTTTAGTCTTCTCAAAATCTTCACTAAGTAGTGCTTCTAGTTCTGTCAGATACAGAAATGTACTAGTAAAATATAATCATACACAAGCTATGCTTTTAGTCATCACACAGTTCAAAAGTTTTTGCTTAGTTATTACCTGCTATAAGTACATTTAAAACAGAGGGGATGCAGAAGGGCTTTCACTAGCAAACAATATAAAACAAAATGAAACCAACATTTTTAAAAGAGCAGAAACTGAGTGAAAACAAAACTGTTGCAAGCACAATCAGCCTCCTGCACCAAATTAACTGAAAGACTGGAAAGGTTACACAACATGTACATAAAAGGGTCATCTAGGGGGGAATGATAATTTCTACTCAGGATATGCCTTGAGCTTTCATTCCTTTTATGATATTGTCTATACTTATAAGACTAAAATGATATGAAAGACCAATCAAAATTAGTTCTCTAGAATTTAATCTACTTAAAATTCAGAACTTCCTATTTTCTGTCCAGAACTCTCACAAAGCAACCCTGCTTACCAGCACGGAGCCTGCAGGACAGGAGAACGCTTTGGCACCTGTGTTAAGATACTACCTGAGACTCTGGACTACAAAGGTACCAGGGTTGCTTTTGGCTGACATTTGTTATTTAAGCTACAGCACTTCAAAATACAATTCCTTTATCACTCTTATTTTATTCTACTTTTGCTTTTCCTTAGGCTCTCCTCTCCTTTCTTTTAAAACCATGGCAAAAGAGAAGCAAGCAAAAAACAAGTGTTTTACTTGTTATGAAGAACTGCATGTTAATATTTTACTGCAGTACTTTGCAGGGTAATGTCAGAAGAGCTAGGAGGTGATGCTACGATACACCACTATGAGATGATAGGGGATGCATTCATGATTAGTTAAACATATGATTTTATTGCCTGCTTCTTCTAAGCAAAGCAAGCAGACTGTATTTACATATATTTACATATAGCTCCCATCATTTTTAGGGCCTTTTTAATTACAAGCATTCAGAAATTTGTACTTTGTTTTGCTGTACTTTGTCAAACACAATGCAGAAGATATTTTACTTCTATCATTATAGTATCA
Source organism: Strix aluco (assembly GCF_031877795.1). NCBI lineage: Eukaryota > Metazoa > Chordata > Aves > Strigiformes > Strigidae > Strix > Strix aluco. Next base: position 23,758,574 of record NC_133939.1, on the reverse strand, counting down.
CCTACACTGAAAAGGGCAAAGAGGCAAAACCGAACTTGTTTCCAAGACTACAGTGAAAAGACCAGCCACAGAGAACACATTTCCAAAGTAAGCCCCAGCAGGGACAGAAAATTTAAGTCAGAGGCACCTTCACCTGCTGAGATTTTTGGAGGGTTTAGAACAGTAATGCATTAGGCTAGAATAAGGACGTTCTCCTTACAACATTACAGCACCCTTATATAGGCAAAAATCTACACGTGAGCTGGCTGTATTCCAACTCAGCTACAGAAGGAAATTTTCTCTCCATTGTTAGTCAAAACTTTCCCAGAAGATGCTTGTTGTTAGAACGTCAACCAAGTCACACAGCACTTACTGAACCATCTGAAGCACTTGCTCCAACTTTGTCTCCTGCTGCATTCCAGCAAACCTCAAAAATCCCTCCTGTTCCCCGATAACTGTGAACTAGGGCACCTGTCTAAAAAGGGACAAAACATGTAATTAATATTAAAAAAAAAAAAAAATCAATGCAAACAAGTGAAATCTGTACAACATGTAAAACTTTCCCACTGTTTTTAAGAGCTGAAATTCTCAGAGAAAATGGTCCAGATGAGACTCATGGACAATCTCAGCACTGTGTTAAAGGACACGACAAACACAATTATCACATCTTGATCTCTTGTGTTTGACGGGAAAAACCGGGGATGGTCATAACTACTTCCAATCAGTAAAACAAGCCTTCCTTTAATATCCAGTTCCCAGTAGCCACAGATCACATCTTGCCTAACATAAAGGTCTTTCAACTTTCATTTGCAATCAGCCTTATTTTTGCCAGAAATACAAAACAAGTAAGTTTCCTTTCTTAGAAAGTTACATAGAAACATTCTGTCATCATCATCTTCTCTCACTTTACATTCTCTTGTTTTTCAGTGAAATCCAATGAAATATCTATCAGATTTGTATGTCTACATCCAGTCATCATTTTTCACAGCAAATGTGTTTTATCAGGAGTTTAAAGTTCAGAGTTAACAAAGACAGTTTTTGGATGCAACATGTTATTGGAGACACTTTGTCAAATGTATTTTCGCAGTGGCCTTTTTCTTTTGTGGGTTTTTTTTGTTTGAGTTTTTTTGCTAAGTAAAGACAATTATTACTTCACCATAGGCAAGCACTCAAAGAGAGAGATTAGATGTACATCCTTTAACAGAAGTAACCTCAGAACAAAGAGAAAGTGAATCAGCGTGTTCAGAATGGCAAAGCTCTTTGTGGCCGAAACATGATGAAGCAAAAAGTCTGGAAGGGTGCTGATGGAAAAGACCAAAACACAAACTTCTAAGCAGACAGAAGGGCTATACCTGTGTATTCCAGATGTGTACACATTTATCAAAGGAGCCACTGGCCAGGTACCTGCCATCAGGACTGAAAGCTACACTGTACACAGGTTCTTGATGTTTTGTCAGAGTATGAATACAAATTCCTCTGTCTACATCCCATAACCTAACAGTAGAATCAAAGGATGCACTGTCAACGGAAAAAACACAGATTAATTACATCTCAATTTGACATATTTTTGTTACTAATAAAAACGCAATACGATAAAGCATCCTACACACTTCAAAACATTCTGTGAACCTACATATTTAAAGAGTGAAGTAAAAATAATGCTTAGCAGGCATTTAAAACCAGGATTAAATAGTACCTTGCTAACATAAGATTGGCATTTGGATTATTTGTTCCTGGTCCTGTAGGACTCCATTTGATAGTATAAATTTCTTTGTTGTGTGCTTGTAAATCATGGACACAACTGTCTTGTTTCATACTCCAGATCTATGATAAAAATGGAAAAAAAGATATTTAGCACAATTGTAATAAAATACATTTTACATCTCTCCTCTTTATCATTTGCAGGCTGACTGCTATCTTTTAGGCTACAAAACATTTGCCATGACCACTGGGTTTCTAGAGTAATTATGACAAGTATTATTCCAGTACCTTTCATTCTTTAAGTTATAAGTACCCGGTGCAGTTAATCAGTAATAAAGGTCCTGTCTATAGAAACCAATCTGCATGTGTTAACTACAAGCCCCTTGAAAACTGCAGGGATGAGAACAGATGCTAAAATGAGAAGAGCAATACATATATGCTCATGTCTGAGTTGACAAAATATCACAGTCTTATTTTTAAATGAACTTCTTGCTACACAGACTGAGTGAAATAAAGGGATAGCAGAGAAATTTTCTGTTTTCATACAAAGCCATAGACCATACTGCAAAAACCATTATGGCATTTTCCTGGCTTGTTAGGATTTGCTTTGCCAGGTGTTTGTTCAGTACTTCACGCAGTTCCTTAGGACTCCAACAAAATAACTTTATTCTAGTAAAAGTTTGCATTGCCACTACAGAAGGGATTTTGGAAGGCTTTTATACCTTTTCCTAAATGTGAAACTTGATATGGTAGCTAATCATCTGAATGCTTTTTTTAATTCTATCTGCTTCAGCAATGCTTTTAGCTCACCTTTTGTTAGAAAAAGCTAACAGGATCATGTTTAAGCCCAACTGTATTTAAGATGCAGTTGAGGTGTATGTTTATATAAATGATGCTTTTCAGAACTGATGCCTCACTGAAGGAGAAATTGATTTTCAATGTGCAGACAGAATTCAAATTGTATTTCCAGTTTGAATTGATGGGATCAAAATCTAGCTTCTCTTCCCAAAACTAGTATAGACGAAAAGAATCCTTGTTAGCTGCCCTAGAGAACATCAAGTTGGCATCACAAGAGAGAAAAAAAATAAAACACTAGGCATCTTCCATATGCTTCAAAACCTGACATTCATGCCCACTGCCATTGAAAGTAAGCGATCCACAAGTGATTAGTGATGCGCAGACTGATCTACAAGCAATTGGTCTTCCAGTTAATCCTGAACAAAATGATAAAATTCTTTCCAGGCTGGGCTGAATTCAAAACAGCAACCAAGAAGTTAATTGCCTGAATTGCCTGAGTCCACAAATGGTGACATGTTCCCAGTTGTCACCTCTCTACTCAGAGACAGCAGCAACAGCTTAGCTCTAAATTGGAATTCATCTCACCTGAGTTTCAGCTGTCTTAAGTATTAAATATCTAGCTTAAGCTGGCTATTCTGACTCCATCCATTGCCAATGGAGAACCACCAATGCTCTCAGGGGTTTACTCATTACACTTGACTTAAGACACTTAGGAAAGGATGAATTGCTCTTCAGTGGTGCTAGACACTCTGTTGACTAAAGATGCCCAGACATCTCGCTTTAGACTAGAGGTTTAATACTCAAATGTTTATATTTAGATAAGATTATTTTCACTGCAAGAGCCTGAGTCAGCAGAGGAGGGGATATCTGGCTACTCGTTTAGCCATTCCCTCTCTGATTAAACAACAGTGAGCTAGATGGAAATCGCTGTCTAAAGGGCTACTAGAGGACAGTGCTGTCAACATAAAAAAAACCATATGCAGATACTCTACCAAACAGAGTGCTAAAACATCCACTAAATATAAAGCACTATGGGAGTAACAGAAAAGCATCTGTACCATGGAAACGGCACAAGCCTGTCAGACATGAACAACCTCATTTCTTCTAGTGCATCTAACCTGGTGGTATTTTTGTAGGGATCTCTAGTGTGCCTTGAAGTCCTACCTATAAGTTACAGTATTCTCTGCATTCACAAATTTGCCCCAGTTCTGCAAGAAAGCATGTTGCTATGAACCTCTGTGCCCAGCAAGATCATGGAACAGATCCTCCTGGTAAATAGGCTAGGGAACATGGAAAATAAGGAGGTCATTGGTGACAGCCAACATGGCTTCACTAAGGGCAAATCTTGTCTGACAAATCTGGTGGCCTTCTACAACAGGGTTACAGCACTGGTGGGTAACGGAAGAGCAACTGACGTCATCTACCTGGACTTGTGCAAAGCATTTGACACTGTCCTGCATGACATCCTGGTCTCTAAATTGGAGACACGTGGATTTGATGGATGGACCACTTCGTGGATAAGGAATTGGCTGGATGGTCGCACTCAAAGAGTTGCGGTCAATGGCTCCATGTCCAAGTGGAGAGCAGTGACGAGTGGCGTTCCTCAAGGGTTGGTGCTGGGACCAGTGCTGTTTAACATCTTTACTGGTGACATGGACAGTTGGATCGAGTGCACCCTCAGCAAGTTCACTGATGACACCATGCTGTGTGGTGCAGTTGACATGCTGGAGGGAAGGGATCGATCCAGAGGGACCTGGACAGGCTGGAGAGGTGGGCCCGTGCGAACCTCATGAAGTTCAACAAGGCCAAGTGCAAGGTCCTGCACAGGGGTCAGCTCAATCCCAAGCACAAATCCAGGCTGGGCGATGAGTGGATTGAGAGCAGTCCTGCAGAGAAGGACCTGGGGGTACTAGTGGATGGAAAACTGACTATGAGCCAGCAATGTGGACTCGCAGCCCAGAAAGCCAACCCTGTCCTGGGCTGCATCAAGAGAAGTGTGGCCAGCAGGTCGAGAGAGGGGATTCTCCCGCTCTGCTCCACTCTCATGAGACCCCCTACTGCAGTGCTGTGTCCAGCTCTGGGGGCACCAACATCAGAAGGACATGGACATGCTGGAGTGAGTCCAGAGGAGGCCACGAAGATGCTCAGCCTGGAGAAGAGAAGGCTCTGGGGAGACCTTAGAGCAGCCTTCCAGTACTTAAAGGGGGTACAGGAAAGATGGGGAGAGACTCTTGATCAGGGAGTGTAGGGATAGGATGAGGGGTAATGGTTTTAAACTGAAAGAGAGGAGATTTAGATTAGCCTTAATGAAGAAATTCTTCCCTGTGAGGGTGGTGAGGCCCTGGCACAGGTTGCCCAGAGAAGCTGTGGCTGCCCCCTCCCTGGAAGGGTTCAAGGCCAGGTTGGATGGGCCTTTGGGCAACCTGGGCTAGTGGAAGGTGTGTCTGCTTATGCCAGGGAGGGTGGAACTGGGTGATCTTTAAGGTCCCTTCCAATCCAAACCATTCTGGGATTCTATGAATTATTCGGAGGAAAAGTGTAAGTGCAATTGAAACCTGTAGAATGACTCCTGATGAACTAGAAAAACTAAGGAGTACACACAGCCTCTTAAGAAACAATATGCCGAAATTTTTAGCTAGAAAGAAGGGGAAAACATAAGAAATCCAGGAAAGGAACTAATCACCCATTCTTGTATGTATTACACAACATGCATTCCAACTCTTCCTTTTAACCAAAAGCAACCACAAAGCGTGACAGCTTAATGATTAATGACCTAATTCTGTAAACAGCTAAAAGCACCTAATAAATCATGCTTCAAGCCTCAGGGTGGCAGCCTGTAACAAGTTCTCTGGTCTAAAGCTTGGCTCTGATTAACAAGGATTTGCTAGGATTGCCTAATCTTGTTATATTAAAAAAGAACAAATATTAGACGACACAGTAAGTACAGTGATACTGCTGGATTGCCCGAGCTGATGGTGTACATTCCAGAGTCCTACAAAGACACGAGCCAGTACCAGAACTCCCGTTACCTTTAGAGTCATATCATCAGAGCAGGACGCCAGAAGATTACCAGTTGGATCCCATTTGATTGCGTTTACTTCATTCTAAAATTGAACAGTGAGAATAAATTGGAGTCTTCACTTCCATTACAAATGACAGCTTACAAAAGATAAAGTTGGACAGCAGTTATAAGTATTTGTATAACTGTCAGTATTTTAACATTTAATTTTCATTCCTAGCTTTGCCTTCAATAACAATAACTTTTTGCTACCTGTTCATCACATTTTCCCATGCATGCTCTTACACAACATAGGCTGTGCATAGCAAAGTCTTAAAGTCACCATGTTTCTTCTTCTACGCTCACTTTTGCTATGCCATCCTGGCACAGGTAGAAAGAGCTGCACATGGGAGTGAGAATTGTTCTAATAATGATAGAGACTAGTTACCATTTGACCTTAACTACAACTTCCTGCGTATGTGTATCTGTTACCTGTTGCCAAAGACCAACCATTACACATGTGCTCTAGACTGGCAAGTACACCAGGCCCCCAATCTCTCATTAATAAAAATATCATCTAGCAACCCCCAATTTTCCAGTACTTACTGTGTGACCCTGGAAGGTTTTGATGGGTCTATCTTGTCCTAGTTTACAGACATGAATACACATGTCTGTACTGCAAGAGGCAAATGTGTTGTTACTCTGCCAATCAACATCTAATGCTGGTGCTAAAAGAAAAAGAAAGATATTTAAAACTATGGTAGGTATTCTGCAGAAGTTTGATTTGTACATTTAGCATGCACCACCTTAGAACAAATGCCAACAGGAAGCAACCATTAATTTTACAGCAGTTCTAAAGATAATCAAACACTATGAACAGTGAGAAATGCAGCCAAAACCAGTCTTACACAAAAAAAGGAAACAAAATTTAACAGAAGTCATTAAAACATAGAACATATTTGAAATGAAACAGTTACACAGAAGACAGTGCAGCAGGACAACAAGCTGTAGTTAAGTCATCTATAAATAAATCTCAAGACTCAGCATAAGGAACAGGTTCCCACAACTTAACGCATCGTCATGCATGAGCTCATCTCCACTAACAGTCCATGCTTGTGCTGATAGATGGCAGCCAGGGAAAGGTAATGATTTATTTCCTTTCTTAATTCCAGCATTATAAGGTGTGGTAACTTGAAGCTTAATCATGGGCGACATATTCCATTTGATCAAGCCAAGATATTTATGGCAGATAGCACACAGAATTGCTTGGAATAAATCAAGAATTGATGTTTTTGATTGTTGTCATGCCACTGAAAACATAGTGTGAGCGGAATAAAAAGTGGAAACAAGACACGTTTCTTAAAGGCCCTTCAATGACATGTTCGTCATCTCTCTATTCTATTTTCCAGCTGATTCTGGCAGGCTTGCACAGCATGCAGCCCACAAAGCAATTTGTCTGACCTCCTGAGAGGCTGCACTCTCATCCCAGCTGGCCAGTGAACAGCCTTTCAGCTGGTTTGTGGCCAAACAAATTGGGGACAGCACAGCAGGCAGCGCAGAACAATGGGATGCGGAGCTGGGATTACTGTAGCAGGAAGATGACAAATGCAGTCCTTAGCTGATAAACACAAATCCTTCATGGCCCACCCACTTGATTTGTCTGCCACTGTACTACAGAAAGTAATACTTGGATTATCTCTTATGACTTTCATAGAACTGTAATAAAATTGTGAGTGATAAAGTTATACAATCAGAACAACTGTATCTTTGTTTACATTCTCAAAATTCATAAGACTATGAATATGAGAGCCAGTACCCTAAGACTGCCTGTAAGACTTTAAAAGGGTGTAAATAAGCACCATAAACTTCAGATTTTTTAATTTATTTTGATGAATAACACTTCTTTCATCTTTTCAGATGACAATCCTGAATGATCAAAATCAAGACTTACCAGAATGAAAAGGAAACTGCTGCTTGGCTTCACCAGTGTGGGCATCCCAAATAATTGTGGTCTGTATTAAACAGATAAATAAACAATAAACAAACTTGTACAAATTTGCTAATTTCCCCACAACTACCACTATTCAGATGTATCAGACTACCTAGTCTACTCCCCATTGCCCAAACCTGCTCCCAGTGTATATTTCTAGTGTTTTACCCAGTAGTAAAGGAAACAGTATTAGGTCTACAGACAACAGTAGAAAACAGTAATAATGTGCAATATTAGAGAGGTGTTTGATCACATCTTGGGGTCTGGAGGGAAGAACGGGGTTGTGGGCTTCTTTTTTATAAACAAAAATTAAATAGATTTATCTCTTTAGTCCTATTTATATTTTTGTAATCCACTCCATACACCTATTTTAATTTCAAATACTTGTATATTCAAATTGTAATTTCAAACACTCATTTGACCCTAAGGAAATCTTTATATAACAGTTAGACTCGTACTTAAGAATCTGAAAGATTTGATTTAAGGCTGTAATTTTCTTCCGAGTTGTTCTCTGCCAATACTTCTGATATCCTTCTGATGAAAGAAATCTTACATGAAAAAATTATTAATCACTATATTATATGCCAATATTCCTGACCTACCTCAACGATCAATGAACATTTTGACACTGAATTCAGTGGAAGCATGAACTGACCACACAAATTATTTATGGAAGAGATGCATAAGGTTGGGTCAATCTTTCTGTTAATATTTTTCAAAGCATAATCTCAGTTGCTTTGTCCAAGGAGTTTTATTGACTGAAACGAGGCTTCTCTCTCTTCCAGAATAATTTTCTGCAAATTAAAGCTGTACCTCCACAAAGATTTAAAAACTGGCATAAGCCATCACAGCTGCCAAAAGAAGAAACCCATTCTTCCCATGCTTTGAGACATTGACTTTTCCTTCCGTTGTGCCAGCACAAGCATTTATAAAGCTGGGCACTAAAGCAAGCCAGGTTAAATGTGTGCAGGAAAAAAATAATAAATAAAGAAGAAAATCTACTACTTCACAGTGACACTGCCAGTTTTAAGTACTGTGGGCCTGTGGCCTTGCTGAGCCTGCAGTTTGCCAGTCTCACTAGAAGAAAGCCTTGTATACTTCCGCACCTTCAATCAGTTACAGAGGAGAAACTAAACTCTTCTTAGTCTTTGAATAGTGTCTTCTATTTTCTGAATTAATCTTAAGTTTATTCTTCATCACTGTGTGCCCTTCCTACCATTCATAAAATCTCTCACACTAACAACAGCTTTAAATTTAAAGACCTTGTGAGTCTAAGTTTGTTTAGACATGTAAAATAAAACACAGTTAAACAATGAGCTTCATAGCATTATGCTACTGGCACCTCCCCAGTCAGATATATTGGCTTTTCTTATGTTCCAACGCTAACCTTTTCAATCATTCTCAGGCTTGACTGATCTCAAAATCAGCCTGAACCTATTCTTCCAGTATGATTTTTTTTCTGAGACTTTGCATAAAATGCTTCACTAAATTTTAGATGACTCTGTTTCACAAAGGTTAAACATTCCTGCATTCAATGCACTTACTTTCCAACTTAGGCTAACCTAATTGGGAAGCGATCCAGAGCACTGAAATCTAGTAAATTAAAATATCTCAATAAACTACTATAAAACACAAGGAAACACAGCTAGCATAACAAGTTCTTTGTAAGTATATATTTACGTCTCATGCCTTTAGTTTAATCTACTTACTTTCTATAGCTTTGCTAATATGCTTACAATTAGATTATAATGGTGAAGGAAAGAATTTTAATTTTACCAAAGATTATCTCACCTTGTCCACTCCTGCACTTAAAATGAAGTTTCCTTTCTTGTTCCATTTTAACGCAAATATAGGACCTTTATGTTGCCCTAAGGTGCTGGCAAGATTACCTGAAAATTTATATTGATATGAATACATTAAAAAAATAAAAAACTATGCTGTGAGCCACAATACAGGAAAATACACTGGAAATTAAAGTATTTCACTTACCATCTTTAGTCCATATCCTTGCAAAGCCATCGTAAGACCCAGTTGCTAGAAGTGTACCTTCACTCTGCCAGCAAAAAGGTTCTTTTATTTATTTTTAATGTATAACTCAAAGCTAAAGAGCACAAAGCAAATTTCAGGTAGAATACATCTGTGTAAGATTTATGATATTTATTACATTGACTGCAACTTATTAAAAAGAAGTCCCCAAAGTACAGTACAAGAAATTACAATGCAACTCAAAAATAGAAATATTTCAGGAGCCGTAGCAGAGGATGCACAGTTGCTGTCACTTAAAGTTTGCCTATGCAAAATTATGGGTACAATTTTCTCGAAGTATTTTGAGCACTGCCATTTCCACTTACGTTCCAATCCAGTGATGTCACATCTTTGTTGCTGGGTACATCCTGCCCTCCTTCTCGTATACAGTGCCGAAGTACCAGCTGCGTGGAGCCGCTCGTGCTGTTTTCACTGAGGTTCCATATCCGTGCTGTCGAATCTCCAGATCTACAAAACAGTCAACGACAACATAACTCCTTCTCCCAATTAATTCCATTTAATAAAGTATTCCTTTGAAAACAGCAAACATTGTTGCATTTGATGTAGAGGGTGTTGGGGCAGGTATTATTTTAAGTTGTTACCATCAATGTATCTCAGTATGCCAGCGAGCACCGGTATTACACACATACATGGTTAATACACGTACCCTGAGGCCAAAAGGTCACTGACGGGATTCCAGGCACAGATGAATACTTCAGATTCATGGCCACGCAGCACCACTGCCTTGTTGGGAGGGATTTCAACATCTCCATCTACTTCCATCATATCTGTGTGATTATCTGCATTATGGGAAACCACAGTAGAGAGAGGTGGATTTTAATATTTTGGGACAATACATTTTAACTACTATATGGTTCAAAGCTGCAAAGTTCCTTTATTTTTCCAGTTCCAATTTATGAAGTACTATAAGCAGATGAGTTTCAAAAACGTGAGGAAGCTCTTAGCCCTTCTAAACCTCAGCATCCAAATGGATTTAATTTTGAAACTCCAAAATTGAGGCCAAAAGTTTATTTTTTAACATAGAAAAAAATTAACACTGATGTTAAAAGTACTCAGAGTTTTCCAGGCATGATACTGCATAGTACAATATGTTACTAGTCTATCTTGTGCTTTAAAAATACGTTTATGACACATTCATTTTCAAAAATCTCTCTTTTCACCAAGTGCAGTCAAACAGGTTTTAAATCTCCATCTCAGACACTTCATTTACAAAATGGCTTTAATTAATATGATAACATTTGGTGATACGGTAAACTGATAACAGAGCTTTTTAAACTGCATCAGCAGTTACTGTGGAATTGTGGCAATACATAGCTTTCTGCGTGGAAGTGATACTGGATCCATATTGTTCTGTAAAACATACTGGGGGTAATTCAACCAACAAAACAGTTTTCTTGGCAGCTACCATCAATCATTTTCTATTATTAAAAATAAATTCACACTGAGTGTAAATGCAGAATGTAAAAAATGCTGAACAGTTCACCTGCTCCATATTTATTCCCTGTGGTTAAACAAACCATTTCACATCTATTGCTTAATTTAACATTAAGGGTTTCTGTCACTGTTTGTATGTGTGAGAAAACAGAAAAAGCTATTAGAACATGCATATTTTTAAGAAAGAACACCATTTAAAGCATTGCTTCAATTAAAGAGAACCAATGCCAGTATAATTTGGTATACCAGCCAGTAGGGGTTGCTGGTATATCACAGTTCACAGTAGCGGAGATCTGAAGTTTACGCTTACTCTTATCCAGTTCACAGTTAACAAGCAAATATTCTTCTGAGATTTTTAAATGAAAGCGCCAAAGTAGAGAGCTTGTTTAAGCCAAAGATTATATTTACACTTTATTTATCATATATAATAATGAAAAAAACCAGTAAAATCCAGCTGTAAAATGAAAAACTTGTACACGGCTCCATAGGAATATTCTCTCAAAAACATCTTTTCTTCAGGTGCTTTTACAGAAAGAGCTGTAACTCCCCCTCTTAAATGCGTAACTCACGACTTCCAGAACAGTATTTTCAAAAAAATCTCATTTTAATGCCTGACCTTAAGTTTTTGATACTAAGCCTGATCATCAGGTATGTTCCTTTGACCAGTGATGACAAATAAAACTCAGTTTTCACCAATCACAACTGAAATGGAACCCATGAATAAAACAAACCTGCAAGCAGTTGCACTGAATAATTCTGAATAGCAGATCATGAAAACTGATACTGATAAAGGAGATAAATGACACAGGATTTGTCTGTGACCATGACGGTCTCGGCATGACAAGTGAGTCTGTCCTACAGAGAGCCAGTTACAACTGTCCGAATCATGGGGTTAGCAGAACCTGTCAAAAGTAGCTTGCAGAGCTTCACAAGCAATTCTCAGTTTCAGCCAGCTGCAGATTAGCAGACTTCTCTCCTTATTCCTTGTACAGGGGCCAAAGCTGAGGAGATGCAATATTTAAAGCGTTTTCTTGGGGTTTTTTTCTCTTTATGCAAGAGCTCTCAGAGGATCCTGTGAAAAACCTTCAGATGATGGGAAAGGAGCAGTACTGGATGTACTGGTCAATGGAATATTGTGAATTAATGAATTCAGAAGTTTGCATCCCCTCCTGCAATTCCAAATATCAAACTGGGGACAGTCAAAGTGAGACACCATCTGTTAAAGTATCACCTATGACGAAGGTATTCTCTGCAAACTGAAGGGTTACTAGTACCTCTACACATTTACCTCATTGCCTACTACCTCGTACTACGAGCTCATACTGTGATAAATGACAAGGAAATGACATTAACATAGGTTAAGGTAATTTCTGTCTCCACTTACTTGCTATAGTATGTGCTCCATTCTCTTCTCCATTTGCAGTATTTTCTCCATTTTTTGCTGATCCCTGTTGGTTAGTCGCGGCTGCGGCTGCAGCAGCTGCTGCCTGCTGTTGTGCAAGTTTATCTCTGTAGGCCTGTTGTCTTGTCTGTACCACATCAGGCATTACTGCATCTATCAGTGAGAGAGACTCTATCGGCCTACCATCAAACAAGGTACCATCCTAAATTACAGCAGAGGGAGAAAACAAAAAAAGACAACACCAAGTACAAATTAACATTACGGGCAAAAACTCCAAGGAAAACTAAAGCAACAGTTTTGATTTAATATAACAAAACAGTTTACAAATGGTGCTGGAAGCGATACCACATCATTGTTGTGGTTAGGACTGAAATTTTAGTCTAAAGTTAAGTGGCCACCATTAGTATGCAAAAAGAAGCCAGAATGCAGGCCTCTGGCAGAGCTTCTGGAATCAAAAGTTACATGCTTGAAGTTTGCTAAATCATCTGCTAAAGAAAAAAATTCTGTAAGCTATCTATGAATATGATTTCAAACATGAGTGGCTGCAACAAAATCTAATGGTTTGTTTGAAGAGCTGCAAACATTGCAATTCGGGTCACTGGCTTGTGAAGTTATTCTAGCTTATTAGACTAATACTTTCCATAAACATATTATCTAGAGAGTTGACTAGTTTTCTTCCTTTTTTTAAACAGTGCTGGCATGCTTTCAAACAACAAGGAAGAATTTTATCCTGAAATGGACAAGACCTAGTTAAAAATACCCTTATACATATGCTAAGGCTTTGTAAGGATCTATTTTTAGGAGCTACAAGGATTCCTTGCAATAAATATATTCCTCCTTCTATTCCAATCACTTGCTTTATTTTTCTGAGGCTTCCTAAGGGAAAGGATTTGCTTCACTGGGACTATGAAAACTACACATAAACAGCAAACATAAGAGAGACTGGAAAGAGTGCAGAATTAGTGAGAAAAATAGTTTCTTTCTGTCATATAACTGACACATACAAAGGCTGCTAACCTTCCAGGCATAAATGAGAAAGGAAATTGAGGGCAAGCATCTGCAGCATCAGGCAGGAAGATACATATGTTTCTGTACTGCTGGAATAACCATTTAAACATCAAATTTAATAGATCCTGCTCAAGATGAATTAGCCAGCAGAGGCAAAAGGCAAACTGGCATACACCTTCATCCTCCCTGCCACAAATTGAAACCCTCTTTCTATTTGGAAACCTTGCCTTTGGGCTCTCGTTGCTTCATTATAACAACACATCACCCAAATGAGAGCTGCATAGTGGTCTCCCACTTCCCTAGTGCAAGTCCACAAAAATTAAAAGTTAATTGTCTCAATGATAATCTTATTGCACTTGTCTGGATTTACTACAACATTATATTAGGGTAAAAACTCTACAGACAACGGACCTTTAAGCACTGAGCCAGAACACCATGCCTGGTGTTGTGTGGCTGCACTGGGCAGAAGCCCTACCCAGTTATGTCACTCCATTCTGGTTCCACCACTGGAGTCATGGTGAACACCAGCAGTAAGGAATCTGAAGTAAAAGTAAATAAATAGGATACAAGAAAGTTAAGAAAAAATACTAACATTCAAACTTACTGCAAGCAAGGACATAATGCTCCTGCAGGCAAAGTCTCCTTACCTCATTAATACTGACTTCTGCCTCTACATACTGCAGACCTTTCTGGATGATGGAAATCAAAGCAGCTGGTGGCACCAGAGCACCATTTATATTAGACTGGCTGATATGGCTCTCTATACCAAAGGTAAATGCTGAATGGGAAAACCCTAAAGACAAGGCAAAGACATCAGAATTGATTTACAGAGAGACAACGCTACTTGCCATACCACTGTAGGATCTTCTGGTTACAAACCTAAGCAAATTATACAAAGATATAGCACGCTTATGAACGACAAAAACACTCATCAAAACAGCTCTGTTGTTTCACTCGTATGCTTCTACTTTAAATGTACAAAAACAGAAAAATGAAATTTATATATAACACAGCAATTACTGTATCACTGGCAAAACATTTGCGCATGAGTAAATATAAAAATACAGAATATACAATTTTCAATAACATTTACACATATTTTATATTCTCAAACTATATACATGTATTGTATCATACATAGTATTTAATAAAATATATACCTCCAAGACACCATGACTCACTTGTTATATTTACTCACTGATTCTCTAGCCATGAAAATGAAATGGATCTCTATGTAGAACAGAATTCACTTCATGGTACAGTGCTGTCATAATTGTTTATGTTTTGGCATTGGAACTACATCAGTGCTGTGCACTGATTAAGAAGTGGCAAGCATGATGTGGTGCAGCACTGGTAGTTGCTTGCTATTTATTTGATCACCCTGAAAAGGCAAATTTAACCTAGAGAAAAACATTTGTTTCAGCAAATTAACTTTACTGTTACAGGATTTTTTGTTAAAGTACTTCCACACCCCACACCCCCCACACCTCCCCCCCCCCGTCAGTAACTAAGAAGCTGCCTGCAAACTTTCAAATGAAGATAAAGCAATCTGCAACTGGAATAAGAATGTGTATAGTCTTCAGTAAATTCAGGCAGAACAATGAGTTTCTGCATTCTTCTGACAAGCAGAGACTGAAAAACGCTGCCATCCACCACTGCTTCTGGTGCTTCTTTGTCCCAGTTTGAGAAGTCCACGCGCAGTGGACATAAGCAGTGGGCAGATGTTGCATCAGTCAAATGCATTTTCAAGAAGCCTGAAGCCACCCATCAGCAATCACTAAACAAAACTAAGAACTGGTAGATGTTGAAACAGCAAAGTAGCATGCACATTAATGCTGATCCCTTATGCTGTTAACCTTAAGATTGATTTTTTTTGCTCTAATATGCATGCTTCTTTTATGTATTGTTAAGATCATATTCCTTCCTGTCAATCACCACTTGTTCATTTACTGGGGCATGCCCTGATCTCCAGTCAAATCTACCTGTTCTAAATGTAGGCTGCTTTAAGCAGTCCATATTATAGCTGTGAGTAAAAGGTAACATCTCTTACACAGCTTCATGAACAACCACCACCACCACCACACCTCCTGCAGCCATATGGCTGCATCTAGAAATCCAAATGTGCAATACAACACAAACAGTTGATCTGACTGGGTTTGTGAAGTTTTAAAATTGAACTGTCCAAGGGAACTCTACTGCATTCTTGCTTGTATTTTACAGACACAGTCAATTTGGACAAATATGACAGGAAAAAGTTTCAAGTTTGACAATCTTCAACTGTCTTTTGCTCTTATTCCTAGGAAGCAGGAGGCTTTGGCTAGCCTGACACCAAAGGACAAAATCCTCCAAGAAAGTGTCCTGCAGGGATGGAGGCTTTCGGGAACCCAAGAGTTACTCCTGTAAAAAATTTGTCCACCTCTATTTAGATTCAAATGATACAAGTCATATGGTCACAGTTGCCACTTCTTCCTCTGAAATACAGCAACATCTGCCCTCCCAACAGTCACATTCAGGCAAGGAATTCAGCCACACAAGGCAGCTCGCAGGAGCACCATCACTCCAAGACAGAACAGGAAAAAACAGTATTTTGGTGGTCATCCTTTTTTCTTCTTCAAGTAGCCCCAAAGAAAATGGTGCAAAGTGTCACTGCCACCCTGTAGATAAGTGAATCTCCAGGAAAATGCACTTCTAGCAATCAAGTGAGTCCTTAGTTGGTTGACTGCCATCTGAAGACTCCAAATGACTAAATCTGATTAAGCTACAGAAGGTAACTTGGCAGGAATTCATTCTCTTGTTGAGAAAAAACACCAAGAAACAGTTCAGACAGAAGCAAATGCCTACTGGCAAAATAATTAAATGCGACTGCGTTTGCTAAAGCCAGTTGCAGATGAATACCAAATAAATTATGCATTGTTTAACAGCCAGAATTGTAAAAACTCACCTGACTCTTGCAAGTATCTATATACCAGGAAGTTAACCTCATCACTGCTTATACTCATCTTTATTCCCAGTTAAACCATGAGGTCACAACAAAGGACACAACCCTGAAAATAAAAAAGTAGGTCAATTAAATATTTTTAGTACCTAATACGTATTTCTCAACAAATGCTATATTTATAAAGTAAGTAGCTCCCTGGCAGCATAGACAATGGTTTTATTTTATAATGCAAATAAGTCTACTGAAGTCATTAAAAAGTCATTTGTCTCACCACAACATAAAGGTCAGTAAATTAAATATTGAAGAGCCGGGTTCTCAAATGATGCAAATTGGTACAGACTGGGGGACTATACTGCTTAATACCAGTAAAAAGGACTTGTTTCACAGGTTTTTAAAAAATAATCAAAGGAGTTTCATCTAATCAACATTATTGCTACGGAACACATTTTTCAAAATGTGGATTTCTCTCTGCCTGGCTAACAAAGACTGAGAACTTGGTTTCATGTTGGTATCCAGGCAAGTTCTCACTTTTACTTTCTAATCTACTTTACTTTTCAGGTACTCCCACTCTAGTAAAAAGGTGCAGTATGGGCTACAACACTGTATCTGTTCACAGAAAGCCCAGCTATTTCCACTAAAAACCAGAAAACATCTCAGCCATACACTTACGCTTTGCAAAAGAAATTCTTGAAATTAAAGACAAACTTTAAACAGACCATTTTTAGTAACATTTCTCTAGGCTTTCAATCAATGCTCTGAAAATACTGATGGACATACATACACAATTTTCCCTTGACTTTATTAATGGTAAATATTCAGCAAGACAAATAATGTATCAGACTAAATATACTTTTGATGACAAATTTTGAAAATATGAAGCAACAAGAGTCTTTAAAACATGGAGACGAAGAGACAGAACACAATAGTTCTTCTAACTTTAAGCCTCATTTTTGAGAACATTCTCATGACTTCTGAATGTTTAAAAATCCCGATCTTCCATGACATCTAGTAAACAAGTAAAAACATATATCAGCTTCCAGAACATAGTATGAAATAAGGTCCATCTACAGTTCCTATTGTTCCGCCCAGCACTTTTCATCAGCAGACCTTCAAGGCTTTTTCTACCCAGCCACGCACCACCATCATTTTCTTCTATGGAACTGGAGTCTGAGAAGGTAAGCGACTTTCCCACTGTTATTTGACAAAGTTTGACCTGGATCTGACGCAAAAATGGACTAGAGAGCAGGCTGTCTTATATTGTTCAAAATAAAAAGTTCTTGCTACATGGCCATGTGGTCAGGCCATTCACGACTGTTGTTTGAGGTGGGAAAGCCGTGAACACAGCAGGAAGCAACAACTATAAGGTTATGATTGTTATTATAACCTGCCACACCTATTCTTTCTAGGCATCTTTTCCTAGCAAAATTTCTCAAGGAAACAGGAGAAAATGACCACACTTTCTTTCTTATCATCTAACTTTTTAATTTTACCAGGCAACTGCAAACAACTTTGGCAGTGGAAAGAGTTCTCCAAGATGTGACTTTCCTACGAGTCCCATAATGTTGTAGAGGAAAGACTCAATTAAACTCCTCACAAAGAGGAGAGGCTACAGGATGAACTCAGATGTCAAAATGAGTGTGTTTGCCCAAAACCACACAGAAACCCTGGCAAGTCAATGAGCACACGGACACCCCCAAACCTGCCCCAGCCATGCAGCCACCCACCCAGCTAATAGCCGGGGGTAGGAGGGAGGGCAGCGCGCGCTGCCTGCTCAGTTTGGAGAGGGCACAGGAAAAATGACACAGTCCAAGAGCTGTGCAGGGAAGGCTCAGACCCAGCTGGGGCCAGTGGCACCCGAGTAGGAGAGCCAGGGTTACCCTGCGTGGGAGACGGGGGGCGGTACACCATGCTGGATGCGTCCACAGAAACCCAGATCTTGTGCTTATAGAGCAGCTCGAGCATACTGCACTGCCAGAGGAGGGGAAGATAGTTTTAGTTTCTTAAGAAAATAAATAAAAATGAGGAGCTATTTAAATCCTTCTCATTTTCAAAGGAAAAAAAATAATTGCTCCAGTACAACAACTTCTAGCTAGTGTAACACAACTCATAAAGAAAGGTACATTGATGCTAACCCTACCCCACCCACCCACAGCCCCCAGCAATGCCTGACGTACAACATATACCTGACAACATACAATATACTTTGAGGGCTCATTTACTGAGCAGTGTGTGAAATGAATGCCATTTTTAACCATATCATGCATTAGCAACCAATTCTACCATGTGCAGGACCAAACACTAATTTTATTCAGCTAAATTTTGTTGTCATACCTGACACAAATCATCTTTATTTAAGACTGCTTGTTACAGAGAAGTTCTGTCAGAAGAGGAACAATGTTCTCCTTCAGAAAAAAGGTAATTAAATTTAAAAAGACTCGTAAAAAAGCCTTTTTACATTACATACAAACACAAATGGTAGTATTTGTTTCATGGGTCTGTTACTGATTTTTAAAATGTTGCTGCATCATCCAAAAAGATAGATCAAAATGCAGAAATCAGATGAAATTGCTATTTGCTACACAGAGAAGACCTGCATTATTAATATAAAGAGGACTCCCCACTCAAAGCAGAATTGTGGACATGCCACATAAATTTACCTGTTATGTAGCTGGATTGCTAAGGAAAAAAACCTTAATGTTTTGCTTGTCTGTCAGAAGTGTTATTCACCCTGCCCAAGTCAAATGAGTATTTTTCAAGCTGGTTCAAAGTGTTTTCTACAAGATGCTTTCGTAAGGACGGACAAGTACTGCCACATGCTGTCCTGCCCGGCTATCGAGAGGTGGCAGTGCAACACTGGCTTTTGTACTTGAACAACCAGAAAAACACAAAAATGTGTTCAATAAATACACAGCTTGCCTGACGAGGACATGAAACTGAAAAGGGTGCAAAAGGTTCCAGTTTTTTACCAAGATATTGCTTCATCCATTTTTTCAGTGCTTATTGAAAACTCCGTTTCTGTATTTACTCCCCATCACAGGCCCAGTCGCTCAGCCAGTGCCTGGAGACAGCCATCCCCCGGCTATCGCACGGCCAAGGGAAGGGAGTTACTGAGAAGAACAAGCAACACCACTTTCCTTCCCATCCCAAACCCAAACTATCACATTAAAGAGAAAATACAGTAGAAGTACAGATAGGAGAGGACAGAATTACTATTGCCCCTTGAATTGATACCAGGCTTGATTCTGGCTGCTGGGCTTATGCTGCCAGCCCTCGAAACAAGGGGCAAAGGGCTCTGCAGCGTGGCCACCTCCAGCCTCGGGAGCAGACTTTGGAGACAGCTGAAGAAGCAGCTCACAGCTGCGTGAACGCCACCGCACGTGATGGGGAAGCTGCTGGTGTTTCCAGCCCTTAGAATTGTGCTGCCTCCCTCCTTTCTTGCTCACAGCTTCCTGGGAAGTACCAGCAGGAACGACCCGAGACAGTGGCAGCGAGGGAGTGACGGCCAAAAGGCGCAGAGGTGGGATGGAGAGGGACCCGCTGACTCCAAAGCCACCGGCCACGTTGCTCTCAGCGCGCAACACACACAGCCACCCCCTCACTTCGTGCTTAAGTTACAACTTGCCAAGGATGTCTGCCAAAGTACAACAGTAAAGGGAAAGAAAATAAACCCGCTAACCGACGAACCACGTGAACTCGATTTTCCCTAATGCCCCAACACAGCCCCAGGGCTTGTTTGGGAGGTGACAGAGAAGATTTCTTAAAAGTGGCACTATATAAATGGAAACAGAAACACAAATGGAGTAGGAAAGGCTGAAAAGAAGAAAATTAGAGGAGAAAAAAAAATTCATCTTTATGTATGCACCATGCATGTACACACATACCCCACATACTAACAAATCTACTTCATTAATGCTGGTTTAATTTCCCCCAAATCCACTATTTCCACATGCAATTGACTACTTATTTTGGGCACTTAATAGATATTAATATTGATCTTTATTTTAGATACAGCAATTAACCAAACAGACACAGAAAAATGAGCCAAAACTAAGTAGAAATGACACATTAATTCCTACCAGTCTTAGATTTCTAGTCTAATTTACAAAGGGCCCATTAAAAATATCTCAAGATATTTGCAACTCTATGTCCCAAATCCATTCTGAAAATATAACAAGATCCTTCAGGTCCTTTTTTCTGGCCCTTATTAAAATTCCAAGTCTTCCTCAAAACATTCTGTGGATTTACAGGAAATATGGCAAAGCACGATGCACCCACACTACTGTTTTAGCTCCAAGTGCGCTTCTAAAGCAAATCTCTCCCACTTGCCTCTACTTTTGCTTTGCACCTAGGAGCAGTCACAGTGTATGTGAAGCAGATTCCTTATCACTAAAACCAGGATTAAATAAAAAAAAAAAACAAAACACAACAAGTAAAAAAGGATGTGCAACAAGGGCTTACAAACCATGTGCAAATTGCTCATGGGCTTCCAGTCCCTGGGACCACACCAGGATCAATATTCACGGACTCAAATCAAAGTCCACTTCAGCACGCCTCCTCTCAGGCTCTCAACCCACACGTGTCCCTGCACTGCTCAGCAATGCTGTAGTGCCAACAAACTGTATTACAGTGTAGGTAACCCACCACCCTGTTCTCCTTCAATCATCCAAACCCACTGAGCCACAGGCACTGGTTATCTGTAGGATCCCCTTTCCAGAGGATGAGCCTGTGGCTTATAACGCCACTATTCAATTAGGATCAGCATAGTATCAAAATATCCCAGGTAATTTTTAATGTTGCTGTAGAAAGTCCCTGAACTCCCAAAATTTATCAGGCGTAAAACATATCAGCCATAAAATAAAAGTCAACTGTCTATACAGGCGCTGGCCTCAAGATCTACTCAAGAACTAGATGTGCCACAGGTCAGGAACAAAGTGCTTTAGACAAACTGACCCACTCATTCCAACTCTGAATCCATGTCAGAAATCACACAAAAGTCATTTGGAAACTACTTTTTACAAAGGAAATGAGGTTTCTTGTCCCTGAGCCAACACACCAACTCTGACTTAGTTTCCACATAGCAAAAACGTGCTTGTATTTCTGTAACATACCTACCTCAGACACACCAGCATGCGGGGTCTCACATGGGCTTCTCCAACCTTTGAGGACCATCCACACACTTTCACACTTTGGGTAAAATTTACAAGTAAAATCTCTTACAACAAGATCAAGCTCCACTGTCATGGACACTGGATCTGCAGGCTAATGGATGCCCAACAGTACAAATCTGATTGCATTTCTGACAAATTATTATTCTACTCTGCATGTTTATGCTAGCTTTGTACTCTTCTTTCAGGTTCATGCCAAATGCTACAGAACAGATGCCGCCCGATATGGCTCCTGGCCTAATAGTTTTTTGTTTTTTGTTTTTTTTTTTAAACAAACCTGAACTGGCAGAGAAACGTTATACATCAGATTAGCACTTTGTATCTCTTAATCACAGTTTTATAATGCACAGTAGATTTACTGTATCATCAAACAACAGTCTAAAAAAGTAATATTTCTGCAGTTTTAGGTGGGCTCTAACACATCCTAATTAGGTAGGATAACAGAAAAACCTGGCAGGCTGCTGTGAATAGTAATTCCCCAAAACATACCAATCATTAGTTTGATACTAAATATGATATGTTAAAGGAACAGATAATGCTCTGGGTAGCTCTGAAAAATGTTTAATGTTCAGATATAAACAAACTGCTACATTTATCCATGGAAAACAGAAGTCTGGCTACAGAAACAATAAATCTACAACAGAAATACTGTCACACTAGTCATTTTTTCCTCTTTCACAAGAAATCCAGACAAATATTTTGCCAGAATGTGTACACATAGACAGTGATATCATTTTTTTAAACTGCTGCTTAAGAATCTTCCTTTTTTTAGTGACCATGACCGTTAAAAAGAAAAAAGAAAAAGCAAATTATATGACCCAACCCGAGAATGCATAGTTTTTTCATTCCACCCAAAAAAACCTGAAGGTGCGCCCAAGTCCTTTGGAAAGTTTTATTACAATTCTGCTTTACATCTGTATTATCTCTCTTAAAAATAAAAATGAAGTCCTGCATATGATACACAATTCCTCTTCATTATACTTTGCAGCTAACACTGGGAGTCCCTCAGACTGACAAACCCACCTGCTGAACTCGACAGCTGTGTGATTGCTGTCATGGTGGCTCAGGGGACAGACCATACCCCGTAGCCCAGGAAGGTGCCAATACACTAAACTCCACTACTTCTCCAACTGCATCCAGGTCGATTAAGACAGTGAGGCATCAATGCCATCAAGTCTGCTTTCATTTATCAGCTCAGAGGTGCTGAAGAAAGTGAAAAGGGTGTTATTTAAATCCAACCACTCAGACCAGGCAAACTCCCAGATTTGTGAGGTTTCAGCAGGACTTCATTCAGATACCAAATCTGCCATGTGAGTAGCTTGCAGAACTGGAGTTTTAATCCGAGGCTCCACAAAATGCCTTTGCTCATGGCTTCTGTTCTACTAAAGTGTTCTCCAAAGGTGCTTCACCAAGACATGGTGGGCCCACCCCAAATGGCTGCTGAACCCTTTAGAAACGGTTCACAAAGGAAAACTCGTAAAATAAATTAGCGGTTCCTGTATGTCAAGCATGCAGTGTATGACCAACGTTGTACGTCCTTCTGCTAAGAATTTATTAGACATAAATTTCAATCAAAATTAACATTTTCTCATACTTCAAAATGAAGAAAAAAAAAATCTGAGTTTTCTTCAACTTATCAACTACTTGCTTTAAACACTCCTATTTGCTCTTTCACATCTTCACTTGAAAGATGGGGTCCAATATTGTATTGTGCATAATACAAATGAGCCCTTATTAAAGTTCTCCTACTATCTGACAATCTGCAATTAGGAATTCTTTCTAACCTTCTGAATTTAAAGGAAAACATTTTTTAAATTAAATGCATAAGCTTTGTGGTAATATATTTCAAAATGAAAGTTATCTCATTTTCTGCATTTTTACCTGTGTCTCTAAATTGCTATTATTTAAATGTGCCCTTTTTTATTTTAAGATTCAATAAGCTATGTCAAATGTGAACTTGCATAAAAAATTATCTGTAATTCTACCTAATGAACCTCCTTACTGATTTCCCATATGATCGAGCTTTGCTAGTTTTCCTTCTAGCAATTTAAAACAAGAGATGTTTCTCATGTTCATCTTTTAACTCCACTGCTTTGCTTTTAATCTCGAGAATACTACTTCATTTCCGAATACTAAAAGAGTATTTTTTTTCCTTTCCTCATCTGAATTGTTTTCCTTAGCTCAGGCGATAAATATTTGTATTCCGTACTTCAGCTTTAGTGACCTAATTTATGGCAACAGTCCCTGTCTTTCCATGCCAATTTGAGAGTATGAAGTATACAAGATGACAAAGCCAGTTTGAAATTTTCTGAAGAAGAAGAATTACAACCCTGGAAGGGGGGGGGGGAGGAACAACAACAAAACCACACAAAACCTTAGCTAAAAATAAGTTACTGTCTACTTATCTGAGTACTCAGTCTCCAGAAACGCCAAGCACAGTCCTGAGTACTATTACAAAATAAGCTGTAGATGAAGCCCATTTGCTGGTTTTGCCTAGAGCAAAGTAGTATTTAATTACTGAACTATGAACCTCCTCCCCAAAGTCATATGCTGTGTGACCCAGGAGACAGGGATTCCGGATGTTACAGCAGAGACACAAGTGACAGTATATTCAGTATCGTATTTCCAGGGCTATGGCTACAAAGCTGCAAACTTGTTTTCTAGCATTAAAAATACGTATTCCTGGACAGCTATAAGCTGCAGTGATTCTTGGCAGCCCTATTTTGTAAATCCCTAGACTGACCAAAGAAACAGGGATATTTCTGGGAATGACACTTTATTCAACACTCTTCAGGTTCTTAAACGTCTTTTTTCCTTGTTACAGTGCAACACAAGAAGAAATTATGTGTTTGGGGGAGATTTTTCTCCTTATTTCCTGTATCAGACTTTGGTACTTTAAAGACTTTTCAACTGTTTGGAGAACAACAGGAATGGACATTTCTTTCCAGGCACAACTTTTCTGCATGATAATTACAACCCTGTTGAAATGGAGGCATTTCTGATACATCTTTCTTCAGGAGCAAATATGTTATTCCTTCAAAATTTAAAAGCCAAACCCAGCTGCTCAGAACATACAACCATATGCCAGTAAAACCACCAACAGAAAGTCCTGACTCAATTCTGACCACTTCATGAAAGCCCAAACATCTCATCTCGCTCCCCTGAAGGTGGCCAAGGAGAGGGCTTTTAATCACAGAGCTCAAGTCCACACATGCAGGCAAACTAGGATTAAAAGAAAACCATCCAGAAGAAGTAGTAGTTAAAAAGTTAAATCACCACCCTCTTTCAATACTTAAATCATTTTCAGAGCACACCAGGAAATGTAACCAACCATTATGAAACTCTCCTTGATTAAACACCTAATCCAAACCAAAGGCATTCTTTGGAAATGAAGAACCCGTGGCTTGATGGGATGACATTCAGGATTAGACTGTCCTACCTGGACACAAGCTGAGCCCATGCCTATAGCAGCAAAACTGGAAATGCAGCATTTCTAGAACTGATTAGAAACAGACACCCTCTGATTGATGACCAGAATTAGCACATTTACCTGGGGAAGTAGCAGTATAGGTTTGGCCAGTAAGGATTACTTCACAAAATGACCTGCAAAGTACACCTGTAGGCTCTGTATACTAAATATATCTACCACTGTAATGGAGAGAGAAGTACCAGACAGACAAATGCTTGTCATTACTCCTTGGAGAGACATCTGTCCCCCAAAAGGGAAAATTTTCTTACTGGAAGGGCCATCACGAGAACAGTGGTAACATCAAGCAAGCTGTAGAGCTTCCATTCTAAGGCCATTAGAAGGATGTTCCTTTAGACAGAGTTACAATCCTTCAGGAATACCTAATTTAAATAAATTAAGACTTTTGCAATCAAACTTATAGACCCTGTCTCAAGAAGGCTTTGTAAAATTGTTAAATGCTAAAATAATGGCCTACTAACACTCTCTGGATCTAGACACAGAATAGTGGTAGGTTGCTGGAATCAAGTGCAAGCAAGATGAAAACTGGAAGAAGCATTATCTGCTACATTGTTTAAAATCCCGTGCAATATACCTCTTCTGCATGCACCGTTTTAGGCATGCAACTATATGACTGCTGATCTGTGCTGCATTAAAGCCTCAGCAAAAAATTAGCTATGGATGAATGTGGGAGCACACCCATTAATCCTCGTTTGGATCAAACTGTGTGAAAATTTCAGCAAAAATGATCGAGAAGAGTTCTTGAGTCGGTCAAAATGAGCCCTATCAAGAGTTTCTGGTAAGACTAAGGTAGGGGAAGAACAATGTCCAAAAAATGCCTCTATTTGTGACCACACACCATTGAAAATAAGCACAAGTACTACGGTTCAAGCTTTTTGATCAAAAATGTGTAGAAATGAAACAGTTAAACGGAGTTAAAGATCTCCATACTGTGCTAAGTTTCTGCTCTCAGCCAATTTATTCTCATTTTCACTGCTGGAAAACTCACTGAATAACACGGCCTGTAAGTCTGATCAAGAACATTCCATTTTTTCCAATACGCTGTTCCTGATGTTCCCACAATAGATCATTCAGGGCTCTAAGGGACTGTGTCAATTGAATTGAATGATGTGGTCGCCTGCTGGTACATAAATGCAAAGGCAAAGCTGAGGGGGTTTATTTTCAAAACAGGAGACATTGATTCTGTGACAATGTTCCATTACCCTGACTTTATTTCTATTAGAGACAGTGATTACATCTACATCAATTGCTTGAGCTGATGGATATTGGTGCACTAACAGTGACACAGTTTTTCACTATGCTGCTGCTGCTGACCTGCATACTGATGGCTTACAAAAAAAAGATTCATTCTGAGCTTGGACTAACACTACTCATTTGTCAATTAAAAACTACTGAAGTTTGAGCAGACTTTTGTAATTAGCTGGTTTTCAGCTGTCTGTGGTTTTGGTTTTTTTGTGTGTTCTGGAAATCTTATTGTGGAGCGGTGATTAGTGACCATGTAGCCTGGCACAGATTCTATTTGTTACGATTAAAATATTTATATTGCTACCTGATGGTAATAAACAGCATATGCAGTTCTTACAAGCAGCTGTGGAAAGATATCTCTGCACTCCTACAACAGCATCCCTATCTTGACTGGGGATTTTTTCATATGGGTGTATGGACTCCTCTTCCATTTCCCAGTACTGCCACCCTTTTAGCTTCTATTCGTTGTACTTGCTATCTTTCCCAAGCTGGTGATCCATCTTCTGGCTTTCATCCCGATCTGACATACAATCTTGAGCCTGTGGGTCACGCATTTGCCCTGGGTTTCACCTCTTCACCATGCACAGCCTACACGTTCTCTGCACTCCTGAATTCATCTCTCCAACAGCTTTCAAGAGCACTGACTTTATCTGTACTTCCTTCAGTCATTTCTTTTTCTACATTCTTCTTTCACTACTTTTCCATTACAACACATGAGTTGCTAACATTTTGCACACATAAACTCTGGTGGTTGAAAAAAATTCAATTCATCTTCAACAACAGTGATTTCTATTCCAACTAAGCCTTGTTCATTTTATTTGTTCTTGTTTGTTTAGCCTTGTGCCCTGAGTCACGTCCTGAAGTGCCTGCAGGAGAAAGGCCTTTATCTGACTCGCTTCACTGTATTTACCACAGTGGGTTCCCTCATTCTTCATTAGGAAGTTTTTTCAACGCTGCCATAACAACAACAAACCGAGGTGACTTGGAGTTATACCTATGCAGAGTAACAAAGCACAGCAGAGACTGGAGTTAGCAGCATCTAAACGAGCAAACAGCACGCCTGCCAGAGCCAACCAGCATCTTCTCAAGGCGCCCCTCCGCGCCATGACATCTACAACTCCTGTCTGCATAAGGCTGGGCACCTCCTTGCTGAAGTCCATTCCATACTATGAATCTATAATTTTTCCATAACCAGAAGTGAAACAAAAAGACCCCAAATCTTCCTCTGTGGTGTGCCCTGGTACTTGTGAGGCTGAGCCTGTTGGGACCCCAAGCAGCCCTTGCTTAGGAGATCTGAGAGCATTTGGCTGTACAGCAATGAATTTTGTTAGAATAAGTTTTGAAACACTCATTAGAGGCCACTGCTGCCTCATGGGTTTTGGAGTAGGTCTCTTTTGTGAAGTACTAGGGGTTTATGTTTTATTAAGGTTGCTATCATTGCTCAGGCAATTATCCTAAACTCCTGCAGGTCTTTGGGCCCTGGTTCGTCTTTCCCAGCAAACAACCAATGACAAACTAAAACCAAAACGTACTGACATTGGTCTGGAGACAGACAGCTACATGAACACGACCTTTTCCAACAAAGGTTCCATTCACTCATTTGCCCTGCCCTTGGTGTATGAGCCTGAACGCTCTCACCTCAGCTTTTTAGTACCTACAAAACTAATTATCAAGTGCAGGTTTTATTTTCAGCATAGAAGTTCACAGAACTACCCTATAAATAATAGTAACCACATAAACAGAGAAAGAGAAGCGTTTCCTGCAGTGGAAGTCCCAGGAGAAGGGGCGCTCTCTCTGTGTGTGAGCATCTTGCCCAACTCCTACATTACTTTAGAAAAGATCTTGGATTATCAGGCACAGCACATAACTTCCACAGTGTTGGGGATATAAACATGCAATTTGATTAGGGGAAAAAAGGAGAGACAGTAACGAGGTGCTCTATTCACAGAGCAGGTGAAGAGGGTTTGATCTATTCTAAACGCAAATAAACCCGGCTTATTTCCCCATTGTAAGACTAGTCTTATATGCCTTTCCCATGAGAAAAGAGGGTTTGGAATTATGTACTCTGGCAGCATCTAGTTTGGGGATAACAAATAATTTTTCTGAAATTCCTTTGTGAGTGCGTGAAAGCTGCCAATTTTTTCCTGAGGCAGATGTTTTGTTGAATACTAACAGCTTCAAGTCCACTGTTTCTGAAAAATGAAGGATGAAATGTAAAACCCCTGTGAGAAAATACCATAATGGGGTGAAAAAAAGAATAAAACCCCTAACAACCTTACAGGACACAGAGAAGATGCTTCAGTTACAATTTATTACAATTTTCAGTCAGGAAAATATAAACTGTTAACAAGGAAAGATATCACCTCCAGTTTTAGTGGTCATTAATCAAGAGCAACTACATCAGAACCTGCTATTTACTGAAGAGGCCAGCTTTATTTATTTTTTAAATTGGGATGAAGAAAAAGCAAACAGTGCCCTTTGGATAGGGAAAAGAATGAATTAATTACACTAAGAATGCAGGGTTTGGTTGTGGGTTTTTTTAACAGAAAACCTGACTACTTCTGACCACTTGGGACAAGGCCAGTATTACTCATGAGTTGTCGACTGACCGCAAACAGGTAGATTGGTACTTATGAATGTTAACAGTAGAAATACACTGTGCTTTAGACATGTTTTTCTCTATTAACCCAGATATTAAATATGTTTAGAATCTAACTGCAGTTCGACAGCAGAATTTGGTATTGAAAATATGTGCTAGCATTCACCATATTTAGTGTTCAAAGTTCTCTACAGCCACGAGACATATCCTAAAGCCTGGAATAAATTAAATATAAACTGACAAGTTCTTTCTAGCCCCAAGACGTTCACCTAAAAGATTTAAAGATGTGTAACTCATGATTGACTGTAGCATTATACATGAATAGAGAGTTTTAAAGAAGGCTTAAGAAAGTTTACCCTCAGATTAAAAACCCAACTCTTTCCTTTAACCAAGCATTTTCACATCGAGCCCTGTTTACTAAAGCAGCCTGAAATGAGCCTGTGGGAATCTTCAGGTAGATAATCATTATGAGTTCAGCACCTTAAAAAGCAAAAAAAAACCCCCACCTTTCACAAAAGTAATAGATAATGTGCATCTGCAATTGGTTATATGAACGTAAAAAAAAACTTGTGAATCTACGTTAGACATGTTGACTCCCATTCTCCTCCATTATCCCTGCCTTATTAGATTGCTAATCTGCAACACATCTTTTTCTTATAACCACTCCACTGATACCACCTACAACACCACTTTTATTCCCAAATGAAACCAAATGCAACAGTATTAAAAAGTGCAAACCACAGCTCTGAGTCTTTAAAAGCTGTCTTAGAATTGTAGCACACTTTTGTTCAAGAATAATCAAACTGCAGTATCTGAGCTTAAATTACAGAAATCAGTTACTAATGCAAACAAGATCAAGTGCAAAAGGGCAGTACGAAACCACCTTCACACAGGCTTTTCTTTTTAATTAAAGACTAATTAGCAAGAAGAAATTATTAAATCAGAGCATTCCTCAGAAAAGAGAGATGTACTAATTAAAATTAATTTAATGCTTACAAATTTATTTTAGAAAAATGACCACTGAAGTGGATCAGAAACCAACCATACTTACTTTAGCACCTCAAGATTTAACCTCAAGTAGACTTTGAAATTAGGTAGCTGAATTTTCCAGAAGCACCTAAATCACCTATAAGCAGCTACTGGAACTGACTTCTAACAAACAGGATGTGAAGTACTTGTCTTTTCTGGGTACTTCCTAAGACCAAGTTGATGCATCTCTCAAAACTCATGAAATAAATTAAGAAACAAACAGTGACAAACATTATTTTTGGTATTGAAAGAGTCAAAGCTCTTCTTATCTGTTAAATTAAAATCAAGTATTACAGTAAGAGTTTAATATCCATGATCTTAGTCTTCTGAAGGAGACTGGGCATGGCTGCTCATGAAAACGACCAACTGCAACTGCAGACAGCACACAATGATTCAGCTGTCTTAGGCTGTGACACAGCATGATCAACGTACTTGTCCTATTTTCTATTTACAACCTAAAATAAAAAAAATGTGAGACCAATGTAAAATTCTCATTTCTTCTTTCACTGCACTATAATCAACCTACAATATAGATGTGATCTATTAAGAAGTAATAGAGAATAAAGCAACAACAACCTATGCAACATCTCAGAGATGCTGCACCAGTCAAGGCAGCTGAGCAAGCAGGCATGTGTGCCCGAGACAGCTCTGGAAGTGGCAGCCCAGAGGCATAAAGGCTGTTGGCGTAGGTCGCAAGGGCACAGTACTGCTTTACTTTTACCGAAATAAAAGACTGGACATTCCTGGACCACCATCCTGTAATCGTTGGTTTCTCACAGCTGTCATTGCCTCCATCACACATGGTCAAGGAGGCAGTGAGGCAATAACTAAAGAAAGAGAGAGACAATGAAATGACTTGCATAGCCCATGACCCAGCTTCCCTGTGAGACTGGACACTCAACTACACAAAAAGTTGAGCTGCAGACACGAGACCCTTCTGGGAACACAGGTAGCTCCGACAAAAATACCTCGTCCCCAGTAACTCCGCAACGAGGGCCAGATTGTTTTCCAAGCCTGCAAGTATCTCTTTCCTTAATTTATGTAATTTTCAGTTTCTGTTACAATAATCACCTTCAGTGCAGACATTCAGTCTCTGAATCTCTACATCCTACTCTGAACCACAGCTCAAAGTTTGACTGTGTAAGTTGTCATGAGCAAAAACTATACTGCCTAAGCCTTAGTGCTATGTATTTTGGCAGAGAATGCCTCCATCTATATTAGCTATACCCGAATTTCCATAGAAATAGTATTGATTTTTCCCTTCAAGTATATACATTTAATGAAAAACTCACTCATGCCTCCAAATGTTGTCTAGACATTAAGATGGTCCCCCTTGCTGCCTTCAGCATCTGCTTATTTTTTTTTTCTTTAAATGAAGCTGTATCAAGGGTCTTCTGGCAGAATATTAAGAATAGCATATATGCTGAGGTGATATGCCTATAGTACATAGAAAAGACATGCAATACAGTCATCATCCTTGACCAGATTTTCCATACCCTGCAATGTATCTTTTTTTTTTTTTTTTTTACTGGGAGCTGTTCCAATATCTGAATCATCAAGAGCAGTCTTTTTAAAAGCGCCCTGAAAAATAAAAACAAGCTTCTTTCCTTGCCTGTTGAAAACGGAATATTTTACCTAACTCAAATTATTCTAGACTAAGGACAACTTTGAATGAAAGCCAAGTTCTGATACTTCATCAGTGTTTTAAGTCTAGAGGCTTATTTATACTACTGTGAAGGAAAAATTTCCAGAGATCTGATGAACATGCCTGCCATAACACAGCCCTGGACAGCTCCTACACATTGTAAAGTCACCTGTTACCTGTAGAAGCAATTGCATTGTTGGTCTTAGAAGATTTCGGAAGCGTAACAAATGTTCTTCTTGCTAATTTGGCACTGTACAGAGGGTCTGACTAGTAAAAGGAACCTGAACACACCTGTAGAGGGATACACAATGAGTTTCAAACAAATATTAAAAGATGGTTTAAAAGAACACTACTTCTGCTTTACTGTATAGCACATGGAAAATAAAAAAGCTATACCAAAGCAGCCCGTTGCATACAAAGTTTTTGTTTTGTGAGGGAAGCATCCTACAAAGCTGAGTGCCTATACACACATATAAAAACCTTAAAATTTAAAACTGTTGACTTTGTACAGTAGAAGCAGGAGAGTCTACTAAAGAAACTCTTATCAAGTGGGCCGAAAGTCACAAAGGATCCAATTAAGATAAAAAGTTCAAACCCAGGACATTTCCTCTTCTTTCTGACTGCTTCGGCCAACATCAGACATCTGTTCTCACTAATTTTTTAATTAATCCCCCTTGAAGCAAACTATTCAAAACCCCAGATACATCACCCGTCCGATAAGCATTTCCCCCCACTCCCCCATTAGAAGGTGCTAACTTGAATTAAACAGTCTCCTCTACTGGGGCAGCTGGAAACATGATCATTGCTTTGTCTAGGGAAAAGAGTTTTGCTTAGTCAAGGTAAAACATCAGCAGAGATGGAAATACACCATGTCTTATAACTGCAGGCTACTATTACATAGGCAGCTGCACTGAAATGGTCTTCAAATTGTCCCACAAATGACCTCTACTCTATCCTTTGCAGAATTAAGCAATCACAGTAACTACTTCTGATAGTTCAGATTTAAACAAATTAGATAGGACAGCTTTTCAGAAAAAGAAACCCACCGTGTTAGGTTATCTTTACCTTATTTCAAACACTGGAATAACAGGTTCCACGCATGAAAAATTCTACTCGCCCATTTCCAGTAATAGGAGCATTATTTGAAAATAAAGAGATGATTGAGAGGAAGAAGTCCATGACTTCTCCATATGGCATTATACTTTAATAAGTACTGCATAAATTGCTTACAACATTTTGAAAAATTTTCAGTATTTCTCAGACTCCAAAGCTCACATCATCCTTCTTTTCTTACAATATTTATAAAGCCGTGATGTCTTTACTTTGCAGAATTGCCGTTTAACATTCTTGACTAATGCTACTCAAAACTTCACAATGCCGTTTCTCTCATATAAATCTGAAAACCTATTTTCTTCTACTCCAAGATTTAGGAACTCTAATGTAAGTCTACATGCATGATTTGTGCATGCTCAAGGTATTATGTACCTACAGGGCTGGAAACCATACAGTGTGAATAGTACCATGCCCAAATATTTTAGACAGACCAATCTAATGCAATGGCAGCAGAGAAAATCGCTTCAGTCTTTACACCAATTCACTCGTGTCTTCAAACAGCATCCTTTTGCTTCCCTGATTTATCAGCTTTCAGAGCCTTCTCAAGCAAGCGCCCTTCCCAATATCTCCAACACAGAAAGACCTACTACTAGTTTCCTAGGCTGACTAGAGAATCTTATTGAGAAGTTCCTGTGCACCCCACCTTGTTTTTAGAAGGAAAAAAAAAAAAAAAAGCTTGTGAAACTATACATAGAATACAAATCAATCCAGAAGATTATTTAAACATATTCTAGTCCCACTGGCTTCAATTGCTTAAGTGATTTGTTGGAGCAGAGCCAGCACAGTAGTTCCCTGCAAGAGCAAGGCTATAAAAACCAGTCAGCAATATCCTTCTCTACCTTGTGGGGTTCTACTTGCAACATAAGGTTTGTTACCACAAACTCCCTCTGTCTTTGAGTGCCCTCTATAGACCTAAGATAGTACCCAAATAGAGCTCGCTAAAAACTTTAAGGGATTGTGATTATTTTTTTTTTTTTAAAAAGAAAGGGAAAAAAGAAAAGGCATCTGCTACACCCACAAGACATTTGTTAAATTACAGCATATATTAAAAATTCTACAGATATAAATGTGGTATCAGTTATCTACTGCTGACAGAACAAATACTCAATTTTGCCCTTGCACAATACTTAAGCATGGCTGTTGGTAGACTGGTTCAGAATGAATTTTCCCTTTATTAGAAAAAGGTAATCTCATGTCCCTTGCAACTCTAGCCATGAAGAAGACATAAGAAAATATGTTTAAAGAAAGTATGCAAAAATCAAATTAAATGATAGAGGGATTGCAGTTACATACATTAAAAAAAACCAACTGCAAAATCATGACTGTACATTAAGGAGACTAGTAACAGCACATGGTCTGGATATTTGCCCTCTGAACCACATATTCATGTTTTTCTTTAGAAAGCCAAGGTTTTAGCACTTGAAGAAAACCATACTATAATCAAAACACAGTAACTTTCCCCCCTTTTTTTAAAAACTGATATACACTAAGGCAATAGTGACTCCACGCTTCAAGTAGACAATACAGTTTTTACAAGGTGTTTTGTCAAAAGGTCTATTTATTAATCTTTCCATGCTTCGAATTGATGTGTCAGATCATAACAACTCTCAATGGAATGAATATGGGTTTACACATGAGACAGCAACAGCTCCAAAAGGAGCTGTTAAAGACCACTGAATGAAAGAACACTTAATGTAAAGATTCAGCAGACTGCAGAAACCGACACCTAACAAATACTGTAAATGCACGTAATTGCAATTACTAATACTAAATTGTACCAAACTATCAGTCCACTTTTATGACAAATAAATAGATAAATCATTGAGTGTCCTTACCAGAACTACTCTCTGAAACCCCACAAAATTGTGATGTGGCAGCAGTACAGCCCTTGGTATTACACCACCTGTAACACAAACCATATTATGATAGTTTCTATAAATATTTATTTTAAAAGGATGAAAAAAGGATAAAAGCTATTTTTCTACCAGTCTTTTTACTGAAAGCATTAAAACAACATTCAGTTTCCTACTGATTACAATATATGCTTAGATAAGAAAATAAACGAACAAAAATTAAAGACCATCTTTTGATTACTTACATGTAATTAATTTTAAAAAGTATCAGGCACAGTTTCAACTCTACCCTCTTCTCACTCTTTTAATTGAAAACAAAACCCTACCAGAGAATAAAGGATTAGCTTTAAAGAAATTTCTGTTCTTTTTGGCTGCCAATATTGACCAAGGGGAACTTTATGAGAATCCAGATTAAAGTTTACAACGGCTGTGTATTGATGCAGTAGCTTATTGTAGTGTTAGCTAAAGTATACAACTAAAATGATTCAACAGCAAGATAAAAAATAGGAAACGCAAGGCCATGATCAAACCACCCAATGTTTTCAAAATTGACCATTTTGGATCCGAATTTAACACCAACAAATTAAAAAGAATGTGTTATATGAAGGAATCCTTAAAATACCCTCATGGAGTGAATTTCCATAAGCGACTTCAAAACTTAAAACACTCCCTAGGAGTTAAGTACATTATGCACCTGTGACCAGAACAATTATTGATCCTATATTTGTAGAACATAGTGATTCCTACCACGAAAATTCATTACAGATTAAATCATTAGAGAGTGATTTTATGTAAACTAAGATATTAAGGGGAAAGGTCTGAAGGAACACTGCCTGGGCACCGAAAGAGAAGAATCCACTTATCAAAAAAATGCTGCTTGAAGCAGGACATACTTAATAGTACAACAGATAACCCTGCCCCAAACGGAAGATGATCAGGAAAACAGCAAACTGTTTTCCAAATACTAAACTCCAGACACAAAGGCCCACAAAATACATTACAAATAACACTGAAACTTCCCAAACACCTCCTTAAAACAAGGACAAAAACCAAGGAAGGCAATACATGCCTTAGACAGCACATAGCATTTTAAGATTTTCCATCACCTTATCGACCTCTAAGAAACCTTCTGCTATTTAGTCTGTTACTAAGCTGAATCAGACTTGAAAATGTTTTTTTATTGTTTTGATTGAGGAACTAGAGAATATTTTGATCAGAGATCATTTTTCATGTTTAAGTTTCCAAGAGATTCAAGCAAACGTCTCCTCCCTCCTTCCTGCAGAGCCCCCAACAGCTGAGAGGACATTAGTCTCCAAAACTATGGTAAGAGCCCTGGGCAAAGGGAGGGAGAATGCCACGAACACTAATGGCACTACACTCCTCCACGTATAGGGAAACTGCAGCATTTGTTTAATTAATATTTACATATTAACGGTTCTCCTTTTCAGAATGAGAAGATGTAAGTACTATGACCCAGAGGTGTGAAAAGTAAATACTACAAAGCATCACTTTGAGATCACCAGCTTCCTCGTAATAGCAGTCAGTTTATTCATTACTACATTTCTAAGAAAAACACTCCAGTACCACCACCCCGGACTTGATAACGAGTCCTGGTCCTTCTCTGTAACAACACTTACTGACAGTAGCTCACAAAATAAGTGAAAAGGTCCTGACCCTATATTAATGTAATTTTAATGCTCTGCTAGGCTATTATGTACTGCCTTGATCATTTCTGCGAACCTAACTGTAAATATCAAGTGTATTGCTAAAATTTAATTTGAAAAACCAAAACAAAACACAGAAACAAAGTTTAAAACACAGAACTTTAACTCCAAGATGAATGATAGTGCAAAAGGTTGAACAAACAAGAGGGAGCAATAAGTTTCAACACTTACATGCTTTGAACTTTGTGCATTTTACATTTACATTAAGTATTTTTCATTCATTTAAAGTGAACTGTTTCAAGTAAATAATTGATATTACCCCAAAAATAATGCCAAACAGGAGAAAGAAGCAGGAGGCCCTATAGGAGAGCAGTGTAACCACCTTACCCGCAACAGACACTGCTCTGAGAGGAATTCCTTTCCTCCCCACAATTCCCCACAGAGCATACATAAAAACACAACATACACAGAACACCAGAAATTCATCATCGCATTAGCATCCCTACAACAACAACAAGAAACCCGTTTACAGTTAACTGATTCGCCATGGGATGGAGAGGGCTGAGAGGCGCACAGCAAGAATTAAATGCACGGCCCAGCTTAACAGTCTTTTAAGAATGACTAAGCAACAGAAGTAATTTTTCAGATGGATCCTAACAGCCAGATACTTCTGCAGGTACTTGCATCACATAATGTGACCATCAGAGAATCCACTAAATAATATTTATCCTGGAAACACTTTTGTTTTATTTCAAATTAATAAATAAGAGTAAAATTTATTGCATGTGCTGCAAAGAGTTACACATTACATAGAATATGTTCACTTTTTTTAATATAGGTTAGTGACATTAACAGAATTTGTAGCATGTAGGATAAAAATCTCACATTTAATTATATTCCTACCAAGCAATGTGATGAAATGAAGCACATCACAGGGTGCTCACTTATAATCACAGGGTAGAATTTCTGTTACTATATCCACTCTTCAAATTTTAATTCTGCATTAATGCTATGGATTGCTTCGTAGTTACATGCTCAGTCTTTTATTTCTCTTTCTTACAAGATGCCTATCTACATGCATTTCAGAGAATCTGATTCAACTGCATACCTACAGTCTCATTAAAGAAAAAGTAAGACTTGAGGAGGAGGGGAAGGGCTAAAGAGATTTGCCAGCCTCAGGGAGAGGACAAGAACAGAAAACACTGCAAAAATGTGGATGATTTTCAGAACCCAGCATTTTACGTGACACTAACTGGCAAGCTTAACGACTGTATCTGTTACTAAAATGCTCACACTCCGTAAGAATTTGTGCATTGTAAGCATGAAATCTTTCCTTCTGCAGCTTAAAATATCTATGCATTTAAAAACCATATACAAAAATATACATTACTTCCCCATTTCAAAATTAATTGCAGAGCACGGATTTTATCATAGTACCAGCAATACATGTGATGATGCCGCATGTAAACATACTGCACTTGTTTTGGCACAGGACAGCAACAGAAATGGTAAATTTAAAAAGATTCCGTGAAAAAGTCACTCTCTTGGAATAGCTGATTAATATCGGTGGAGCTGGAGGACAGGGTACCGAGAAGGCCATGCTGGATTAACCTGCCACTAGGGCGTGCTCCTTGATCAGCACGGAGTTCTATTTCCCCGTTTCATGGGTACCCTTCTTCATTTTGCTAACTGAAAGAAATACCAGGAAAAGTGTGTCTTGTACTTCTCTAAATTAAAGGAATATAGCTATCCAAACTAGACTGAGCTAATCTTTTAAAATGATACCTTTGTTTGCAACCCTCCCAAGCTTTTGGGCAGCAATTTCCATTATAGATTCTTCGCTTCATGACTTGTAAATGAAATCCTTACTACTATTAGATTGGGGCTTCTTAAATCAACGTGATTTTAAAAAAAATAATCAAAAATTGATTTGCAACAAACAAGTAAGTAACATTTATTTTCTGAATGTCTAGGGGTTTTGCTTGTTTTGATATTAAATCATGTATAGTTAGGGGAAAAAGTCAAAGAAGTAAATTATGCGCTCATAAAAAGTACTGATGTGCATTTTGTAAATTGAATGTGGCTCGTCAGGGAGAGAGAAATTATCTACTTTTAGGAAGTACTGTTTACTGCTGTCTCCCCTGCTAGACTACCTGTTAATAGTATTTGATGTTTTCTTTTCTATATGAGTTTGACTACAGCAAAGACTGATACTAAGGCAATGAAACGCAGGCATACAGAAAAAGAATTCAGTATAAACTGACATTAAGTAAAAATGTAAGTCTCTCTCTTGAACTTAAAGTATGCATTTGGATCTTCAGAGAGCTCAATGCATGAATAAGGCCTTATTTTTAGTCTGTCCTATGAGCGCAGCATAATTTCTGGTTTGCTTCTCCTTCCATTTGCATAAACCCAAATGTTACCACTGAGATATTTGATCTGCTTGCTGCAACTTATTCCCTCTAATCCCTCTATTTCAAAGACCATCCAACCAACAAATGTCACCAGCAGAGAAACTGAAATCCAAGTAATGTGTTAACAAAATAAGGGTTGGTTCATCTACAAAAACAAGATTCAGTTTTCCATTTTGACTTTGCAAACAGCACCACGGATCCCTTTTTGCCACACCTGAGAGAAAAACACAACTAACAGGAGAGGTGGCTTAGAGAAAACCAAAGTCTTGGGTTGAAAAATTCACGTTGGCCTCAGAATCACTCCACAAAATATAAAAAAATCTGTTTAATTTTCAAGCAGGATTGCACTGATTGCTAAATATTTTGTTGTCATTCGGAAGCTTACATACAGCACAACCAAACACAGCATCAGAAGTTAAACTTGATAATAAATCATTTATCACATGCAAAGTTTAAGATCACAATTCACTGAATAATATTTATGATCACAAAGTAAACACGATAAAAGTGCTATTTCCCTGATGACAGCAAACATAGTAATTTCAGGATAAAACAGAAACACTCATCGCAGAGAAAAACTCCAAAACCGCTTACAGCCCTAATCCCACCGAAAGCAACTCTGAGCAAGACTACTCAGATACTGAAAAATGTATGCAGGGAAGTTTGAGCATTACAAAAGTTTAAAAGTCTTTGGGTCATAACCATATTCAAGCAAAAAACCCCCAGGAAAATTTTATCCCATAAGCTTATAGCCCAGACAACTAACATTTTCCATAAATCCCCAGGTAGATGACAACCAGACATGGATTAAAATGCTACCGGCAAGCAAAGCTTCAGCAGTATTGCCTCTTCAAGTATAACTGTACATTACTTGTTAGCAAAACTGTTATTCCAGGTTCTGAATATGAAACTATGACGTTTAAGATCTTTATCTGTAAAATGTTAATATTCTGCTTTGACTACCTCAAGGTAATGTCCCAAGTGAATGCGCATCTTCTCTTCCTCATCCACTGTTATTTCCATAATTCATCCTTTTAACGATTTAAGAAGTCATACATTACCAGTGCAGAGGATATTTTCAAAGTATATTGGTAGTGCTCAGAAAGTCTTGTATTTATTGGACTAGCTGCTGAGGGCTCATCAAGGAAGAAGCAGTATGTACATTTGTATGAGCTTTCACTGGTGTGTATACTGAGCAGACAGGTTTTTGAGCTTTATCGTGTTGTGCATTCCTCCAATGAGATATGTCTTTCAAACACTAAATGAAAACAATGCAAGAATTAAAGAACTGGACCAAAGTGACTTGCATTTCTTACTGTCCCATTATTCTTCATCCATAGAAGACAGGGTTTTTTTCTTTCCTTTTTCCTTTTTTTCTTTAGTGTTTTGTAGAATATCCCTAAGGAACTGATGCATTTTGCTTTTTTTTCGAAGACTGCTTATGTACATTTTATCACAGGACACTACTTGTATACATGTCTATAAAATTACTTGGTCAGACTATTTTGGAAACAAGACACTGAAATTCTCATTCTTTCCATTTGAGAGATATTTCAGTTCTTTGGCCTGATCATAATTCAAACTACTTGGCTTAAAGCCTTTAATATTCTCAGTGAAAAAAATCAAATACAGGAATGATTTTTACCAAACTGGAGGGCAGAAACACTTCATTTCTTAAAGGTTGCCTCCACTAGTATTGTTCCATGACTAGTGTTGCAAATGCTACAGGCACTACTTCGCATACTCATTAAAAATGATCTCTGGAGCTTGCATCTCTTTTTCCTGAAAAGGCATCCTTAACAACGTAAGCCACTTAAAAGCACTGTAAAGCTGGCCTTCTTTCTCATTCCTGAAAATCCTCAACTTTACCATTTTAAAATTTAGTAAACAAATATTTTTTTTTTCCTTGACATTCTACACAATCTCTAGCAGTTTATCTTATGGCACCAACCATCATCACTGTCACCGTTCCCAGAGCAAAAGGCTGCTACATACTTCGTGTCCACCTTTGAATTCATGACCAGAGGTTCATCCACACCACAAATACAGAAAATGAGCAGCCTTCATCTTTCCATTTACCCCCCTTAAGTCAGTGCCACCATGTTCTCCCAGGAGAAAAATAAGAGCGCTGAAAAACCACAAGCGACAGCAGCCAAAGACACTCAGAAACAAGGTCTGCCCTTGCTGCTCTTGGACTGTGAGAAGGGAAGAGCCTCGGTTCCTTTCAAATAAGTATCAAGTGGCACTTCTGGGATGGAGCACACACCTCATACTGAGTTTTAATTTGCCTGGGTATGCATGTAAAAAGAGTGGGACTTGGTCCTAAATTGGACCAAAGGCAGGTTATATCATAATTATGTCATATCTAATTAAAGTCCATATCATTAAAACAGAGACCACAAATGTAGATACAAACATCACTTGGCAGCCACAGTGATTCTCAACCTGCAGCTGGAACATAGCTCAGGACATGAAAGCATAATAAAGCTACTGATTGAATAGCCTGAT
This sequence comes from Strix aluco, assembly GCF_031877795.1. Lineage (NCBI taxonomy): Eukaryota > Metazoa > Chordata > Aves > Strigiformes > Strigidae > Strix > Strix aluco. The sequence continues at coordinate 23,717,558 of NC_133939.1, read as the reverse complement.
TACTAGAATTTCATTAGATTTTGCTTTACTTCATAGCACTGTAGTAACACTTTACTAGAGGGAAAGACAGGTTCTTGGATTTCAGAGTTGCAATTCAATAGGTATATGGAGTTACAACACAGATAGCTCTTCCACTCTTGGGAGAGCTGAGTTCGATTCATGGCTCAGGTTTGTAGCAAAAATAAACAGGCTGCATTAATCTAGTCACCATTTATTCATAAAAGACGTTTAAAAAATCCCAAACCTTAGGTTACCAAATGGCAGCCCAGAAGACTGTGAATGCAACTGTCTGGACTAACAGCAAAAAGAAGGTGCCTAACAAAGTCTTTAAAGTAGCCCTTGTAATCTGTGTATCATCTACTTACAGAGACAAAAATCATCTTGGGACAGATGGATTCACAGATTCAACTGAATAACTCAAAGAAGGCTTACCCACGCCTGCGGTCCTGCTCTATGGAAAAGATTTTGACAAGGAAATAAGAGTCTATTTTTTTCCAATTTTGGAAGCATTGCAGCTGTGTACTGCTTAATAATTTTGTTTATTAAAGGCAACAACTGTCAAAATCTATACAAACTAATTTGTCGTGCAGCAATTTTACATTATTGGAATCTTGTTATAATCTGACTAATGCACACTATCGCTTTCTAACCATGCCTATAATTGGTTTCTTGGCTGTACTGGCCTAAAGACAGTAATCCAAAACATCTTCCAATTACACTGAAAAATATGCATGTTTGCGGAAAGTTACATTACTTAATTTTCAGAGTCAATGGGCCTTTAATAATATGAGATAAAAAAATGTTTGCAAAAGGACACTAATTTTTGGTGCTATTCAGAAAGTTATCTGTTTGTGAAGGAAAATACCATCTTGAGACCTGTAAACGTCAAAGAAGCATGTATTGGGATACTTAAGGTACACAAGACAAACTCGAGAAAAAAACGTCCAATATCCTTTCAGATGGAAGAATATATTTCAAGTCAATACATCCAAACCAAACAAGAAACCCAGCCATTAAAAAGTCCCGACCTCAAAACTTATGTAGGTGTGACAGCTACTCATAAACTTAACTTGTTTACTTCCAACTGTCTATTGCCCTTGTCTGCAATCCTTCACGGGACATTTGAAGTTCTTTGAATTTGTTGGTAGATCAGCAGCAGTTCAAAACACAAGAACTTTGTACAGGAATCGTTGCTGATATTCCCAGAGCACAGTGTTTGACAGACGCTTTCACTGCAGCACCAGGATTGGCATGCAGGTAACTTTTAAGATGCTTAAACTGTTACAGCCTGCTGTATTAGCACTTTGACAAATACGGTTTACTATTTTTGATAGAAAAGATTAGCAAGTAAATATTACAAGGACAGGCAGGATTGCCCAGATGCGATATGCTTCTTAGCAGAGGAGAAAACACTGAAGTTGCCACTGGAAATGCAAGAGAATTTTTGTAAATTTTTAATGTATTAATGATTTTTTTTTTTTGAGCTACTACAGAAGCTTAAAATCAGTCTATAAATCTTAGCAGATTAAGCGTGCGCATTGTGACGGATTCTCATGATTACAGTGAAATCAACAGGACTAGGTTACATGCAGCACTACATGCAACAAGCACATGCATAGATACAACATTCCCTGAGTCACATGGCACTGAAAATAAAAACAACTGTCATGCAAAGAGAGTCAGAAAAATATAAAGGGACAAAAAGTGCCAAACAAACCACTGACAGTCATTCCCAAGGTGCCTCAAACTGACTGTGAAATGAGAGAAATCATGCTTCAAGTGTCCCGCAGAGTTTAAGCACGGCCTCGTTATCTGCCTTCTCATTATATACCACTCTCATCATCAGAGCAGGCGAGTGCTTTAGTGACCAGTTTTTCCTCAGACCCCTGTGAATTGGACAAACACTACCAGCTGCATTTTATCAGTGGAGAATAACTGAACCTTAAGCACTTCTTGAAACAGCCTGGATCCCAAGCCATGCCTGAAACACCAATCTCTCCAGCTAAGCTCATTGTATCACTAACACAAGTTGTTTTGGGTTGGTTCTCTGCCCAGAGCTGTACTGTGCACAGTAAAGTACAAGAGCCAGGGAAAAAAAAGGCAAACAAACCTTAAAATTGAAATCTTTGGATATCTGCAAGAAAATGGAAGCAAGAAGCTTGCTGCAGACGGTCTGTCTATCCTCAATTGTTTCTTTCACAACTATGACGCTATGAACTACGCTGAAAGACACGCAGAGACACAGCTTTGGGGAGGCTGGCAGCAGAGATAAAACACAAAGAGCTCATCACCTTTGGAAGGTCACTGGCAGTTGCCATGAAAGCTCAAAGCCCCGCACTATGCTTCCTCTATTGTCAATAACCATGCCTTCCAACAAGCAAACAGCTCTAGCACACTACCCTCCAAAGTACAGGGTATCAAGAAGCAGAAAAGTACATCTGCTTGTTGTTAGACGTTTGGCACCAATATGGGGTTTTTTTTCCTCACGCTTGCAACAAATGCCGAGAAGACCTTAATGCAGAAGATGCAGCGTGTGGTCAAAGGTACTGCTGAGGCTTCCACTAACAGGTGAGTTTCACAGATAACAGCCAGCAGGGTTTTAATCCAGCAATAGCAAACGCCTTCTAGGACACAGCTTAATCCTCCTAGGACAGCTAGCTAAATGAATAACGTAAAGTCTATAGATAGTGGGGAAGCAGTTTTTGCTCCCCATGAGTTCAGCACTCACAGCAAAAGCTATTCACACAAGTGGGATGAGATGCAAAGACGACACACACAAATTCCACAGCCAGCAGTCACAGCCCAGGGTATCACAGTACTGCTCTATCAAGTTTAGTGGAATGCATTTAAAAATGTTTGGATATGTGACAAAACAGATCTAAAAATATCAAGCACATGCAAAGTATAATGCATCTCATACAATCTTCCCGCCTTATTATAAATTCATTTATGAATTCATTAAAAGGACAAGGATCACACACACTTATTAATTTACAGATGAGTGTAAGTGCAGGAGAGAAGGCAGGAGGCAAGGTAAACAGGCAGAAGAGATACAAACCTATATGGAAATTTGTCCCATCAGAGCAAACCAGAACGTAACATCTCTTTGGTATAGTAACACGTGTGCTGTGAGAAGCAACGTACAGTTGAATGCATGTTTTACTCTGATCCCAAAGGATCAAGCTTCTTATGGGATACCCCTTTTTATTTATCCCTCTTCAGTTCGTCTATGAGCTACCCACTTCCAGTGGAGGCCTAAAAACTACCCTATGTTTTACTTTATACACAGGAAAACATATAGTACTGATGTTGATTTAGGACTCACAAATTAAGGTGAGATGTAGGCAACGCATCACTGGCTTTCCTCTTAGGCCTTGCTTCCAGAGGGAGGCTTTTCTTAAAATAGTTTAAGTGCCATTACTGTAAAATCATCATCCTCAGAAAAGTGATTTTGAGAAATACGACCAACTTTGCTTTCAAGCTTTTGATTGCAAAGGCACATAAGCGTGAACATTACTGAAGCAAAAGTTTCAGAATTAAACATATATGCAAAGAAGGATACACAGCATAGATGAATAATATATGCCTATAAATAAGCAGAAAAATAGACTTAAAATATCCACATAACTATTAATTAGTTATTAATATTAGATCTCTGGTCTATTTCCCTTCAAATTAACCACCCACTAGCAAAATGTCAACTGCAAAACAAGTGACTATATTTATAGTACAACCTACTTTGAGTTTTGAGAGACATGTCAGCCACTGCTAAATTACAATACCCCTATTGTGTGCCTTCCCAAATTAACGCCTAACTTTCATTATAGGCAACTACACATACAAAAGTCCTATTAGATTTTAATAGTCTTTATTACATCACACGAGATGGTGCAAACATTTTTCCATATGGAAGTCTACACAGAGAAAGGGAAAATAAAAAAGGCAGTGTTAAGTAATTCATCAGTATGAAGCTGGGTCAGACACTAGCATGGCTGTATCTTAAAAGGTCCTGTGCAGCAGTGAAGCAGCGATGCTGGGAGCAGTGAGTGTCCAGAACATGGTAAAGAAATCCTTGGATCTGATTTTATTATTTCCCATATGGAAACTAGCTTTGATTGCTAGTGCTACAAGCGATGCGCCGTGAAATGCAATACAACGTACTGCTCCACTACTCCAGTGGCTGGAGGTGACTATTAATTTGGAAGAGTTGCCAACAAAGGGGAAACAACCTCTCTAACAATGTATCTTATCAATCAGCGGGTGAAGGTGTATGCACCTGCAGAAGATACCCTGAACAAAACCACACTGGGTCCAGAGCAAGTCCCTCGTGACTGCCAGCTCACTAAGATGGAAGACAGACTTTATAAACGTGGCTACCTACTGAAACACAGAGGTCCCTCTATGGCCTCTCCAGCTTCTCTTCTATCATGGAAAACCCAAGTAGAGTACAACTATCACAGGACGCCTCTTCTCTGCAGCTTTCCTAATGATGTAATTCAGGACTTCTCTGGCAAAACTACACCATGTTGGGGATTTCAGAGGAGGTCAGAAGTCACCGCAGTGAGTTACATTTTTAAAGAATATGGCCTATTCCACTGAGTTTTCTTCCGGTTTGTGTTTTAGGATTTGCCTTGAAAATAGTTCTCCTCCCTTTCTCTCTCCAGATGCCTGACACCATCTGCAGAAAAAGCAGAAAAAAGAGCATCCTGCAGAGGTTCACTGAAGATGGAGAGCTGGCAGGAGACACCCTGGCAATACATGCTAAACTGCCTCAAGCCTTCTGCTGAGAGAGAAGCAGGACTCATTGTTTCGACTATGTCTGTCAGAGAGAGGAAACAGAAATAGAGAAAGAATTACATAGAAACAGTTCTCTAAACAAACTTCTGACTAAGGAACACCATCTTCTCAACAGGAGGTGACCTGTGCTCACATTTCAGTGGATAATAGTCTATTTCACAGTTTTATAGCAGATTAATTTGGAATACTCAGAAATGTCTTCAGACTTGAAGAGAAACACAGTTATCACTGCTGCTTGTCTTTCCTCTTGGTATAAAAATCACATCACTTTCCATCAGCTTGCAGGATGCAAACACTCCTCCTAATAATGCCTTTTAGAGAACTTCCTTCTACAGATAGCTCTTTTATTCTTGTAAAAAATAATAAAAACCATCCTCCTAGCCTTAAGATTTGCACAAGATCAGGGGCCCTGTTCCAGCTGTTTAATTTCTCATGTATTTATGCATACCAAAGTATTTGTACAAAGAAATCAATTGTAGCTGCAACTAATTTTGCACGCTGCCGATTCACCTTTAAATCCGTGGGGAGTGAAGAGAGACCTGAATCAGTAAGATCATCACTTGCTATCTGGGAACAGGATTGTCTGTGTTCTTCCATTTCCGAAATTTTCCTTCTATCTTAAAATTCACTTTAACACTACAACTATTAAAAACTAGAGGAGTCAAAATTGAAAAAAGGAAATAAGAGCTGCAAGAAGAAACAAAATATGAAGCCAGCTGGGATCCAAAGCCACTTTCATCACATGAGATATTTTTATATCCATTGTACATTTTATTTTTTATAATAAATGTCACACATGTAAGCAGGAAAGCTGCGAGGTACTTTAAAAGGAGATAAGAAAGAAAAGATGAACGCGGACCCATCCATCCCTTGCTGGGCTTTTCCTTTATATATGCTGAAAATATTTAAACCTTGAGGAGATCATTTAAAAGTTTTCAGATTAGGGTGGGCTTGACCAGCTAAATGAAAGTCTCCACTATCAGCCAGTTTCATTCAAGTTGTGGGGCTGTGGGGATCCACATGTCTTATAGCTATGAATAAAAACTGGAACCCATCTATCGATAAGCAAATTTGCCTCTGTAGCTGTAACACTGCAATCAATCTCACACCGCTTGCTTTATATCAAACCAGCACCAAGTGAAAACCTAGTCTGTATCTTTCGATTTTTCTCCTATTGCACATCAGTTTACTGCAACAGCTTATCTTAAAACATGAAAACACTACCAGCAGAAAGAAAAGATTTTAATTTTTAAATTAATTTTTAGTTACACTTATCCTAGGCAATGCTGGCATTACAGAGGGAAGGACATTTGACATGATTTTTATTGTTTAATTAATCCCAATAGAAATAGGAATAAAATTTAGAGGTTTGGGTATGTTATGGAGATGAAGGCAAGTGGTTTTCTGGGAAGTCCTGGCTCATACAGACCACTCAAAAAATCCACAACAAAAACTTTTTCAAACCACAGAAAAAGAACAAGCCAGTAGCAGACACTTAAACCCTATTGCTGATACACAAGTGCCCGTTTCTAAATACTATGTCTCCACATGATGACTGCATATCCCACAGATTCCCTGTGGAACCAGACAAGCCACAGACTTCACAGTCAATCTAGGTGCATCTCCTGGTAAGAGTATTCGCCCTCAAAGATGCCAGAGAAGTTGCCTTTCCACTGACTTTAACCAAATTAATTCAGTTAATACATTAACTGAATTGAAATTACAACTGAATAGTCTATTATATAGCCACAGAAACCTTTGCCATCATATCCTCCTTGTGAATTGCAGTTAAGAGAAGAGCCAAGTCCGATGACCCGATGCAGTACAGCAAGAAAAGCAAACACAATTATTTACTTATATAACCTCTGTGGATAAAGATGAGTGCAAAAGTGTGATTCAGGCTATGAAAGGCAGTCAGAGGCAGAAGAATGGAGTAGCACTGTCAAGTGATCATGGACTTTAACTTCGGCTCCTAAATCTGCTAGATCCTACAAATGTTATTCAAAATATATCAAAAACGTTATTTTCTGCCTCAAGTGAAGCAAACTTGTCTGTCTATTCAGAATGGAAACACTCAAGATGAGAAAGGGGTTCACTGTAGATATACCACAACATCTATTATGGATTTTAAAAAAAAAAGCAAGCTCATTTTGTCAAGAAGAAAACTGAGTGCACTTGCAAGTAGTTAAAGGTTTTAGGTCTTTCTAGACCTATTGTACTTAACATTTATACATACAAACTATATTTTTATAAGTGCTAGAAAAAGGTAATAGTAGATCCATTTTTGTTCCCTTTTATATTGAGAAGCAAACTATTGAAGTGCTAACTACCCCCTGACAACGCAGTTAAAACCTGACCCAATTTCTAGACACAAATGACCTGCATTTTTCACAGCATAACCATACATAACCAAGTTCAAACCTACTTGCCCTGCCCCTCAATTCTGTTTGTTACACTGAAACCTGAGAAAAAAACAAGGCTACTACAAATCAGTGCTTCAGAGGAAAATGAGCAGGTATACGTGCAGGGGAGTGGGTGGCAACCCACGCAGCTGTGCTTCAATGATTTGTAGAGAAGGAAAAGCCAAAAGAGTCTATGTGCAGAGTTTATATCCCTTCTCTGCACCGCAAAACAGACAGCAAGTGAACTACAAGGCTGCAAGGCCAGGATTATATAAAACCAAAAAGCCTCTAGCAGTCGTCTTCGTTATCTGAGTATAAATCACAGTGTGCATTGATAATTCTGGTGTGTTTGTACACACTTGGGATAAAATGGAGCTGTACAAAGAGCTCTACAAAACACACACAATTAAAAAACAACACATGCAACAAATCGTGGGGATTTTACTCATTTCACTTTAAATTCTTCTGTTCTATTTCAGGCACCTTTCTTTTTGCTCAAGGAACTGTCACAACAATTAAAACTAGGCATTATGAACATTATTATTACCACTATTTATTTGAATAACAGCAGCATCCAGAAGATCCTTTTTCAAGATGGGGGCCCCATTGTGCTAATGTTGCATAAACATGTAAGACTTTGTTACTATGCTGAAGAGACAAGGTCAATAAAGAACATCAAAGTAAAAAGTCAACAACAATAAAAAAAAAATCCCTATGCAGGACTTTTGTTGTTTTCTTTTAATATATTTCCCTTAGACCATCTGCTACTCCTTCTTACCAAGTTCCTCCAGATAGTTTGCATCATGCTGCTGCTGATTCTGGCCTCCTAGCACATCCCATTAACAAAAAAAAAAAAAAAATCCTCTTTGTGGGAAGCAAAAAACAGTGAAGTGTCTTCAAAGATAATGAAAGTGCCAAGATGTAACATAGCTTTTCTAGTCATTCTTGAAAGTGCTAGTTGTTTCTGAATTAGGATAAATACAACGTTGAATATTGCCATCTTTATCTAAATTCAGTCACTTCTCTCGTTAGCGAAATTAAATATTTGTAGCACTGAATGGGAATTAAATGCTAGCCCTTGGTTTATGTGAAAAAAAAAAATAAAGAGCTAAATAACAAGCCTATTCTGTGTTTGGGAAAAAAAGATTGATATACAGCTAGTAGTGAGAGAACACAATTTCTCTTATTTTCTAACCATATAGCAAACAGCCTCCTACAGACAGGTCCTTGCTCAGCCCCAGTGAACGCAGCAGAAATATCTAGCACTGAGCTAGATTAGAGCCTAGCGAGCGGGGAAGTGTTTTGAGGGAACAGGCTGAGAGAGGAAAGGAAAAAGCATCACGGGAACAGGCACTTTTTCTGTTTTTGGCTCTGGCTGTTGGGCTGAGTTAGGGAATGCCTTATTAAACAGCTGAAGCTCCAGAAATTTGCAGCCATTATCCTAGTGTGAGGCAAAACGTTACACATCCACTTCTGCCTGTCTAGGATTCTTTCTTCATTCAGCAAATATTTAGTAATTTAAGATTCCCAAAACAAATGATTTTTCTAGGTGTTACTAAAAAATCCATAGAACTAGCCTAGATTTGGTTAGAAGTGATAAATAGATGCATTTCCTACAGTGAAGTCCATGCTTTAGAGATCCTAGAGTTGCTTCTCTGATTGCAACTTAGTACAGGAGAAAGGAAGAAAAAACCCTTCTTCAAAATGCTCCGTTTTGGAGGATTTTTTGACATTCACCTATTACTACAGAAACAACTGTTCCCCTCCCCCTTTCAGTATATTCCTGCTTTTCGACAGCATTGTTCTTTTCATTTAACCCAAGATGTCTATCATGAAATTCTTCTAGGAATACACAGCAAGTCAGGGAACACTTTACCTTTTGGCAAATCCACTATACTTAAGGAATCTAAGTGTTTCCCCCACCCAATTCTTCAACTAAGCTTCCTATTTATAGCACTCTTATCACAGGATTTCAACATATGATAGCAGAGGTGCTGTATAGCACATTGAATTTAAAGTTGAGATAGCTGCAAAATTGCTCTTCAAACACACTAAAACCGTGCACACAGGAACAGTGTGCTATTGTTTCTCAACCCTAACACAGTGTGCAGCGAGTTGCTTGTGTAAACGAGCCACAGTGTTATCTCCCAAATTGTCCTAAGTGATACTCAGCTTCCATAAACCACCCAAGCAAGGAAGGGCTACGAACACCTCTCAGCAGGCAGTCACGTTTCACCCACTTTGGTTCCCAAACAGGCTCTTTTAGTTGACCTGTAGGCAATTTTCATGGCTGTAGCCAGAAAAGACATGTGAGGCAGGGCTAGACTTTTTTTTTTTAAAATACATATCTACTCCAACATGCATTCATTTTCCAATGGAAGATTCCCAGGGAGGTAGCACTGTTCCAAACACAAATGACATGCTGCCAGGGAAAGAGGATAAGGAAGCAAGTGTGGTTTTTTTCTGACCTGGAACTCCTCCTGGGATCTCCAAGCTCCTTTTCCTACCCAGAGCACTGTGTCTACAAACCACTGCAGATTTTCCACCGTATAAGTCACAAAAATATGTGGAACAATTAACTTTGCTTAAGCTGCAATGCTTTTTCTTCAAAAGCAAGCACTGGGGTTCCCTACTTATGAGTCTTGCATAGTTGAGATCTTTTTAAAGAGATGTCACCCACTTCAGCTGTAAGTTGGCACTTCTAGTAACACTCTGCTCAAGCTTTGCCTTTGCTGATGTTGCTCCACTCCAGCACTGTGCAAAAAGTCCCAGATCAATCTTGGAGTAAAAAGAGCAGCTTAGAAGTCTCAAACAAATATTTTTTTCCATAGGTTTTCTATGTATAGGTGCCATGAGTTCTGTTTGGAAAGCTTCAGAATTTACTTATGCAACACTCCTTTTCAAAGCATAAATTTAAAGACATTTACAGAACAATGTAAACTGTTTTCCAAATCAGAAAAAAAAAGTGAGTCCAAGACCTATTTCATGCTTCTGAATTTGCTGAACTATAATGTTCATATTCATTATATTGTTTTCTCCCAGGTGGCAGTTTTTGTCCCAGGTCCCTAACAGAGGGGTGTGATTTACTTCTATACAAGTCAAACTTGCTAATCTGGCAAAGCAGAACACGGCTGAAAGATTGCTGATATTCTCTGCAGGTTACACAAAATTAAGCTTTCTTATCTTTCAAAGACAAAACCTGTTATCCCACAAACAAGCTGTGCTTGTTAGGAAGACTACTGGGCTCCTCCCTTGAGCCCAGTTTGTATTAACAAGTGTCCATCTCAAAACTAGTCTTCTGGGAAGATTATCCCAAAATTCTTACTCCCCTGATGGATGAGATCTGTTTTCTAATTTCCAGCCTGAATATACTCCTTGCCAAGATATACGCATTTCTTCTTGTCACAGCGCTGTCTTCAATCTGACATAAAAAATAGTTGTACTCACTCAAGTCTTTATCAACCCCTCATATATTCAGAGAAAGCAATAATATCCCCTCTCAGACTTCACTTTACTGGGATAAACCAGCCAACCTTGCAGTGTCCTCTTGTGAGACGAACTCAGCTCCTCCTTCACCATTTCCACAGTCCTCTTCTGTACCTGCTCCACTTTACGCTCATCCTTCTTGAACCGGGTCTACCAGAGCAGTTCAGTGTTACACACGGGGATTCAGCAGTGCTGCCTTGCACATGAGCAGCATTAACACTTTCCTAGTTCTACCATTAAGTACCTCTTCACCTCACAGGCCCTAGGAGTACATTTTTCAGAGCTGCAGGGTACTACTGAAAAGATATCCTTTGATTTTACTGGCTAACATACTCAAGTTTTTCATTCCTCTGACATTTTCAAAAGATAAGCACCCAGGTTAGGGCAAAATTCACATCTATCCAGAAGTGCACAACCATGCAACATGTGCTATGAAATTTCAGTCCATTTTTTTCCACTCAAGTCCTAAAGATCATCCAGCTCCTCCTGTAGGATACTCTGTTCCTTGTCTACACTGACAGCACCTCCCAACTTTATGTCACTGGCAAATTTTATTGTACACTCCTACTTTTGGTGCCAAGTTCATTAGTGAATACATTAAAGTCAGCCCAAGACCAATTCTTAAAGACAACTAACTTCCTTTTGGGCACAACACATTGCCTGCAAGCACAAAATGATATGACCTCCCTTTAACATGCTCCTTATTCACCTCACAGTTCTGTAACATTTCATCAGTATTTCAACAAATAATTTCCAATGTATTGCTGGAGCAAGCATCATACCACAGTCTAGACAGATTAGCTCTAGTGTATTCTTTTGTCTAAAACCAAAAATGAACTTTACGAAAGAAAAACAACACAGATCCCACTCTAGGTGTCCATGAAGCCCATGTGCTTAAGTCTTGTCTATTGTGATTATAAATATATATACACAGACACAAAATACAAGTAGCAACTCTTCCTCAGTTGCCTCCCAATGCAAATCCAGAGCTCCCGTGACCTCCAGACACTGGGACATTAGGACTAAGATATCTCAGAGGATCGCAGTTATGTTATGCCATGTAATATTAATTCTTCTTCCAAATATGCTACAATCCACATCCCACTGCAGATGACTGAAAAGCAGTCCTATGAAAATGAGAAGCATTAACAGTCCAAGGGGTACTGTCAACCTCAACGGGGTAATACCTACAACTGCCATGATAGTCATATTGCAAGACAAAAGGTTGTCTTGTGGTTTATTTAGTTTGTGTTAGGAGAAAAAAGGAAATTCAATTGAAATACATGGACCACCACAGAGACAACCACAGCACATGTGCATATAAAACAAAAAGAGGCAGTGCTTGTTCCTGTAGGCTATGAGGAGGTAGATATGCTGAGAAACTTCAGTCGGCTTTGACAAAGAAAATGGTGGAACAAAACTGGACAGCTTAATGAAAGCAACTTCACTCCACAACAGCCTATTCACCACAGCTTCCAGCTTGAGCCAAAAACTAGGACAGACAAGAGTCTGCCCACTGACTGGGGTGGACTTTCAACCAGGAATCTAGTAAACTACAACAGCATAGGAAATATCTTAGTAATAACCAAAACTGAACGATTCAATACAAAAAGATTTTGTTTTTAGAAAAAGTTAAATATAAAAGAAACTAGAAATTAGGCTAGTGGACAGGTATGCCAACAATCTGTTCCAAGCTGCATTCACATTCATAAACATACCCGTTACTTGCTTATCGCAAAAAGCATGAAATCTGTAGGAGAAAAAGCACTAATGATCTTGCCTAGAGAGCAGCACATCACCTCAGGGCTGCCAATGGTAGGAAATAACTTGTATTGTATCCTCTATTTAGAGCAAAACCCCAGCATCTCTAATGCCGTTTCCATTTGCAATTTACATAATTAACAGTCACCTCCTCACAGTGTCTCCTTGGGTTCAAATATTCTTACCTACTCCTGAGGTTACTTCCCATTTCCCAGACGGTCAGTCTCCAGAAAACCTTCTGCACCTCAGCCATTTCTTGGTTAAATCCATTCTGATAGCTCATTACTAGAATAATTTATCAACTATTGCAAGAATAGCTGTTATAAATTTGTTTTCTATGGAAATCAGGTTCCATGCAACTAGGACGGAATTCCAGCCTTTTCAAATGCATTTTAATGTGAAATGCTGACATCAAGTCTTAAGTTCATTTGATTATTTTTTCTGTTTATGTTATTAGTAATCAGTTTTTCTGGCACTCTTTTCTGTTCCAGTTCAATCACTCAGTTGAATTACTTGAACTCCTGCTGAACTGCACCAAAAAAAGGAAAATTAACTAATGCCTCATTTGATCTTGTGACCATAAAACTTGTGTTTTCATTCCCTCTTTAACCTTTGACCATCTATTTTTCCCCTTAATTTGTGTGTTATGTACCTGATAGTTTTAAATTTATTTCTTTTATTCATGAAAAAAGAAACTGCTGACGTTTGATCTGCCCTCTATTCATTTTAGCCACCACTGACTTTATTCTAGATTCTCATTAATAACCATGCACTTAAAATCACTTCTTCATAGTTCATCATACATGCATGCTATTTGACTTAAGAGTATTCTCTTTACCAGAAGTGTGTGGCTTTTTTCATAAAGAGTGTTGACTATGCTAATAGAGAAAATCAGGGCTTACAAAAGAGTGAACTGGCTGGTTTTATAAAAGCTCATTTGCCAGTTTATTACTTTATTAAAGTCCTCTCCTTTTCATATTGCTGTGATGGACTTGAACTTAATTTACGTTACCGGGTTTATCTTGTTTTTGAAAGAGATGTCAAAAACCTGGACACACAATAAAACATTTTTAAAACACACAAAGACCATAATAAAATATGGTCCATCTACAGCCAAAAGAAATTAAATTAAAGGGGAAGGTTTTATTAATATCATTAACGAGGACAGTTATTCAAAGCATGGCTCACATTTGACATCAATACCCTCCATTTGTACAAATATTAAATGCATGGATGTCTATCCTACATACATATGCTCAATATCAAACCCAGGAGGATTCAGATCCTGTGTCTTGAAGAGGTTTTTTTATATTTGTTCATTAAATCACAGTAAGAACACCACACATGACCTTCATTTACAAATATGGGTGCACTAACACAGTGACTATGGTCTTTTATTTCTATTCATATGGTGAACTAGAGACTTGGCATGTAAGCACAGGCTTCTAGATCTGTCATCCATGTTGATGGCCATCCAGATGCAGGGTCCCTGGTCTTTGGTTGGCTAGCAGGTCTCCGTTTCACCCAAGTAAATAAAAGTCAGCATATTCAGTATTATTCCCCCCAGCCTATAGACCTCCTGTTGTTCTGCTGCAATATGCATTATCTCCCAGCATCAACACCAGCGAAACTAAGGACAGCTTTTACTTTTGTTGACTTGAACTAATATCAACTTCCTGTTGACAAGAAGGAAACCAGGATCAAGACCTGATGATACAAGGGACACATCAACATGGTCTTCTGTGAAATAAGCCCTGCTCTTCTCCAGATGGCAACACTCACGTGCTCAGACACAAAAGAGACTGTCCTTGGGTTTTCCCTACAACATCTTACTTCACGTACACCTAATATCCAGTTTAATTTTTTTAATATGCAACAAACTTAGTCACTCTCAAGAACATTACACTGTATTTCTAATTCTTGCATATAATAGAGCAGGAAAAGGGTCATTTCAGGTTACGCAACTTTACCACAGGCATATGGCAGTGAACCCACAGCAGAAACATAAAATCTCCCTCTCCTCTAAAGCAGATGGCATGCTGATCAAGTAAGATATAATCTAATGCTAGCTACACTACTACTGCTGCTATTAACTATTGAACCAAAACCAATATAAAGTAGTAAAGACAGGAAAAAACCCAAAGCAGGGGAAATGAAGGCGGAGGAAGACAACAAGGAAAAAACACAGTAAAAAAGCTGTAACATAAGAGAACCTATTGCAGCAGAAACAGACTCTTTTCAGGTATAGTTAAGATTTAAAACCTAGGAATGGCAATAGGCAAGAAACAACAATGGCCCTCATCCTGTTTTAGAGGACATTCCCCTAGTCTGAGATACTGGCCCAGTTCCCTTTGCTCTTGTGATTGCACTGCACTGGGCACTTGCCAGGGGCTACATATCCCGGCTGCTTAGATAATTACATATTTATGATTCTACCGAGAATTCTTAGTCAAAGCTTATCTCTGAACTGTAAAATGCTTAGAGAATCAGCAGAGAAAGTTCTCTGACAAATGCTACTTCAAAAAAGAGCCACCACTTCAAGTTTTTAAGGGCCATAGTTTCCCTTTCAGTTGAGTCATTCAGTAGTGAACTTTTAGTAAAGGTAGAAAAAGAAGGCAAGGGGTGTTTTCCCTCTTAATCAGAAAGGGATCTTACTAGTGTGTTTAACTTGCTTTCTGTAAAAAAAACAGAAAATTAAAAAACCTTTCCAAAAATGGATCAGAATGCAGTAGTACAAGAAATTTTAAATGCTTATCACAGTATGCACCCTACAACACCACACAATTTTTCTTCTCTACCATATTATTAGCACTTCCTCTTCAACATATATACCACTAGATCAGCTAATTTATGCTGATCCAATAAATAGAATTTATGGATGAACACTCTGAAATATAAATGTTCATCTGTAAACAATTATCAGACAAAATACATTGCACTTCCCCTTCCTTCACTGGTAATAGCATCCATTGATTTTAGAAGGAGCAGAACAGTCCAAAATTTCATGTTGTGACTTAGACTACTTCAGAAACTGCTAGAAAAACAGGGTTTTTTTCCATTTTAAAGCTGTATTCCATGAACTGTACAACCAACAGCCTCAGCAATAAATTTCATGAACACTTTCAGGCCCTACCGTTGAAAACACTTTCAAGCTTGGTTAGCTTTAATGCACACGAATACTCCCCATTCATATCTCAAAAGGACTATTCCTACACTTGAAGTTACATGTACACACATGTGTATGTATTTGAAGAATAAGGGTGTTAGTCTTGCATGGTTATTTATTTTGAAGCAACTATTCACATCTCTTGCAGCCAACTTCTTATGTTCTGCCAAGTTTCATAAAGTCTTGAAAGGTCCCTGTTCCCAGTGTAACGAAAATCAACCTTCATCCCTACCGTCTTTCAAAGGTCTGCCCACCCGCAGATATTCTTTCATATATACTTATAGTTGTGAGACGACATTCAGCTCCTGTTGAAACAAAGTCAATTTTGCAATTCCAGTGCAAACCCTGGAGCTAGTGGCATGGACCTCCTGCTGTCCTTGGCAGGCAAAGGCAGGGTGGCTTCCACACCAAAGCCCACTCCTCCAGTTCTGGGTGCAGGCTCCTGCCTATCCCTTGCTTGCCTTCCTCTGCATGAAACCATTTTAACATAATGGACTGATAGAAGATTAACTCGGCAGATAGATCAGCATTTAGATGGGTTTAGCAGTTGTGGAACCACAGGCTAATAGTTATATTCATTTATTCCTTCAGCTGTCTTCCAAGGAGTGGTAAGGTCACAGGACAACACTAGAGAAGGCACCACACAAAGGGGTTGGAAGAAAAAGTCTTACTGCGGTCTTGGGGAAGTTTCTGCAGACATCTTCCAACCCCTTCACTGAATGCCTTTTTCTTTGGAGTGACTTAGTCATCCTCCCCAGCTCCTCCAACCACTCCTGCCATTTCTGGGCTAAATCTGCTGGGTAGATAATCACATTGCAGTGCTGTACACATGGAATTTCCTGGCGCAAGAGACTTAATGCCTGCAGAGTTGTTCTCTTACAACAAGTCTCTTTCATGTAATAACAGCTGACGTAACACATAATGGGCATGTTACACTTTCAAAACACGGTACGATATAGTCACCTAAAAGTAGACAGCATTGAAAAGAATGGATTTAAAACACCTACTTTGTATTCCCCTCAAGACTATGAGGACATGACTTAGCTGTTGACAACCCCTCTTTCCTGGAGACTAAGTAACTTTGTGCTCGCTGCCTATCGTCTGACTTTGCCTGCGTGAGCTTGTAATAAATTATAACATCCTTTATTCTCTCCTACGGGAGACCTTTTTAACTGATCAGTGTGTTGATCTTTGTCAAACTAACCATATAGTAAAAGATGGAGCCAGAGAACCCGGGCATAGTGTTTTTCAGGATGCCTCTTAGAAGGCCACCATGTTGCTTTTCTTGCTCAATTCCTTCACAGAACTTTCTGGTTACTTCCTGCAAAATTAAACCATCACAGCAAGCTGCCATATGAGTTACAAACTGGTACCTCCCAGCTTTCTATAAGTTCCTGGTTTTGGCACACTCCTTTATATATAGGTAGATATACATATATGTGCATATAGATAAATGCACACACAAGCACACTCATATATTGCCACACATATCTATGCATACACACACAAAAAGGCAAGTCTGTTTCAATTACTTGTAGAAGCCAGAAATGAAACTGTTTTGCTTCTAGAACTCGCAGGTATGACAAAAAAAATCTCTCTCAGGTAAGCTACCTGTTTCATCACATAACAAGAAAATTAACTAACTAAGCCTTTGCAGAAATCCTGACGTGATCTTTTGCTTAGGTCACAGGTCCAGGACTTTCAATTTTTATTTCC
Organism: Strix aluco; assembly: GCF_031877795.1. Taxonomy (NCBI): domain Eukaryota; kingdom Metazoa; phylum Chordata; class Aves; order Strigiformes; family Strigidae; genus Strix; species Strix aluco. The sequence goes on along the minus strand of NC_133939.1, from coordinate 23,700,230 downwards.
AACACATTCATTAATCCTTGTGACCATAGATTAAGTGTCCAGTTATCAGCCTCTAAATGAACCTTTGAAATTCCAGAAGAAGTAGAATTAGACACTAATTTTCCTTCACTTACCACGCCTTTTTTGTTAAGCCTTTGCATCTTTCCTTTGAGACTCTGAGGAACATTACAGAAGAATGGGAGGGAGAATTTACACCAACTGAACACTGACATACTCTCTTTTAAGAGGCTATATCACAATATAAATATTTTATTTTTCTAAAAAAAATTGCCAACAATTACAGTATGTTTTTAAGGAGTAACTAATATTTTACCCTATTTAGTTATCAGTTAACATATCCTATACGATGCAAAAAATAAGCATCTTTTAATCACCTTTTAAGATAGAAAAGAAAGAAAACAAGAAAGAGGATGTGTAACTTGTGTTTTACTTTTTTTTTTCAGTACTAAGAAAGGGAACTGACAATCATGATTAAAAACTGATCAAAAATGCTAGTATCATTTCTCAAGGGAATCAGAAATAAATTTCTGATTCAAATATATGTATTGAACATGGGTAGACAAGTTAAACCAAGTCCTGTTTGGGAGAAGAACACAAACTGCTTTCTCCAGGTCAACCTCTGGCCCATACTTGGTCTACACACATCAGAGACAAAAACAACTAAGAAAATCCTATGAAAGACTTTTTTACTTTAAACCAGATTAAGTTATGATTACTTTTGGGATGATGAAGAATGTGTCTAGCTTGTCTCTTAAATCTACATTCAAACTGTTTCAGAGTTAATTAAGAGGTGAGTAATTGTTTAGACATCTCTAGAATAATAAAATATAACAACTTATAGCACAAAAGCAGCCTTTAAAGAAAAGAGTATTTCACTTCACTGCAAGTAACAGTTGAGTATTTTATGATCACTGTGACAACTAGCATGCCCTTGAGACTGTGCAGTTCTGAATTTCTAATATAATTTGTAGGGGGAAAATTAGGACAAAATGCAGTAACATTTCAAGTACAGTCTCTCAGTATTTTAAAATTTTATGAAGTATAAGGACTAGGTTAATATGGAATGAGTCATGTTTTTAAGAGAAGCAGTAATATAGACCTGTATTTTAAATCACAGTTAAAAACATATTCAACTAATACAAAATAAAAAGAAAGCAGAGTAGCTTTTGTTGAAAAAATGTCAACAACGACGACGAAAATTTAGCAATAATAGAAAAGACTGAGAGCACTGCTATTTTCAGTTTTGGAAAGTTAAAATACCAGACTAAGTGACCAGGTAAAAACTACGCCTTCTCACTCAACAAATCCATTGCACCAGCTGAAATTCATCCCAAATCAATATAAACTTCACACACATCAACGCTGAGCCCAAACATCAGGCTATTAAATGACACACACACACTTGGTGCAGATCTTCTGATTTCAGAGTTGTATTTGTTTTACTTAGTGACAAATATACTGCATTACATTTCACATCATGATGTCTTTGCGAGTCAACAGAATTACTTATGTTTCAAAGCAGTTACATCCAAGCAAACCCTCTTGGAGTGTCATTTTGCTCACAGAGCAAAGACACTGGACTAGCAAAGGTATAAGTGAAGCTATAATTTATTTATATATTCTTTAGATCCATGCCCACACGCAAACCAAAGGAATCCAGCTCAGCTCTCAGATCCCAAACTGAGTTTTCAAAGCTAGTGGTTAGAAATACTATCCCTTTAACTTCCGTACCGAGCGCAATGATCTAGAGATGCTTGAAATACAAAACTCAGGCTGGCACTTTATGCATTTATTTCTTAAGGCTAATGCTGCAACTACCATTCCTGCACACCTCAACTGTGACAACACAAGATACCAAAACTGCTGAAAAAACATATTTCAAAGCTGAAGCAGTAAGTTCCAGTCTTTCTCTTCAGACCTCACCTCTGCTTTCCATCTCCACAATTATCAGGAAGCATACGTAAACCATAAAGAAAGCCTGCAAATATCAGCTTCCAATAGTCTAGAACACTGAGTAATATTCCAGGGATGGAGTAAGAAAAATTGCATCAACCAAGCCCCTTTCTATAGGAGGGAAGATTTTAGCTTCACTAGGCTTACGCTGTCAAATGTGCTGAAGCAAAATACACCTGGCCCTGCACAGGTTTGTTACAGTTGAAGCTGTTAGTACTGAGAAACTGCAGAGAGCACCCAAGTGGGGGCAATAGAGCACTCGGCTTGGCTACAGCTTGCCCCAAACAGGCTCTTGGCCAAGAGAGGAAGCAAAACCAGTTACCAACAGGATGAGCTCTGTTACTGTCAAGTCACGCTTCTCGCTTCAAAATTAACATGCTGCCCTACTTTCCAAGGGGTAAAATCCAGATACAATGTTAATATTTTTATCAAACAGAATAATGGTCTAGATGTTTCCTAAAAAATTACAATAATCCACTTGTGTACTGAAAAGTAGTTATTCTAAAAATACTATTTGCAATACAAGACGCTTTACGGTGTATCTGCAGGAAGGAACCACACCACCTTTATTCAGTTAAAAAGGTACTTACCATTGGCAGTGCATTGATATGCGGAAGTTTTCCTTTCAGGTGCCTCTTGCCACAGAAGGGTGATGCTGACAAGGAAATGAGACAAAATAGGAAACATTAATATTTATTATTTTGAAAACGGTGATGTTAACACAATAAAACGTTATCAAGCATGGGCCTTCACGGCCCTTGCAGCCTACTCTGCTTAAGGAGCTGAGTGATTATCACTGAATTTGTGTACAGCCTAGAGCAGCAGCGATCAGGGACAGAAGAGCACGCAGAGCTGGGGTTTTGCATATATCCTGTCGCTACCCACATCACACGAACTGCTCCAGCGGGGAGCCTGAAACACAGACCTTTGAACAAATAAGCCTGTTGAATGAATACTTACACCATCAGACCTCTAGACAGTCGCACCCATTCAGCAGGAGCACACACAAACAAAACAACCTGTGTATAAAAATTCTGATGTCTGGATTTTGCCTTAGCTCTCCAGAAAAAGCTTCAGGAAGTTAACTAGGCAAAGTAGGCAGCTTACAGTATCTTCTGCCCATGCCAAATTTCTTCTGGAAATAAACATCTGCTACTGACTTTTAAACACTCTGAAAAAATCCAAACAAAAATCAACATTCCAGCGGTTTGACTTCCAAAATGGTTACATCCACTGTGAAGCAGAAAGAAAAAAAAAAAAAAAACCAAAACCTATTTTCCTAACACATATTGCACTAAATAACTCCAGGTGTGCCTACGTACCCAGATAGTTACCAACTCCTGCAGTGAACTCAGTAATGTAAAAAAACAGCTCATACTAGTTGCTGGCAACATTTGACAACATGTACATAACAGAAAACTTCCTAGTGCAATATTCTAGAGAAGTCTTTCCCATCTTCAAAAACAGAACAAAAACATAAGGCAAAAAAATCCATGCTCTCCTACATTTTAGTAATTTTCTTTACATATAACTAATAATTTTATGCAAACAACAACATAGTTAAGTATAAGCAAACACATTTTGATGTCCAAATATGTGTTAACTCCATCCGATGTAACATCCATTTTTATTCAGCAATGACAAACAATTTTTATTGACACTAATATTTCTGAGTGGTTGCTCTCCATACAAATACTTGCCAGACTACTTTTCTTTAGGAAATAATCTAATCGCCTACTCAAAGAGCTGGGAGGGGGGGCACACAACACACACAACAGATGGACACGGGTGACTAATAAAGTATTATCAGACTATTTTTAGATTAAACTATTTACAAAGCATCTGTAAACTGTGTTCAAAAAAAACCCCTTTACTATGAGTAAAGAATAACTACAGTTTTTGGGGCTCATGACCAACACAAGGTTCTCCCATGCAATTTTCAAACTCAACCAGTAGGAAATAATCTATTATAAAGCCATTTTTGGACCTAGCCAAAAAAAAAAAAGAGCTGCAGCAGTCAGGCTTATTTTATTCTTAGGACACACATCACCAAGGCAGGCAGAAACATAACCTCCACAGTTATGCGAGAGGTGCTGTAGAGGATGATGAAAAATGCAGGAATGCTGGGAATTGAAAGAATTTGCAAACATGCTCTTGTTTCCTTGCTCAGTTGTACTGGTGTCGCAGAAATTATGTAAATAGGCTGAGGAAAACTCCTCTCCTCAAGTGGCATGGTTTCCTATGTGGAGCTACTCAGAAAGTTTGTTTTTTTCCACAGCCAGAGCTGCAGACCAGCAGAGAAGAGAAAGCTTGCTTGGCAGACCCCATTAAAAAAAAACATTACTTGCTTATAACAAGAGTTTTCCTTAAAAAATAGAACAAAACACCAACCAACCAATACTCTTTCAGGAACAGTCTAAATCATTACAAAAGCTGAGTACAAAGACAGAGGAGGGTTTTGCTGCCCCATTTGGAGTGTGACGCTTAGTTTGGGTTATTTCATTTGGGAAGGAACATGGCAAACATAAATAAAAGGATGACTGCACAAACATAAACCATTTCCTTCAATGAAAAAAGGCTTTCTTCAGTATACACTGCCCAAACTGTCTCCTTCCAACACCTCTTTGCCCTTGTGCAATCTTCTGAGTGCAGTACTTATCATCGAAGCCAGAGAGGGAAACCTTTCTGTCTGATCCGTGGAAGAGGTTTCTTGTCCTTCACTTTATATCTAAACAGGGCAGTGACACGGAAAGAAGCTGGAAGCAAAGACTCAAGAGAGCAGAGAATGAGAAAAGAAAGGGTTCACTGACTCTGCTCCATTCCTCACTCATGTTAATTGGTTGTAGGCTCCAGTTTTAAATAAGGGCGCTTGAAATGACATGTAAACATTTAGAAAACTCTGATGTCCTTCTTCAGAATCAAGTACCAAGTACAAACACCTCAGCAGCAGCTTTTTTCTTTCCAAATTTATCCTATTGGACTTTATCATTTTGGCATGTATGTTGAAACAATGCAGGTGACAGCTATAATTTGTTGATTTTAGACTATCTCTCACCTTTATATACCAAGCTGTTACAACAATTTAAACAGGTGACCAAGTGTAGTAACAGCTAGACTATGTGACACTTAAAAATAATCCACCAGATGCCCTTGAAGTCGATAAAGCACACCTAGGGAATGCACAGTAGCTTGTGAGTTTGGACCCTTGATCTCAGAGAGGCTGAGGACTGACCACTGACTAATGCCTTCAGCATCAACTGAACACTGCTCCCCTCAACTTTGAAAGAAGTAAGACTTTGCTGCGTGTGTACCGACCTGCTCCCAACCAGCACTCACCAGCTTTGCCCACGCCAGGTTTTTCTGCACAAGAATGACACACCTGATGGTGTCATCATCCCTGTGACACCCCGCCCAAACACTCAGTACAACACCCAACATCATCTCCTCGGGAAGAGCATCCCGCTGCAGTGCACAGAGCTGCAGCAACACCTGAAGGCACAAATTCTGGAGACCTGCTTGCACACAGAGGCAGCAAAAAGGTCCAGACAAACAGGTTGCACGAGGCAGGCAGTTCCCATCTGCAGGGCCAAAACTAACATGCCAAACCAGCTACCAAAAAGGCAAATACCAATCCATGTTGCTAGCACAGATTGGGCTGCTGTTATCAACCGAGTAACAATCGTGTGGTACAAAGACAAAACCACAGATAAAAACAACTGTGGCACTGCACAGTGACAAATCTGTTTATAAACACATAGCACAGATGTACATTAACGTTACTCCTTACCTGCTTCCAAACATCATGAGTTCAAAACAAGGATTTCTCTAGAAGCTATTTACAAAAATGTTTAACCATTTTCTTCTAGAAACGCCATCATTTATGCTATTTTCTCCTACCCATCCATTACACAAGGAATTACACTGTGTTCATGCTATGGCTGAAACAATGTTTTCTGCGTGAGCTTTGAATCGCTTCTGTTCCTCATGTGAACTTGTGCACTCATGTTTTTCTGCTAATCCTCTTAGGATCACACTTGTTTATACTACTTTCCGAGATTTTGGTGGTATTTGAGCTTTAACGACAAATTTAGTCATTATATGTTGTGCTTTGTGCATTACAAAAGCCTTCTAAGGACACAGTATCTTTTCTTCTAAATTCTCCTTGAGTATCCCGCTTTTATCTGGATTCAGTATCTGGAAAAAGAGTGTCCCAATCAAAACAGAATTAAAAATAACTAAATCCTGGATATTCCCCTCAGTAACTAGGCTGCAAAAAGCATCAGACAATAGTTTTAAAAGCCTAAATTGAAAACTAATCACTCCATTGAATCCTTCCTTTCATTTGGCTAATAGGCATATACAAGACTAGCGGTGATTCTACCACTGCCGTGCTTGGAACATAAACAGAGAAAATCAAAGTTTTTTCTTTTAATCACAGTTCCACAGCAATGTATGGCATTTTTTTAAAAAACAATTCAGCACTTTTACAATAACATCTGCTTCTCAGATCTAACAGAGAAGCTGAACACCATCTCAAAAAATTCAATACAAATAAGTGTGAGTGGGGACAAAATATCAGGACTACACACAAGACAACATTAAAAACTGTCATTACCTGCAACTAGCTGGTAGCAATAGGGATCCTAGTGACAAAATAATACACACAAACTGCACCAACACTCTACTCGAGGAGCACAGCAGCAGCACTGGAGCACGCTCAGATGGAGGGGGGATCACCGAGGGTGTTTTACAAGAAGCCTCAACAGGGACCACTCAAAGTATCAGAGACCTGCCCAGAGACATATCCACCTATATTCCTAAATGCTATCTGAAATGGCTTTTCTCTGTCAATTGAAAAATCTTTATCTCCTCATCTTTGTTCTATCGTTAGGCCTTTATTGCATCAGAAAAATGGAAAAACCTGATGCAAGCTTACTTTCTGGATGTATCAAAGAAATGCTTAACTTACTTATTCATACCACAGAAAAGTTGCACAGCTTTCCACACTTCAGAAATACTCTTTCATATATCAAGCACCTGTAGATCTATGGACGTATGTGAACCAACTATTAAAACAAAACAGGATATCTGAGAGGATAAAGAATTAGAACTGGGTAAGTAGACAACACTATTCTGGAGAAAAGATAATCTGGGTATAGGAACCAGAGTGCACAGAAACAGGATTCACTGTGCAATAAGAAACAGGAAAAGTCAGACCAGAGCAAAAGAATATTGTAGCAACTATATACAAGTTTAAACACCAATTTCTATAAAAGTCAAAAATTGAGGCAATCACAGAAAATAGTTTATAGCCCACTGAAAGGAAAGGAAGCTAAATTGCTGGAGAGGAAGCCATCTTAGCCAGCTCTATTAAAAACACATAACACACCAGAGTAATCTTGTCAAGACCAATCAGTTGGTACCACTGGGGAAGGAGGGAGGGTGAGCCATGCTGCAGCACAATTTCACTTGCAAGGCATTTAAATGAAATTCATTAGTAGGTAACCCAATTCACATAAACTGAAAGTTAAAAGATCCTAGAGAATGAAGTTAAATCCAGTCTAGACTGGGAAAGCGTATAAACAGTTATTACTCAAAGCGCTGAGTGTTACGTGAAGGGACTACAGCCTCTAGAGCAGTCACAAAATCCCACCTCCACAGACTGCTACATCTAGGATGGGGGCCCACCCATGTAAACTCAAGACAGTTTCTGATTTGTGTTGCTTGTCTGTTTTCTGAAAATAGTGGACATGATGACTAGTGACATATTGATAATAATAGTAGCATATTGATAGATAATTTTTTGTGGTATTATTCTAGAACCGAGTTTTAAATCTAAATCCATTACTGCAAGATTAATTAGAGAAAAGACTGAGAACAACTGCCTGTCAAACTGGGTGCTCTCAGCAGACTCACCTCAAATTGGAAAGAAGAAAAAAAAAAAAAACTTTTCCTTGTGTTAAAAAAAAAAATCTGATGTGTGGCGTTTAGGGCCCACTCTGTTATTATCAGTAAGTTTGTTACATATTTCAAATACACTCCTAAAAACTGAACAAAGATACAAAAAAAAAAATACCGCTTATTAAAAATTAGAAATTTTTTTTGCATTGCCTGTCCTCAAGGTAGGAAGAGCCATATTTCCTGGGATACTAATTCAGCCTGCTCCAGCTTGCCAAATCGACTCAGTCACACTGCTCAGTGACAACCTTCCCTTCACCATACAGAGCCCGTTAACTCAGATGAGCCTTCACAGCTGAACAGAGGCAGGCACCTGCTTTTGTCAACACGGCCACATGTTTGTAGGGAACTGATAGTTGCAAGGTTATCAGAACTTTTCAACTGGTCTCCAATTTGGGGTATGGAACAAAGCTCAAATGTCTTCCCTGGGAAAAATACCTTCTTCCCTTTCCCAGCTTCTGCTAACAGTGCCTGCCTTGTCTGTTTTTTTTAGATACTCAGAACAAGATATTCTTCTACTTTGGGATTAATGGTGGCCTTGCAGAAGAACCAATCTAGGTTATGGCAAGCATCAGAAATCATTACAGTGGGGCAAAAGCACAACCGTGCGTGTTTCTTAAAGAGCTTATTTACTGAATCAATTAAAATTCTGTCTCAAATGTGACACGCTTTGGGAGGTAGGATACATGTTTTGAGTAGACACCACATTTGAAACTGGGCTCAAAATGTTTAAATAAGGAAATCTCCAAAAATAACAAGAGGGCATGACAATATTGTTATTTTCAATCCTAATGAATGTCACCACCATTCAAGCCCTGTCTCTTGTTTCCCTCAGTATCAGTACCACTATTACCCTTCTTCGGGCAACCAGAAGCCAAACAGGGCATTCTTTCAGAGTAAAAGCTCAATGTACATTTTTGTCAAGCCAAGCTAATGAGCTGCAGAGGACATTTAGACAATGCAGCAGGACTTGGGTTCTGCCGCAAAACACAGTGTTTGCAGACAGTTTGACATCAACAGGCTCAAGAAGTCCCACCGTGGACGCTGACCCTGAACATCACGTACACCCAGTGTTGTTGAAGTCGTGTCCCTCCTCCTATCTGAGAGTACGTTAGGAAGCCTGGTTGCCTTCCATCTGCCTTCTGCAGGAACACCTTGCAGGATATTTGCCCTCTCAGCAAAGTATCAGGTTTAAAAAAGAGATGTATACCAAAACATTCTAAAAATCCTCCTTACTTGTGATATTGGGCATGTAAAAGTAATAGCACAGTCTTGAAGAATTGCGATCCAAGAATTCTTTAAATATAGACCTCAAAATTATGAGTTACTTTATATACTCAAAAGCACTTAAATATCCATAGGTATGAAAACATTTTTCTGAAAACTTAAAAGTCACACCAGAGGTGAAAAGTAAAGTTTGTGGTGGAGCTTGGGCTCATATACTCCAGATGTTCCTGGGATGCAGCTCCCCTAAAATAGGGTGTTTATAATGCGTTCCAGATTCTTCCTAAAATTATTATTACTATTCTGTACAAGGCCTGAGAAAAATGTAAGCTTCTCATGCTGCCAAAAAAGGTGACACTGACTGCCCTGAAATCATCCATTAAACGTGTCAAGGAATAATTAAATATCTTTTCAAAAAATACTGCTCATGAAAAGCTGCTTACAGTCCCGTCTTGCTTCCCAGGAATTTTTCAAAACTGAGTGACATTTGGTGCATAATGTACTTGTGCAGTAGCACCACCTTTCTATCAGATTTCTGTGTCTTGGTCATATTTTCACAAATAACCAACAGATTAAGCTCTTTCTAATGGGCAAACCCTGTGATTAAGCAGCAGTTCAAGTTGTTCAGGACCAAGTAACACACAAGGAATTTTTCTCTTTTATTTATCTCCACACCCTACCACCAGAAGACAATATCATCTTTCCTACAAACCCTTCCGCATCTGTCCTTTCCATGCTCCCATCATTTCTCTAACAGATAATTTTGCGGCATTGTATGAGGGCTCTGACTCACAAGGAGTTAAAACCTGCCCAGAGAGGGATGCTGTTGGTCATGCACTGGTTGTCCAGCCATCCCTGCTAAAAGGACAACTTACTCTAACAGAGCAGCTACTGAACTGTGACAAATTGCAGGCTGGGGTATAGGAAAAAAAACTGTGCCTCTCACTACCATGGCAAGATTTCCTGCTTCACGAGCAGGTAAGCCCTCCCTGCAGCGGGGGCTAAAAACTTTCAGGGCAGAGGGACAGCACACTCATTCCCAAATAAGCTGCCTCTTGTCTGTAAGAGGGTGTAGATCACCTGAAGGCTTTGATTTAGCTTTATTCTCAAGTCATATCCTAGCCAAAATCTGTTACTGCCTTCAGAGACCTCGGTACCTCCCCCATCTACCCATTCCCAGTTGGGTGCCCTCACCACTTCCTTTCCCCTAAAAAATGGAATTTACTAGTTTTCTACCACTCAGCTCCTGAAGCATCTTGATGCAGGGTCAGAAGAGGACAGAACTGGCTCAAGAGAGGAAGAGGGAACACAGCTCTGAAAGGGAAGAAATGTGGGAATAGCACTGCCCTATAGCTCCGTCGTCAAAATACACTTCTGTTTCCAAGGGATGCCTGGTGCCTTGGACAATGGGGATCCCAGCACAAAAATCTCACAGCAAACATAGAATGATGTATTAGGTAATGTGAGTCATACCAGAAATAACACAGACACTAACTGTATAAAATATATAGATATATAAAAAATATTCTGTTGTCTTTTCAGACCATTCAGATACCAGAGCTTAGAAACTATGTTTGTCTGTCACATTGATTGAACAAGGAAATAGGTGCATCAATATTAGATTTACACATGGAGTAAGAGACACCGAAACCTGTTCCAAAGAATAAGCAGCCTACAGTGCAGGTAAACACAGCAAAATATTTACTTTAGCAGTACGGTCACGGAGAAAAGCATTTATTAAATAAATGGATTAAAGTAATTAATCAACAGCAGCATTAGACTAATCATGCCACTTGTTCTTCAACTTTTTTTTTTTTTTAAACAACAGGACCTAAGCATGATCAAGGAAAACAAATACATTTGATTCATCAATGACAGTATATTCAAAGGATCTGATGAGCACCAGGGAATGAAGCCACAGTAAAGAGGTTCACATAAAGACTGTCACTAGGCTATGATTAATTGATAACAACAGTGCCCTTATTTAAGACTGTCATAAGTAGTAAAGTGGGGCTTATCTACATGTATACACTTAAACTATTAAACTATGTACCTCCCACCCTAGGTGGTCTATTCTGAAATAAAAAAAGCTTTTCCTAAAAATGCTGTTCATTATGTTAATTAACATTTCAATTATGTTAGGCTTTTCTACCATAGGAAAACGTTTTCCTTTATTGCAAATGGGTGCAAAAAACCTAAGCAAACAATATGCTGCCAACATGAGTGAAGTCAGTATTTTTGTTTCATTGGAAATATTTTCTGTTCAATTTCCTACGGTCGTTGCAGCTGTACAGCTCAATTTGTAGCCCCTTTGAACTAATGTATTACATGTATAGAGCAACACATAGTAGGCGTTTATCCTACAAACAAGTGGAAGTGTGCTTAGATATCCTATTAGGCCGCTTTGCAAACAGTTAAAAAAGTGAAAAAACTTGCTGATGTTCATTCCCCAGTACCTTGTATTTTCCTTTAACAAGATAAAAGATTTTATCCAAACAAAATTGCAGGAGACCTGAATGAGACCTGAAAAGTGTCCATACTGGAGCAGGCCAAAGGGCTCCTCGGCCCATTACCCTCTCTCCAGCAGCGACCCACAGGCAGATGCCCAAAGGAAGAGTGAAAACAGCACCAACATAATCTAGTCCCCTAAATAATCTCCTAGCCTCCAGCTATTTTCAACTCAGATGACTTTTCAGAGCACAGTTTGTTTGGTTTCTGTGTATTTAGTAACCTCAGAGGAATTACCTTCCATTAACATTTTCAGTCCCATAAACATTTAGCATCTACCTCTTCTGGTGAGCAGTTTTACAGGTCTGCTCCCTGCTCAGAAGAAAAATAGTTTGTGTCTGCCTGTCTTTACAATTTTATGTATCTGCCTCTTACCATCTTAACTTGACATTCCTGTAAGAGGAAAGGAACCCCTGACCCCAATCACCCTCTCCATGGCTCTCATGACTCCACAGACCTCAGTATACCCCACTCCTATGTTGTAACTTTTCCTTAAACCAGTTGCTGCATGAAACGACTGCCTAGTTTCTATAGTGCGTTTTGATGTGAAAAATCACACACTTTGCATGGGATTAACTGAAGTCTCCCATGGTGTTTCCAACCCTCCTGCTCCTTCTGTTGTTACCATCTTGATAGGGTGGTCAGTAATACAGATCCACTTCTATGGACCACTCATATACCAGCCAAAAAAACCAAAACAAACTGAAATATTTTTAACACATTGCTATTGAAGGTGTTCAACCATAAGTGTTCATCTAGGAATGTGAAATGGGGAAGTGAGCATCTAACATGGTAAATGTTAAAATAATGCCATTAAATTTCAAGACTATTTTTGAAAGCGTATCAGCCAATATGTGCTTATTAGCATAAGCTCACACCTACAAAAGAGCTGTTTCTTATATACTAGTTTTTAAATTCAGGAAGCTATTAACTTCCAAGTTTTATCTCCACAGTAATCTGACTAATACTCTTCTCAGTGTCTCACCTTTCCACTCTTATTTTCTCTCTGTTCTTCAGTAGAGCTCCCTGTAAACAGGGTTAATATCATCTTGTTTTCTCTGTAATGGGTATGTCCTAATAGTAACTGTAAAGGATGTGTCAACGCTATCAAGAATGACTTGAATTTAAGCTTTCTTAAGCATTTCTGAAGAACTGACACTAAATTCACTGTCTTCAAAAATATCCCAGAAAAAAATGAGCTTTGTCAAGCACGTTGTTTTTCATTTTCAAAATCAACACAGAAATGGAACTAGTTACTACCCTCTGCATTAAATGTCTTTCTAATCTCAGTGAAAGTCTACCTGATAACTTGGAAAGCTGTTAATGGATCAGGTCTCAGGTACAGGTGAGTAACATCTCCAACCAGGAGAAGAGAGACATCAATTTAACAGGAGCAAAAGTCAAGGGCAAGAAAAGATCTAGGCTCTAGATAAATCTACTGAAGATGGTGTAGCTGGAAACACATTTTAAATAACCAGGGAAAACTTCCCCAACACAAAATCATGCAGCTGAAGAACAGTTATGAGAAACAGCCTATGCTGTGGGGCTCCTGTTAATTTAAGCAAGAGTAGTAAGGACTCTGGAAGGAGTAATTCTGCCTAAGGAGACATCTAGTGTATAGCGTTTGATCTAACAGGGCTTTTCCCTTTCTTTGCTTTTTGATTCTTATCTTGATTGTTTCACACCAGGAATTTGAAATTGGCTGAGCTGTGCATGCTGCAAATCTCACTATTCAAACTAGAATAGGCTGAAGATAGGATTTCACCATTTGGGAATTTCATTTACAGAATTCTGCCTCTATAGTTGCCTGCAGAATTCTCCACAACTGCTGACAGCACTGCATGAAAAGGGTGGGTTTGGGGCTTTTTTTTAAAAAAGTCAACTCACATTTATCAGTGTCATCTATTAGACTGATCAGAAAACGTAATAAAGACTCAAGTTCTCTAGTCTTGGTCTTTGGGAAAAAAAAACTTCATTAATCTTCCAACTTGTGAAAGACAGAAAATCTACCCACACCTTCAAAGATGCCAGATAGCTACCATCACTGAAATCACTTGCTCCTTGCATGTTTTTTGCTTCTCTGTTACAAATTCACTAAAGCATCCACAAACTAGCCTGGTTTTCATTTTTAAAAGACAAGAAAAATTATGAACGTCTATACAGTTAAAAAAATTAAAACAAATGAAAGTGCTATGCCTATATTTTCAGTTTGAATATACAGCTATTTAGTTCTTTTTGTTGATGAAGAACAAATTGGAGGCCTGTACATTTTGCTACTTTCTTTTGCCATCATACTAACACACACTCGTTAACCAAGGAAACAACTGACAAATGCTCAACTGAGGAATATCAAACAAACACATTTGTCAAAAATACTCCACCTAGCAAAAGTATTTCCCCTCAGTGTCAGACATGTCAAATATTAGGGTCTGGTTCATCTCCAAACAGAACACCGTCGATTATTATTTTTTAGTCACACCTAGTCAAGGGTTTTCTTCCCCCCCTTTTTTTTAAAGCCTGCTTTTCAAGCATGCTTTTTTGCCATGCTTTTCAGAGTCAGCAGCAGGATTTTAAAATGGAACAATATGATGTATTTAGCACAGATACACAGAACCTATACAGCACTATGTAATAAATGCACAGAACTTGACAGTCCAATAATGATGTGTATCTTCCATCAGCCCACAAGTAATAACAACCTAGGTTTACAAGGCGCTGCACTTCACAAGAGACTGTTTACCAGATCAGATAAAACCAAGGTTCAATATATATATGTATTTTGTTGCATGACACTGTACAGCTGCAATCATTTTATCAGATCTTTTCTTGTGTCTTACCATTCTTATCACTGCCTAAGGAACAAGCAAAATCTTGGAATTACAAAAATGTCTCAAATACTAGCACTTCTGACCCATTTAACACATAGCAATTTTTTTTACACCAACTTTATCCAGAAATAAATCCACTTGCCATATTCTCACAGGAATACTGCTACTAGACTGATTTTGACACCTTTTCAGAGAAGTCTCATTTGACCCTCTTGGACTGCACATGTAGCAGGCTGTGCGTGCACACCAGAGACACACTGACTTTCCTCCCTCCCCCTACTTTGCTAGCAACATTTGTAGACTAAACAAGCTAAGCTTAACAGCAATTAGCCCTATTTGTTCTTTTGTCAAGTTAAAATAATTTCCTTTTGACATTAACTAAATAATTTAATGCAATGATACAGAAAACGTTACTCATTTTATCTTTTTGTTTCTAATAATATCCTCCTGTAAAGCAGTAAAAATAAATATGAAACTACATTCATTTATTTTAGCCTCCATATGAAGAGTTAATTTTTATTATTTCAGTATGTAAAGACTTTACTACAAAATTCTTAAGTGACTTGGACAATTGCCAGTCCTCAAAATGACACATGCCAAACATGCTTAACAAATTTTGAAGACACTGGCTCCACAGACCAGCTACAGACCACCCATGGCCTCCGGCAGGGCCAAGATGAGCATGGATGAAGGCATGCAGCCACAACAATGTGCACGTATTTCACATCAGAGAAGCAACAAGAGCGTAAAGTTTAGTAATACATGTATGAAAGTGATCTATGAAGCCTCCCATCACTGCATAAAATTTCACTGTCCCAGCACACACTATTGTAGCCATAAACGGTAAGATAAGGAAACAGACGTGAATTCTAGCAACATGGCATAACTAAACTCAGTATATGCACATACATGATGGGAAATGTAAATAGAGAGACATCTACTTCTTGGCTTGCAATTGCAACCTAGGGATTCAGCTCTTTGTTTTTGTTAGTACGTAACGAAATTGCAAATAGGGCAACTTGATTTCACATGTAACTCTCCCTGTAAAAATCTCTCATGTGACACATTTTTTGAAAGAGTATTTACAAAATATTAAAGGCAGCATTTGCATTTCTTTTGATTAACAAACCAGAAAGACACTACTGAGGATCCAAATAGTCTGCTCATCCTTAGTTACCAGAATCCTTGACCTAGTGAGGTCATTTCAGCACTCCTATCTGAGGCACTCCACCCAAACCCTCCTGTGGGTTTTTTTTTTTTTCTTTTTTAAATTAACCATTTCTCACTGCTAACTATGAATTAACAATGATATAAACCAATTTTAAAGGAGAGGCATTTCCTAAGCCTCCCAACAGATAGCTGCAGCACTGCCCTTGCTACTGCCCCATCAGCTACATAGCATTACCAGGATTCAGATGGACTTCACTGTGGCTACTCACAGCCTGGAGATGCATGGGAGTGTTCCCAATATACCTCTTGCAAAGGGAAGGTACGGGCACTGCCTGAGATAAGCAGACGAGTTATTCATGGCGAGAAAGACCCAAAAAGCCAGAACAGAGGCATGGTGAACTTAAAAACTCTGGTAAAGATAGAGCATAGACACTTCTACGATATCAATATTAATTATGTTTAGAATTAACAAAGATTAAAATACAAACCCTACAGATACCACACACTAAATTTTAAACCCAACTGCTTATTATTTTAACCAACCAGAACAAAACAAAAATAAGTAACGGTGCCTAACCAGAACTGGAGTGCAGTAACTCTGGCTCTGGTGCAGGCTGGCTCCCCACAGCTGGGCTGCGGCTCCTACCCAGTTACCACGGCCCCACCGGGGAATCACGGCATGAGGGGAATAGAAAAGAAGAAGAGGGAACACCACAGAAACATTTCTGTTTGTTCTTTTTAAAGAGTATTTTTCATCTTTGCCAAAAAGTTCTATTTAAAAAGGAATTAAGTCTTCTGTTACTCTTTAATTGAAATTCTTCACTGTGTTTTGACAACAACAGAACCCTACTGCAGCATCCTTGGTATGTGTGCTAACTACTATTCTCTTAAGAAAACAAAGCTTTTGCAATGATACAGTTTGTCCTGGATCATATAATTTTAAGGTTGAGATTAAAAGACATTGGTTGATATCAACCAGATCTGAAAGAAAGAGAGAAATCCAGAAATCTCACTGATGCCCTAAAATAGCTGGCCGAGTCGGACAGAGAGGGTGCACGTGCTCTGATACATGACACATTTCTTGTAAAAGTTCCCTGAGGGAAAGTTTGCATCGAGTCACATGGGAGATCCTTCAATCATAGGAAAACCTTCAAAACTCAGGAACGCAACATCAACGTACAGGAAATCACACATCACTGTTTCCACTTTCCATAGAATAACATGCATTGCTAGACAAGCAGGCAAAAATAATGCACAATAATCCTCATGTCTTGGAAAGTAGCAATGGTCAGAGAACAACCCAGTATCAAACTATTTACAGCTTCAGAAGTTAAAACTAGTATTTCAAACTGAGCAAAACCACACCGAGAGGCAATGCACTCAGGAAAGTGCTACTCTGTGCGCTCAGCAATGCCTTACACTGGGACCACTGACCCCTACGCTAGTTCAAGGCTTCACTGCAGCTGGCAGAGCTGAGCCCCAGAGAGGGCCCACTTGGGCCAGGGTGTTTTCTAAAGATATACCACCTGTTAAGATTGAGTTTAAATTTTAATTTCAAATTCAATTTAACATTTTGGCAACCTATACAAAAATCTGATTTCAGCCACTATAATAATTTCAGACAAATGAAATATTCAAGCAATACATTAAGTTTTAAAGAAAGCTAAGCCACTGATGGAACTGCTGGAAATCACAAACACAGCATTCACAAAGAGCATTTATTAAAAGTGTTAAGTGGTAAGATTTTACAGTGGCATGGAAATTATTTTTAATACCTCAACTACTTTGTATTCAACTAGCTTCAGTACATTCAAGGATGAGAAGTTTATCTGCCAATTATAAGATGACAAACCCCCACTAATTCTGAAAAATCAGTTCAATTCACTACTTACAAAATAATACTTTTTCCTAGTTTTAAATGCAAAAGTTTTCATAAATAGTCCCTCTTTATCCAGTACACTGGAACAGTAAAAAAAGTGAAGATTTTGTGCATTAGATACCCGCTTTCATCTAAATACGATTTGACACAGTAAATAAGAAACATGCTATTCATCAACTTGCAACTTCATAAGAAGTCATGAAAGCTTAAATAATCTGTATAAATGAAGGCTAAGTTATATGCTTTAACAAAAGCAGAGCAAAGCAGTAAATCAGCCTGATTAGCAAAAGAAATACTGGTTTTACTACAACAACTCAGTACTAGTAGCAAATCAAACATTTTAATAGATTGCAGCACAGTTATTTTCTCAACAAAGTTTGATTTCTCTAAATCCAAACAAAAATTACAATCAATTACTTCAAACAAGGGCTTCTGGGCGTTGAACAAATTGTTCTTACTTTGATCCACCCTGGGCCTAGCAGACACTTCTTCTGGTATTAAGGAGTCAAAGGTGTAAATTAAGGCTTGAAAGACCCCCTTAAAGCAACATCTATAATATGTCTTGATACTCAAAGAACAGTCCAATACTTTAAAAAGATTTTAAACCGGGCAGCAAAGGCATGCAGCAATAGGTAGTCTCTCTGTTTCTGGGTGAAAGTCATTGATAACAGACCAAGGAAAACCGTAGCAGGACATCCCACACCCTGAGGTGGCAGAGCTCCTTCAAAGGTAAAAGAGTGAGCACCAAATGATTAAGGAAGTTTAACTACTCTGTAAACTGCCACATGACAGATCAGGAGCTCTTAGATGTTGGTATTCTGGAAGACCGTAGCTTCTACACTGCTGAACAAAAGAATATCATTTATATAGTGATAGCATCTATTACAATTATTTGTACTGTGATGGCGCTGGAGTCCCAACTGTGAATAAAAGTCCCAATGTGCTAAGCAAAGATATAATACACCTGTAGTTTAGAGATAAAGGCAAATTCTGCAGAGAGATGTAACACAGGGAGCACAGAACCGCACAAAGTGAACGGAGCAGCAAGAGGGGTAACGGGAGGCAATGGACACCCCACACTGCACACAGATGAACGCTCAGAAATTAACGTGTGTAGCAAGGCTGCTTCTGCTTCTTGGGTCAGCCAAACTGCAGAACACTGCTGACAAACACAGGTTTACGCTCTTTGACATAGGGGCAGCCAACCTGTGAGTGTCCAATACAGCAGGCAGGTCTAGAGGCTACACAGAACTGGAAGGAGAGGGTCCTCACAGAGGGCATCACTGCCCTCCTGCGAGGCAACGGCAGGGCAGCCTGCCACAAGTCTATTGATTATGCAGTGACTGGGCTCCTGCTGGGATTTACGCTGAAAAAGAGAGAGATTTGTAATATCCTCTACGCATTCATCTTTACAGTTGATGAAATCAAATCAGCACTTGAAGAGCAGGCACTGAACAATGTACAGTGCCTGCAAACTGTGTTCTCAAGTTCTCAGGTGTTGGAATTGCTCCTTCTCCTGTCGTGGTAAAGGACTGCTTTCTAAATTAATTTTAACATATATCAGATTGTCAAATATCCACAATTTATAAACCTGATCTATTTTGCAATAGTCAATTTTGCAGTCTTATTTCCAGCGATTGATATTAACACACCACAGATCACAAAGTTAGAAATACAGAGGTCAATATTTAGGCATTACCAATAATTAGAAAATGCAGTCTTATCTTTTTCAGGTTTTGGTTTTGAAGTTTACCTTTATCGGTTAATTCTAATCCAGCAAACATTCAATATTAAATAAAACACAAAATTGTATCTAGACTATAGTAATCTTTAAGTAATTACACTGAGAAAGGAGAGAAGAAGAGGGCAATTGCCACATAAAGTCACCTATTTTAATCGTACCTACAATTATTTTTGTATTTGGTATACATTCAAAACTAATCTTTTTGTACTTCATTTCTATAATTCAGATGCAGCAGTGCCACTCTTGCTTCTGCAGGCAAGCATTACCCAAAAGTTCATTTTGGATATCATAAAATCTCAACTAATAGACAATTAACTTGTACATATCATCCAGAAGTTTCTTTACAGTTCCTCCTCTGTATCCCATCTGGAACATCAGTAAGAAACACCAATGACCAGACCAAGAGGACTGATTTTACTACAAACAATGTCAGAAAAATATTATAGTTGTTCCCATTTGTACAGCAGCAAATAAGGAATCAATAATAATATATATTATATAAAAAAAATCTCAGAAATCCCCTTCTTAATTTAGGTTTCACTGTCTTATATACCTCAAAAATGTGAAGGATCCTGAAAGATCAATACAACCCATGAGACAGTAAGGTGCAGAAATCAATATATATATTTTTTTTTTAGTATGGTAAATTGTACAGTAGCAAACACTGCGATAAACAAACCAGATCTTCCTACAAGCAACAAAATAGTTTATAAATCAAGCATTTCTAAACCTCCCCTATCTTCAAATAGGGAATGGGGTAAAAAGAATGCATGCCAGAGAAATTGTTTTCTAGTGGACATTCAGGTTTTTCCTCATTTCAAGTAAAAACTTCTATTAAAGGAATCTAAGGATTTGTCTCTGGGCTTTTCCCCCCCTATCTTTTTAATTTTTAAAGACCTTTCTGAAAATTCACTTTGCATTGAGTATCACTGCTTGGGGATGCCAAAGGAAGAGGTCAGTACCCTTTGATCAGCAGATACAACCCTTTCACAAGTTTCAGAAGGATTTCACTTATAGTAACTTTAGAAACCTTTAGATCGAAGCACCAAAGTCTCATTTCAGATCATTCCTGGTTTGGAGACACTGGGGATTTGTGTTCTGCCAAGTCATTCCTTCTGTGAAGTAACTGAGCTCAGACACTGGAGTCCCTCGGCAGAATGTGCATAAAAGGATCCAGCAAGACAGGACTGGCATCTAATTGCCACTCTGGCTCCATCAACATGCTGTCGGATTCACTTTTATTCACTTCAGTGCCTGAGAAATTTCCAAACAAGGGAGAACGAATCTGCCAAACCCTGATGTACATCCACACCACAAGGACACTCACTGGACTGTTTCTAAGAATGGGACACCATTTGGGAAAGCTAAGAAAACAACTCATTAGAGCACCAGGAGAAAATCCTTTCTCCTAGGACACTGCTGTGCCATCTAATAGAAAAATGCTATTAAACAAAAATGATTGACTGCAAACAAACACAGATAATTTACTGAACAAAAATTATCTTGCAGTTAAGAGACAATATAAATTACCATATGCAGACAACTAGTATGCCAAAAGGGCAGGGGGATTGCTGCCCCACAAAAATAAAGCAGAAAATGCAAAAGACGGTTACTATGTTTTGATTTTAGCAATAGAAATTTAAAATAATCCAAAATTGAGGATGTAATTGCCAAACGGAAGAAACAAACAACACAGAAAAAGAATAATCAAGACTGGAGAAAAGGAGATTATCAAAGGCACCTGCTATCACAAGAATAGAAATGAGATCTTTAGAAACCCTGAAGGACTCCTTACAGAAAAGAAACAATAAAAACTACAGAAAACCCAAGAAAGTGATCATTACTGATTTGATCATTTTAGCACACAGAGATGTACTAGAAATGGTAGAGACTGCCACAGGGGAAAAAAAAAAGGGAGGGTGGTGGAGATGGTGTCCTGTATTCATCTTGCCTACGCCACGCGTGCTAGATGTGCTCCCCGACTTTGCCGCCTGCATCCAAACCCCCGCAACCTGTTGGATCTGTAGTAGCTGCATCACCCTCACACTTCACAGCTACAGTGCTCCAGGAAAACAAAGACACCAGGGTGTAAACATCTTTGTGAGACTAATGCATCATCCTCTAAAAGATTTCCACCAATTGCACTGCTGATGGCTCCAGCCCCAAGTCAGCAGTATTTCTTTATTCAGAGCAGAAAACACACCATGTCAAAACAAAGCACGGGTTTCACTGTGCTTTTCCGCTCTGATCTGAGCGCTGTTTATTCCATCCTTCCCCCCTGCCCATACGCACTACAGAGTACTTCAGTTGCCCCTCTAAAAGATTATGTTCCCAGAATACGGGTCGATTGAACACACTGAATGCACTATTGACTTCCACAAATTAAACAGGTATCTCTAAAACCGAACAGTTTCTGTAACAATCTTACTTACAGAACCTAAAACCCCCATAGAAGGAGGATCCTGTTTGATGTTTGAATGCTCTACTGTAGGTATCCGAGATACAGTGCAAATATTGTTTTAAAACAAACAGAAATCCTATACATTTTTGCTTGTTCGCAGGAAGATCAAAACCAGTGAGAAGTTCTAAGGTGGGGACAATAATTTTGTTCATTCACCCCCCCGCATCCACCAACTCCTTGAGTTCATGCAGGAACTCCCAAAGCCTTTGGAAAAACCAGAAAAGTCCGCTGGGGAGGGACGGAGAGAGCGCACATTATTTAATAACCAGAAACTAAGTATGAGAGACCTTTCTGGTTTTATTTTTAGCACAACGTATCTGTTGGTTGAAAGACTGTATTTTAACACTGAGAGGAATGTAACGGGAAATTTATTTTAAGCATACAGCTCTAGCAGGTCATAAAGATTGTATCATTATCCTCCTTGGACAGTAATTGGCAATAAGAATACATGCTCTTCTCTTGGTTTTTGTTTCATTGATGAGTTGCAAGGAAAGAGAAGTGCTGTTCATCCAACATACTGTTTATTTAATATTCAGCTTTCTTGAACTCTTCTTCTTATGCAAAGCACAAGTGCTGATGATCAATTATTTTAGCAATCATAATTCAAGCTGAAATTTTACACTCTGTAAACACATTATCATGACCACCACATTATGCATTTGAAAAATTCCAGTTGCAGCAACCCATACAAATGAACACACTGCATTAGGTTTACAGTAAAATTCTGTTCTGGCTAGATATACAAGGGGTTTTTTTCATAACAGTAAAATGAATGGAGCACACATATATACTGAGTATTTTTCTATGTGGTGTACAAATGGACACATTCATACACTAAAACATTCACACACTTGCTTTAAATATTGAATAAAAGTTTAAAATATTTATACTTATCTCTAACAAGAAGTTATTTCAAATATTAGATTTTATGTTTTTAAAATTAAATTACCAGATAAGCTAAAGAAGTCAAAGGGAGCTGCTGTCATTTCTGTAGGAAAATTTCCTGTAAACTTCATCAGGTTGATGACAAAGAGAACTGTGTTTTCCTGAAGCAACCGGTAGATCTTTGGGAGCAATCTAGAACGCCCTCACACTTAGTGGGTGGCCTAATACATCCCAAAATGTAAGTCTATAATTAAATAAAAATTTGCAACATTCCGTTTAGACCTTTTTATGAGAACACTTAAAGCACATATAACTGGGGTGTAACACACATATTGCATTACACTTCACTGATAAACCATAACTTTTCAAATCCACGTTTCATGAAAATGCTTAGCAAATAGTTTGACATTTAATGCTGCAAATAATAGTAAAAGCTTAAACAGGGAAAAAGTGGGCCTGTTGCTGACGGAGGTGGATGATTTAGTGACAGCAGATGGAGATAAGGCTGAAGATCATATTGGGGATTATTTGATACCACCCGACCCATGAGACCAGATGGGCCGTGTCCAAGGGTGAAGAGAGCCAAAGCCATAGCAAGGCCACTATCATGTTAAAAAGCTCGTGGAGATTGAGAGGGTCCTCGATGACTGTTGAGAGGTAGATCTCGTGCCATCTTCAAAGAAAGGAGGCCAGTACCACATGGCATACTGCAGCCATCTATGCTGGGACCGGTCCTGTTCAACGTCTCTATCAATGACGGAGAAAGCCGGGGAGTGCACTCTCATCAAGCTTGCAGATAACACCGGTTTGGGGCCAACTAGCAGGGCTGCCCTCCAGAGGGACCAGGAACCCACTGCCATTCAGCGAGGACAAGGGCAGAGGACTGCTCCAGGGAAGGAAGAGCCCTTGTGTCGCCCCAGGCTGGGACCCGCGGCCAAGGAGCAGCTCTGATGAGAAGAGAAGAGCCTGCGGGTCTTGGCAGGCAGCAAGCTGAGCACCAGTTTTGTACTTGCTGGCCTTCTTGATCTTACAATGGCTTATTCTGTCTATTCGCTGCCTTTGGAGTATTTGACTTTGAAACCGTAACGACATTATTTCGGCAGTTCTTTTATAAAATAAAGTAGTCCTGGTAGAAAGCATGACACCAGCACATCCATGTCCAGTAGATACTGCTAGTTGCAGATTTTTTTGTTTTCAAAATGTGCACTCTGTCTTCAGAGAGAGACAGTGCAGAGCCTTCAGCAAAATGACTGAAAATTGTGATTCCTATGTCTATAATTAAGCCACGATTGACACTTTAAGGAGCACGTTCTACAGTGTACGCTGCAAAAGCGAATACTATGTGTATGAAAGTGCCACATGGTGACTGCAATGAGCATCTATGCTCATCTGCCAAAGGAGTTCCTGGAATTTGTAGTTAACTCTGATTCCTTATCAACCATATTAAAAATCAAGCAATTGCAAGGTCCCATAAATAAGTGACTATTTGAATTTTCATTAATATGGTACTTAACACACAAAATGAAATTAATTTATTTCCGTATGAAAAAATCTGAATGCGTTGGGAGAGACAGTGCATGCTCACACACACTTGGAGCTGAGCAAACTGTTACAAATTTACTGGAAAAATTGTATACTGGGCATATGTAATAGGCAATTTGTGAACACATAACTGCTATTTCTAACCCAAACCAAAGCAAATCTATCCAAGAAACATGTTCATATAAACACACTATTTTATACATTTGTATATATGCACACACACTTTTAAATATTTTATGTAGAAGCACATTTTGAAAGCATGAAAAACAAGGCATACTGGGGACTTAAAGAGCCCTGCTTTGTTTGCCCTAGACACCAGGCGAGCTAAGCACGTGTACCCACACTGTAACCAATGCCCCCCCTCCAGAGTTATCTTTTGCCAAGAAACAGAACAGCAGCTGCACAAAGAGAAAGTTAGAGGTTAAACCGTGAATATCCGGAGGGAAGAAAAAGAGGCAAGGAACTTCAACATGAGTGTCTTCCCAGGCTTGAACAGGAGCCCTATCTTCAACCCATCCCTTGCTAATACTCCAAGATACGTTATAACATTCATCATACAAGCACACTGAACCAAGTGACGTATTTTAATTGTATAAGCACAAGGCTTCTAACAGTTATGTAGATAAAAATCAAGTTCAGAGCTGTTAAAAGGTATTCTCTTAAAAACTAAGGTTTAAACCACAACCTGAGGTTAAAGTAGATTTAATTTGGCAGGGTGATGTTTACAGTGTTCCTCGAATTCTGAAATAGCTGCAAAATTCCTCTTTTCTCATTTGCTAAATATCTGCTAAGTGAAAAATTTCTTCCCACAGTAAAACTCAATTTCCTAACATAAAAAATTAAAAATATCATAAACAGTCAGAAATCAAGGTGTCAAAAAAAGAATCTATGACATGTACCTGAGCAATACTTGATAGATCACAAACATACTCAATGAACACTTTGGAAGAAAAAAGGTTAATTAAAGCATATACTTGGAATATTAGCTGAAAGGCTGACATACACCAATTTCCATTGCTCTTCAATAGAAATCCTCTTGCCTAAGCCTGCACAATCGGAACATCTACTCCTAAAATAATGAGGAAGAAAAGTGAGACCATTTTACTTCTTGAAGTTTCAGTATACATTCCAGGGCTCCTTATACTTTAAGCAAATGACAATAAAAAACAAAGGTATTCTTATTTCAAAAATACTTTCGTAGGCTTAGAGACTGTGATTGTACATCTCCAAAATGCTCAAGTACATACATACAAGATGCAAAACATGAGTGCCACTCATTAAAAAAACCACACACTTTTTTATTGGTCTATATGCCTCTATCTTGATATAGACTATAGATTTAATTAGGTTCTACCTAAATTCTGCAATTCTTTCTGCATAGCACTTCTAAAACACAGCCTATTCCATCCATCCATACAACTGAAGTTCTTATCCAGACTTTCATTATCTCATGTCTGAGCTTATGCTGGTCCTGGCAAAAGCAAGCTTGTCCCACTCAGATCCACTTAGGAACCTTCTGAAAAGATCATTATCTTTTATCTTGCCACATCTCTTTGTACTCCTTCAGCAGCTTCACTTTCCAATACCTCAAACATAACACACTTACCAGCCAAGAAGGGCCTCTGCACTTTGCTTATCACTGATTTGGTACCAAAGAGGTAACTTCAGCTACCTCCAAACGGCTAATGATGCACTTGATGTATTTTCAAATGAGCATCAGCATGCTTTCTCATACAGTGCTCATTACAAGAGGTGCTCCCAAATTTACAAGCCTCTTCTGACTCCCTTTTCAAAAGTCTCCTTTTCCATGTCAGCTACAAAAACTGTGTGTTCAGTAGCTCCAGGTGAATTTTTCTTCCATGAATGTATATAATTGCTTTCTGAATTTTAGCATTACCATGCTCCAAGGCAAAGAACTCTGCAGAAATATTCTAGGAAAAAATACCTGTGTTTATTTTCGACATCACTTTCATTTGATGCCTTTAGTCTTTGCATTAGAGTAACAAAAATCACTCCCTGATTACCTTCACCACATGTTCCCAGTTTTACAGACCTCTCCCATCACCTCACTCAGCTGTTGCTGGGTTCCTCCCACCCAAACTGGAGACTACTCTTCTGCTTAACGAAACTCTTCCACTGCTGATTCTGACTGCAGAGATGACCTTACTTGTGAACCCAAGCAGACACTTCACTAAGTTTCTAGTGAAGACTTAAAAAGAGGGAAGCTTGTTTTCTCATTAGCAGGACAGGCTCCTGGAATTGTTCTACCTCAAGGACATAAGATGCTGAGTCCAGTGTACAAAGAAAGGTGTCAGCACTACTAATTTCTGCTGCCAGGAAAAGAGAGCTGCTCCATATCGCCTATGGCAGCAGAAGGGAAAGGACAGCAAGGGATACTGGAGACTGTCAAATCCTCCCCCAGCTGCTATGGTTGTTCAGTCTCCACACCTTGTCTTACTACCATGAAAAAAGAATTAGATTTTCTCTCAAGGGTCAAACTTTACTGGGAATGACGATGTAGCTGTGACTAACCAGAAACCTGCAGGGAAGCTACAGACCTGGTTCCTGTGCACTTTGGTAGCAGCTCTATTGCAACTGCTGTTAGAGCCTAATCTGCCTCCTGGTCCAATTCCTTATTCTGCAAAAGCAGGAAAAAAGTGATCAAGTTCCTGCTATAAGCAGCAAAAGGGAATGGCTGCGTAAGGAAGTTCAACATGCATGCCTCCATTAATTCACTAGATGAGCAACAGTACAGCAGTAACATCCTAATAAATTCATATTTTTAAGTCAGGAAATCCATTTCTGGTACAGATTTGAAGTTGACCGAGACACATATTAATGAGATTCTCTAGTACTGGTTTTCTTCCTTTAAGTGTGAACCTGTTAGTTTGGTAAACACACTGAAAGGTTTTACGGTTTGACTGCTTTATGGTTAAATAATTTTATATCCTTTTCTGAGATCTCGCATCTGCTTAAAGAACTACTGCCTAGTGAGTCACAGATATTTCCACAGCCCTAGCCACACTTCAACCACCGTTATTTTTCAGCCTCCAAAAGAAGCAAGATGATCATTAACTACAGCATCAGGGAAAATAAAATCCATGCTGCCTCACTAAGTTAACATTGCACATCCAATAAAAATAATAATTTCAAAAATTATGAAATCATTCAAACAATTTTATCTTTGACGTTTCCCATAGTTTCTCTTACTACACTTAGCCATTTTTTCATGTTTCTCTTAACAAGGCTTGCATGGGATGACCTAGTTTACTTGCACTCCTCCCAAACTGTGAAGTAGAATGTGTTAACATAAACCAAATGGTTCCAGTCATTTTGAAACAAGCTTCTCCTCTGCCAGCTACTCACCCTCTGCCACCTCTGTCTACTGCCTTGACACTTTCCAGCCATTTTTCCTCCCAGGCCTTTGCTGCCATCTCCTTTGTTCTCAAATTTTGCCACCCCAAATGCCTGATATCTCCCTGCTTTTTTTCCTAGGCTGGTGCCACTTTCTTCTCCCTCCCAGGCCAAGCCTTGCAACCCCAAGCAGTTGGGTTCCACCTTACAACCAGTTGTTCCTCACCTCTAATGTCACCAAACATCACCGTGTGGGAATCTGTAGCTCAAGCTCCTGTGAAGCCAAGTGCTGCTCATCAAGCACAGGGTGGCTGGCTCTGCTGCTGTTTAAATGACTGCAGTTTGCCTCCCGGCCGGCCAGCGAGCACAGCCCAGCAGACACCATCCGTTAACACCACCGCTTCCCATCATGCGCCTGTAGAGAGTGATTGAATGCCCTGGGCGAGGGAGAAAGCCTAGCTTGGATTTAGTGCCAAATCACAGAGGAGAGGTCAACATATCGCCTATCCCACTGCTGAACAGGAGAGTGAGAGCTTCATATACTGATCCAGTGAAGGTGTCAGTACCACCCCTGGCATACGGTATTACTCAGGTTACTATTTTCATCTTCGCTAAAGCAGTATCTACGGTAAGACAGCAGCCCAAAAATTGCGTAATATAACATGGCGGGGGGCAGGGAATAAAAAAGAAACAAACAAGTAACAGCAGTGAGGAAAAGGCCTTTAAAACTTTTGTACTGCTGTAGCTTTGTTCTGCTATTCAGAAAAAAAAATACTAAACAACCTCGCAATAAGCTGCCTGAAGCAAGCTATTTTCAAGTTTCCTCTAGTTTAATGACTACTCATTTCCTCAACTCCAGAGGCATACCTATAAGTGCCACAGGCCATATAGAAGCAAACAAGCGCCTGTGGTAGTTAGGAGGAGAATATTCAGTGAACACTGGCCCATTAAGTGCAAGCCTGAAGGACAGATTACAAATTGCCAACGGGATCCAACGAGCAAATCATACAGAGATGTAAGAGTTTGCCATTCACACAAAATGCACACTCCTATGCCAGAAGTTCACATCCAGAAAACATCATGGAGTTTGTATCCTCAAGTTTAATGGAAGTTGTTTCATGTGTTGTGAAGTTTCAGAGGACACGAGATCAACCTGCAGGAGCCTGGAGTCTTAAGAGTCTGGGACCAAGGACTACCACCATGCTAAGAACATAAAGGAACTATATCTAGTGTACATGACCCATGGTCGTGGCTGTAAAAGACACCTCATCCAGCACCCTCATGAATAATACATCAAATCACAGCAGTAGGTTGGTCCACCGTAGGAGGACTGCAAGGACAAACTTCAACATACTTTTTCCTTTTAGATCTGAAGAGCGAATGGCTTAAGAAGGATACTAGACAAATATGATGTCTCATCCCAGTGCTGGCTAGCAGAGATGGTTTCTCATCACACTTTGCACTGGAATAATTTGAAATTCTTACAATGACAAATACTGTTCCTTGTACTGCAAGGTTTTTTTGCCACAAATGCGAGCCTTTTCCCATTCTCTCTGCAACCACACTGAGGATTACAGCTGAACAAGGTCAAGGGCTATTTCAGCTGAACGTGAAACACCACAGCAAACTGCCACACAAGACAAAGGGAGGAGGTGGTACAAAATTATGTTGCCAGATTGAATTTGCACAAAAAAGCCCAAAAGGAGCAGCTGTGATCCGGCACACGCCACATTTGATCACACACTACCTCTCCTCCAAATGCAAGCTTATCAGTCATGTCATGCCCTTGCTGATTTCCTGGAAATAAGACAGTCAAAAAAGCTCACTGCCAACTCACCCATTAGCGTGAACATGGAGCCCTGGCCTAAGTCTAGTTTTGTTTGGGTTTTTAGGTAGTTTAAGTAACTTACCTAGTCTTCACATCAGACTAAAAATGGGACAGAGAATGCAGATACGACTGTCATTTTCCATTTGGCCATGTACTAAAGGCAACTGTTACAGGAAGCTTGAACTGTAACATAGAGAATTGGGGTTCTTAAATACCTACCCTCTGAAACTGTATAGCTGTCTACAGCTGTTGCTCAGGATAACTAGAAAAAATACCAAAATCTCCTACTGCCACTCAAAGCTTATCATTTCCAGGAGCATGCAGTTCAATAAAATGCAACAGAAAGTTATCGCTGATCAAGAACACATCCCGCCTCATATCCAACCACCTGCTGCTGCACAGGTCAGCCCAGAACCAGAAGTCACAAGCAAGGAAAACTAATTCAATCCCCTCCACACAAACACAACGCTACATGTGCTGGACTGGACAACTCAAAGATTCAGAGTCTCTCCCGGCTACCACACTTCCCCACCCGCTACTCTTTTCTTAATTCGTTGTGTAAACTGACACCACCCTCCCCAAGCCATAACTGAAAATTATAATTAACAAGATGACAATATAGGAGGAGAAATCTGGTCTCAATCAGTATTGAATTCTTGCATTCTTGATCGTTGAGAAAAGAAGGTAAATTTAATTCTGAATTTTGCACAAACAACTGCAACCATTCAGCATGGCCTCCTGAGATTTTGCTTTCACTAGCATGATAAAAAAAACGCACTTCCTAAATGAAAAAAAATAAAGGAACACTCTAAGTAATTTATTACTCCCACTCTCTGAATGGGAACCCAAACTGCCGTGGCAGTAATCAGGATAACACAAGATCATGTTGCAGGCTCTGAATCTGAACCAACTTCCATGCAGCTTGTTCCCCACTTTTCAAGGGAAGACCATTGAAAGCCACTTGCCTTTGCACGTAAGTGTAACTCTGACCACACGTTCTCTGAAGGATCAAAATTGTAACATGCCTAGGTCTGAAACTAGACATATAGATGAAAAATACGCTATGATGAATATATGTATCAAATACAAATTCTCTCCCACAAACACACACACTCATTTTAATCTCAGGTAAATTGAAGCATGGTACTGCAACCATCAGTACTACTGTTTAACTGGTTGGAGGCTGTTGTTGAATAACGCAACACATTAGCTCCCAAATAGAATTACATTTTTTGCCTTAAAATTTTACTATTTTGTTCAGCTCCACAAGGATGAGGACTAAGGAGAAAACCTCCAAATTATTGAACAAAAATTGTCACCCCAGTTTACTGTCTCCAGAAACACACTCCTCTACAAGAGCAACTTTGCCTTCCAGATTGTCTAAAATCCTGACAAATGGGCAACCAATCTTACATGCTGTCTCTCAAATGGGGAAGATCACCCTTTAAAATCCACCAGTCCACACCTAACAGTGAAACTACAGTGTATCCTGTATACCCATGTTACCCAATGTCATCTAGAAATTAATGTGGTGAATTAATTTAAGCAAACATTCCCCTAGCTCTCAACAATTTTCAATGAAACCATTAAGCATTCTTCTCAACTGAGTCCACTGTGAACAAGTATCTGCTGAGAACTTACCTTTCCCTTCCCATTTCGAAACCTGTGCATGTTACTTAAGTAACCATCCTGGACCATTCATTCTCAACTAAAAAAAATGTGAAACTAGCTGTTAAACAGACACACCCTCTGCAATCCAAAAGGAAAAAAAGTAATTTCCTTCAATTGTGGTGTAGAGATAAGGTACAAGTAAGAAAACACTCAAATACAGTGTAGTTTAATGAAAGTAAAACATTTCACATATCCTCCCCCCCCAATAACCCCCCCCAAAAAAAAAAAAAAAAAAATCAATCTTCACAGCCTGTACTTCAGTAGTTTCTCACTCCTGGGCCTTTCCCAAAGCCCATTCAATCCTTCCCATGAGCTGTCTTCCCTTCAATGATACCTACCCTCTCCATGCTTAAAACATATGCCAGTTTGTATTTCTGTCAATTCCAGCCTGACCTGTTCATGAAACATAAGAAATTGTTCCTTGTCAGATCTGTCCACAAGTCACCCAAACCATTACAAGATTTTCTCCCAGTAAAGGCTGGGATCAAAGCCAATCGCACTGTCAGCATGAACTCGGACACAGAGGAAGTCAATACAAGATGGGACTTCTCAAGCTATGAAGTACGTCTCATCACCACAAGCAATAAATGAAAACATAAGTCCTTTCTCCTCTGTGAGTCACTTATTTTCATAAGAAGCAAAGTCTGGTTTTAAAAGATCAATTGTTCTGGGTCACAGTCAGATCTACAATACATGTAAGATGGTTGATATCAGTTGAGGACAAGACATTATTTTGAGCTTCAAAAACATAGCAGTGCAAGGAAACTGGACCTGGAGATACTCAAGAAAAACACAGATCTGGATATAATTTAATGTCTTGCCTACAACCAAGGTCCTAAAGGGTCCTTGTATCAAAATCTGAGTAAGAGCTCGCTGCATAATTCAAACCCCACCTCACTGCTCTGATTTTTGATTCTTCCTCGCTGAGCACAGGGAATTGGAGCTGCAGCTGTGCCCAACACCAACGAGGAGTCAATCAGCTTTCTGATTCCAGCAGAGTTACAGATTTAAACCGTCTGAGACCTTAAATCTAGACAGCAACGAGAATTGTATTCTCTTTTCTAGGTATTTCTAAAATCCTCACGATGGCATTAGTAGAAAGGCAATCCGGGTCATGTTTCCAACGCAAAGGGTCGCTCCAGTTGCTTGACCCAAGTTGCTGCTAACTTCACGCTGAACAGAGTGAAAGCAGGACACAGGCAAATGCAGCTGAAAAACACCATTACGAGGACTCTGCTTAGGAACACTGATGAGAGTCCAGCCATTTTAATTACATCACAGTTATATTTCCATAGTATTTAAATAATTATTTGCATATAATTTATTTCAATTATTTGCATGCCTATCATAGCAGTTGGGACATTTTATTGAAAGGCAAAATAAATCATATTTCACACAAAGCAATTTTATAGAATCTTGCAGTGAATTAATTACAAGTCAATATAATGAACCACAAAATAAAAATTACCCCATAAATAATGAAGTCCCTCAGTCTTCCCAGGCTACCCCTAGTCCAGTAATCATATAAGTTCACTAAATACTAGAATAACTTCCACCATTCAAATTAAACCAAACGCAACTATTTCATTTACACACACGAATCAGCATCTGTGTCCACAGAACATCAAAGTATGCATCCAGCCTGTGGTGAGAAGGTCATGGAGTTTTCTGGTATGTTTGGACAGCATTCAAAACGTCACAAATTTTCCACCTCAAAATACACACTGTAAAAATGTATCTTTAAAAAAAAAAAAGTCAAGCTAGAATGATTCAGGGATCAAAAATACTCTTGCCCTGCTCTGTTCCTCCTGCTTGAGTGGTTCACAATCGATTTTTATTACAAAATTTCTAACAATAACCTTAAAAAAAAAAATCATACCAACAGTAGTCAGAACGTAGACATTGGTGGATGCTCCACAGAGAATCTGGTTTGGTATTAGAATTGGATAAAGCTGAATATGGGTTGGTGGAGCTGGTTGTTAAATTGGGAATGGATGCAGAATGTGTTTTTACTGAGGAAAGCCACACGAGAGAGGGAGGGGCAGGTGTTGACTTAACATTACTACCATCAAAACCAATTTTGCTCAGGCAGCAAGGAGGAGTTCAAATGGAAAGCAGCACAGCATTATTTTATGTTTTCTGCTAAACAAGCAAAAAAATCCTGAATACAAATTCATGAGATGAGAGGTTGTGGTCAACAGAATAACTTGCAGATTTCGAGAGACAAATATAGTAGATAAACATCTAGCAGTATAAACTGAGAACAAGACACTGAAACCATGAAAGAAAAAGAGTTAGGTATACCTTAGAGTAAAAAACCCAAACAAACAAAAAAACACAACTCAAAGCAAAGCGGTGATAAGAACTCTCTCAAACCAGTCTAAAGTATACTTGATGTAATTTCTAAGTTTCTCTTAATTTTAACCAACTTTGATATTAAAAAGAGAAATATTGGCATCTATTTGTGGAATTACACTACATGGCCCTTACACCTCCTGCAAGAACATATACTTGGTCAAACAGGGGACACTACTACCTTGTTTAGGCCACCAGTGACCAATTTTGACAGGAGAGATTTCTCTCTGTATTTTCCAGTGAAAGTAGATTCATGACATTCTTCAATATATAGGGATTTTATTTGCTCATGTTTAACAGCTTGACAGCATAGACAGGTAATAAATTACTCTCTTACTTTTGGATTGAAATCTAGACTATGACTTGGCTCCTTAGTAGCTTAGAACTGCACTACACAAAAAGAGCATTTTTTTTTTCTTTTGAGGATTTTATTGAGATGTGTTCACTGTTTAAAAAAAAAAAAAAAAGAAACCAACCAAACAAGAAAACCCCCCCCAAAAAAACAACTCTCCCTGTATCATAAGCATTAACAGTCTTTCAAGACCAAATCCTGCAGATGTGTAAGGAGACATAAAAACCTTCTACAGTTTGGGAATCCCCCTACAACTGACCCAACTGTACAGGGAGCTCTGCACTGTTTGGACAACACTTGCTCGGCAGACGCAGCTCTCACTACTGCCAGCCCAGTACACACTCACCACCTAAAGGAAAAGTGTAATTAATGGCCTAACGCAATGATTTCAGTAGCCATGTATATTCTGTCATGCCCTTTCAACAAGCGTAAGTAAATAAAATCCTAAAGCATTGAACATTGTTATACACCTACCTCCTTGTGAAAATGTATTTTAAAAATTCTCCCATCATTTCATTTCCACTGCTCATTTCATTTGCCTTGCTTCCACCCATCATTCCACTACTTTCCTTCCTAGCTCCAGGATTTATTAACTTGAGTAAAAGTGATTTCAGTATTTCTACTAAAGCAATACTCAGCAGATGTCTAGCATCTATATTTATACAACTCTAGAACTGGTAATAAACATGATTTTTGTATTGCCACACTACATTTTTTAATGAGACATCATTCCTTGTCTCTGTTTACCATGAATTACATTGGCCACAACTGAGTCCTTATCCCATATTATTACACCACATAACAAGAGTTTGGAAGGCTGAATGGAAACTTCTCGTTATATATGAAGGAACACTTAATGGCTAAGGACTGGCGTTATTCTCCCTGCGTCTGTGGACAGCAGGGCTACTCAGATGCATGCAGGAAGGTATCTAAGGAGAGGGAGATGCCTGGGAAGGCACTAGGTGTAAACACTCAGACTTCAGAGCTTGTTTCCATCCAGATCCCAACCACAGTGACTTTCACAGGACTGTGCCAAAGACATTTGTCCAAGACGGAGTGTGTGGTTCCTAGATGACGTCAGACATCCGGGCAGCCAGCCAACTTCCTATGGAAGTGATTTCAATATTGCTGAAGTTCAATCTAACTGTATTTATCATATGATTACTTATGTAAGGAGCCAGCAGCTTGCATAGGTAGCCTGTATTTTTGAATCTAATAAAATAAAATATGTTTTCAAAATGCAAAGAAATAGATTGACGTAAACAGAAATCTTATTCAAATTTCACGCCTTCCTCTAAAGCCACTTATTCCAGAAAGGAACAGATGTTAGCCAAGACAAATTCCATCCTTGCTCAACTGGGACTCAGACAGCCTATGATGCAAAGCAGAGTATTTTCTCACCTGCAAATTTACAATTGTTCCATACCTGTAATTATACCTTAAATGTAAAGCCTTGCCCCCTCTACTCATGCTTCACAATAGGTTCTCACTGCCTCAAGGCTTTTCACAAAATTTGTTCATTTCTTCCCTTTGAGATCTTTCTCTTAAAACTTTTCTGTGATGCACAGAACACTCCATCCAACCAAAGCGCCAAACAAATTTGAAGACAGTTATCCTACAGGTTAATGAAATGACCATTCTTCTTCCCAGACAATATAACATCAGTACTTCCATGCACACTTTCATCTCTCTGTATCCATTTATCCACTGCCCCATTTTTTTACTGACATTATAACTGCACACAATCAAGTACAACTAAGCCCTGTCGTGTGACCAGGACGCTGATAGATCCCTGTCCTGCAGGCAATAAGCAGTGCCACATCAGTTGGCAGTAGTCTGTAGTGCACTCATGGTCATAAAATAGTTGATTGTTAACAAACAGAAATAGGAAGCTGGTGAAGTTCCTACCATGTTAAAGCAGGACACCGAATTAATATGCTCACGTAATCAGTGCTCAGAGCATTCAGAGATTAATATGCTGAGAGATATGATTTGAAAGAGAAGAGAAAGAAGCAGAATTAATGCAACTCCTCCCCTTCCTCTATACTCTGTCAGCCCCAGTCTCCTCTCCCAGTCCTCAAAAAGGAAATATGCATTCGCAACACCCCAGTTCAGATTTCAGATTCTGGCAGAGTGTTTCCAAGGTCTTTGCTGTCCTTTCTGATCATCCCTCTCTCCTAAGTAACAGCTCAGAAGTTCAGTGACAAACAACAACAGGAGAAGGACAGCAGAAAAGGCTCCATCCCTCAGCAATCCCTTCAGGATTCACCATATGTCTCTGAAGGACTATACTAATCATAATCAGAGTCCCCTTCTGTCCACTGCAATCTCACAACTTTTCCATGGAAATCTCCAATTTGATTCCGTGAATTAAATCTGGACTGTCCTCCAAAAATGTAAATAGACAAAAAATAAAATAAAATTTAAAAATAAAAATAAAAATAAATCTTAGTCCTCTGTGGTATTTTTGCACAGGACATATTTGCAGCACTGTTAATTACTGGTCACTATGAAGCATACTGTGCAACAATGTGTCTGAAAGCATTCTGAAATTTTGGAGAAAATGAATGGGAAGTGTCCATCCAGCTAAACAAAACAGTAAGTCAGAGTTCTTTATTATACCAGTCAATGTTTAAGAATCTCAATTCTTCCATCTTCATTATAAAATGTTTTGTCATAATTTGTTATATATATCACAAATGTTAGATGAATATCAACATATTTTATTTCAAAACTTATTCTGCTATCTTTACAGTTTTGCTTGCATACCAATTAGTGCTATTCTGTCATTTATAGCTTTTTAATAATACCACACACAACCCCTCTACAGTAAATGATTCACTGGCCTGAACAGTCTGTTGCATTAGAAATACAAAAATTAAGGTTGCCTATGTCAGACTCATGTTTTACAGGATAGCCTCACTCAACGCAAAAAAAAAAAAAAAAAATTCTCCACCCCTCACAAAGGTCACATCTTTGCCAAATTTCAAGCATATGTTCTTAAAGAGGAAATAAAGCTTTTCAAGAAAACTTTTTAATAGGTAAATAGACCAACTCACTAGTTTTCCTTGCTGTTGTTATCACAACAGCTGACCTATCCCATCTAACTTGGCAAGAAAAGGAAGGCTATTTGATGCAAATCTTATCATGAAATATTTCAGCCTACTTCCCCCCAAAAAATAAATGTGATCCAATTTCCCAAGCTTAGTTGTTTTTACAAAGCTTTTCCCCATTGCAACCACATTTCCACTGGGATCATAACCCTCCACTGCAACCACATTTCCACTGGGATCATAACCCTAAGCAATCACATAAACAACCGAATTTCTGTGAGGGCCATGACCCGACGTTCAGCTTCCTTCGCCCATCCCCAGTCACCACATCTCGCTAGGAAAGCCCTGCGACGGGGGCAGAGGGATGGACAGCCCTACGCACAGGAGACCCTGACATTCGCCATTTAAAACATCAAGGAACAAAAAGTATTTTCAAGTTTTGTCTACAATTGCCACGATCAGGCCCAAATCAAAGTCCCAGAGAAAAGCAAACCCCAAAGGAATAGGAATCAAGGTCTACAACTCCAGACTGGCTTTTACCCATGGAAAATGCAAGCTGTGACAAGCCTTGTTTTGGCAAATTCCAACACAAATCGCCACCTCTAGTTAAGACCATCTTCAGTCACTTGCAGTTATTTTGCTGTTGCCAGTGTTTATGCACGCAGTGGCTCACATGTATTTATTGTATGATTATTCTGGTAAATTAGCATAAGTAATCTCTATATAGTGGAACCATCTTTTATAGCAACTATCAATAGGGCCTTACAGGATTCCACATGATGAAAATAAGATACCAGATCTAAATACCGTGCTTTTAAAATACTGCTTGGCTAAATAAGATGTTGAGAAACATAGGCCATGGGTACAGCCTGGAAATCCTGAACAACCTCACAACACAAGTGTCACACAGAGGATGCTTCACAGGTAAACATAGAACAGCAAGTATTTCAAAAATTGTCCAATTTGGTTTATAACTGATTTTGTTAACCCACATTTTGCTTTTGACCTAGCATATTTGGGGACCACAGTCAGGCAGCAAAAACAAACAGATGTCATTTTTAGCAATTTATAACCACACAGATACACTCTTCTTAAGAGCAGGCCCAAGGCTCTATGCACAGATCTAACTCTGCTTTCTCCACGTATACATTATGCAATGCAACGTGATAAATATGTAACCATGAAGCCACACACTATATTGCAAATAGGATACAGTACTCTTCAGTGACCCAGGAGAAGGCAGGCTACACCATGTTCTGACTGTGATTTTTTTTTTTTTCCCAATTTCATTTTCATAATGGTCCAGCACTTATTTTGCAGACTTTTTATACCATCTCTCTAAGGTATGTAAATAATTTAGTCAACAGTAAGACATTATGCAATTTATTTTCAGCCAACAGCACAGCCCTCGTTAGATGCAATTCATGGGAAGAAGCAGTTAATTATGGTAATTCATCTGCAGACCTAGGTGAGCAATTTCACTGTTATTCTGCTATCCCATTTAATATGCATATGCTGTATAAGAGCAGTTAAATGGCAACTTTCAAAACTGACATCCCAAGCCCTGATTCTATACCAAGCTCTGAACCTGGGCTTTGAGGCAGAGCTACAGTAAACACGGCTTCTGGGAGGCGAAGGAGTTGATTTACACAAAACAACTTGCAAGATCAGGGTTTAAGGTAGTCTACTGAATAGACCTCTACAAGATCCTAGAAATAATTCTATGCTATTGTATCGCACTATTTGTGGAGTGGTATGTGATCATATAATTAGAGATCATATAGTACATTCACACAAAGAATACTTTAGGGCTTGCCGGGGGGGTGGGGGGGGGGGGGGGGGGGGCGGGGAGGGGGAGCTCTTTTAAAAAAGAAAACTACATTATCTGGAAATTCAGAGCTAATCTCAACAACTCAGAAATGCTACCAGGGAGCTTTTCCTTCACAAACTTCAGAGGAATACATTTCAGGTCTGATTGCTGCCTCAGGAAGAATTAGTTCCAAACAAAACCAGCTGAGGTTTTCAGTCATTAAGATGTTAAAAGTCTAAACAAAGTATTTAGGAAAATAATCTATGTGTCAATATTAAAAATATATATATATATCTAAACTGCAGCTCTATGATAGCAATGGCAGGGAGCAAAGACGGCATTTGGTTCAGAACCAACACTGAAAGAAGCGCTCTGGACAGGTGCAAGAAAAATACCATTGGTTTGGTAGCTAAATCAGAGGAGAGGAGAAAATGAAGGGCAGGTCTCAACTAGATGCAGGAGTGTAGCAGTCAGTTTCCTGGAGAAGTGCTGTGCTCAAGCACAGACTAGTTAACCCTCTGTTCAGGGGAAGGCTCCAGCCTCCTCTCCTGCTGACCTGCGCCAGAGGCCATCGGACTGTCCTCCCTGTGAAACTTTCTTTGGGGCAGCTCAAGGAGCAGCAGCAACCACCTAACCCAGCACCCGCTTCCCTGGGCGTCTCGGCACATGCCTTTCAGCAGCCTTGGAAGAAGAGTCCGTGATCTGGGGGCTCTTCTTCACAGCACCTTGCCTCCACCCTTCTGTGGCCTGTCTGCAGGCTTCAGAAACTGATTGCTAAATGATCCAGCTTGCGTAACTTTGAAGAGCATACAACTAGCAAAGGGCAGCCGCCTGCCAAATCCCTGCCCTCCCGAGTGAAGCACATCAAACAATACAAAAATCACTGAAGCTCCACTCGCTTTGGAGAACAGGCAGCCAACTCAGCCAGGCTTGTATGTGCAGCGCTGGTCTTCAGCCATAAACCAAGCCCAGAAATCTGCAAACCCCCCCTCAATTAAAAGCTTAAAGTCATAATAACTTCAGATAGTCACTGCTTTAATGATAGAAGGCACAGAAGTTTTACATGAGCATCTTGAAGGTCTCAGTGGAGCACAGATCCATGATGCACACACACAGACAGACATTCAGTTAGTTTTAGTTTTAACTTTATACGCTTTGATATAGACACAGGACTAAAACATTAGTGGTCTCTAGCTTGTTTATGACTGACTACATATGCTAGAATGAGTATTGCCAAAACTCATAGCTAAAATAAAAACCAGCGTTCAAACAGCACAAAACTTCACAAACCAAATAAACAACACATTGCAAATATTTAAGACTTCCAAGCAAAGGCTACTTCCGTAAATGTCAACATTTAAACTGGCAACAAAGCATTTCAGACACCGAAACAAATGACTGGCTAAAAAACACTACCCCGTCCTCATCATCATTTTAAATGGTTCATCTTTCTGTTCTCCTGAAACATGCATGGCGCTCAAATTATAACGGAACAAATGTACCTACCCCTAGCTATTTAGGAAAAAAAAAAATGGAAACATTAAATTTAAATCTTTTTGCTTAATCCAAGACTAGAAAACTGTCAGCCCCGAAAATTAGTTTCGCAGAGCCTTAATGCATCTGAAAATGGCTTACTTTGCTAAACATGACAAGCAAATTCCAAAATAAAGGGAAACCCTTTCCCTCAACACGCACACTAATATTTTTCTTTCCTGAAGGCTGGATCATTTCCAGAGAATCTGAATTGACTTCAACAGAGCGACAATATACTTCTTACGAAGAACATGTAGAGTGCCTCCGAATACAAGAAAATGGTTCAACTAAGAAAGGGCTTCACTCAGCTCTTCTAAAAATACCCAAGGATCACACTTAAAAGTGATTTTTTTTTTAACAATTAGGGCTTGACTACACCAATAGCTATATCTGCTGATATATAGATATGTATTACACTAAACAGGAATGAGACACTTTCTTTCTGGAGTCATTCCAAAAAAATGCAAATGCACTGTAAATTCACACTTTTAACTTCAAGCCATGCTACCTAGCAAGTGTAAATACATTCTTGTGAAGTTTAAGGAATTTAATAAAGTGCTAGCAGGATTTTCTTTCTAAATTAACTAGAGATACTTCTCAGTGTAGAGTATGGTGAAAATAAGGGAAGTCACAACATAAAAGCATGATTTACAATAGCAAAACCCAATGTATACAACCTTTAACTAAAACACTCCCTAGAATTTCATTTTCCAGCAGATGAAAAATATCCACACAACATATAAAAACAAGACAATGTAACAGAAAGCGTGTGCTTATCAGTATCACAAGCACAACTTGCGCATCACACAACAGGACTGTAATGCTTTAGGAGGCACCTATACTTCCAGGGAAAACACTCACCAGAAAGCAACATCCTACGTTAGAGCCATATATCTTGCATTAGCATTTCTCTTGACAAGACCTGCAAGGTTCTATCCACCCAGGGCACACAGCTCTGACAGGGAAAATACCACTGGTTCTTGGTATACAGCATAAAAATGATTTTCATACAAGCTTGTAAAATTGCTTAACTACATAAATTTATAAACAAGAATCATATAGGAGTTTATTAAGGAAGACTTGCCCAAATGAAATTATAAGCACACGACAAAGGTCACGTTACCACTGATGTCTACTTTATATATGGACAAATCCATGCTGCCGAGACAGCACAAGTAACAGGACCACTACGTACGGAAAGGTTGGTGTCAGACTGGCTTAGCTATGAGCTGGCCCACTGCAGCCTGCGAAGATTTTGTCCGATAGCAAAGCCAGTGTAAGAAGTTCATAGTCTACCCTTAGCTACTATTGATAAGTTCATTCCTATGGATAAACTATAGTTTACTGTCACCTTCATGGTAACAATGGAGGCGTTTCTGGAGTCATGCTGTAAACTGGTTCAGCAAAACCACTTGGATTTTAATACTCCCCCAAAACAGCAGTAGGTTTTAACACAATCCTTCCAGAGATGATGTTTGTAGGACCAATAAACCACTGTGTCGTCATGACAGAGGAGTCAATAAACCACGGCAAAGGATAGAAACATTAGTTCCATACAGGGAGGTTCACAGAGCTCCACCTGTCCCTTCGTTGTGTGACCCCATTCCACCAAGAGAAGGGTCCCACCACCCCCGCTCCCACCTCCGCCGCTGGGACAAGCAGCTGCTTGCACAGCTGTGCTCTGAAACCCAGCCCTGAAGTGGCTCCACCAAAAAAGTTCAGCCTTTCCCCACCCCCAAAGAGCTTCCAGGGCCTGGAAAAAGTGCAGGCATCTTAAAATTTCATATAAAGTTGCACTTCCACATTACTAAGGACACAAACACGCCAAACTTTATGAACCAAGTAGCTTGATTTCAACATGATCCTTCATCACGTATGGGCGTTATCAGAAAATATTGCCCATGTGAAGGACCACGTTTTGTCCAACATAAAATGAGAAGACGAGCACAAAATTTATCAAGACAAAAGGATCACTTCCAAGTGATCCAAGTAAGCAGAAGCTGAAAAATAAAAGAAAAGCCACTTTACACTGCTATGCGGCCTTTCACCAGATCTCAGGGCACTGAACTGGGTCTGAAAAAAACTCCTGTTAAGTATTAAATCACTGGTGCATGGGTAAATTTGTTAACCCATTTGCTAAGGTCACACAGTGGCAGAAATAGCAGATAATCCTGACACCAGCTTTCTGTCCTAATCGTTACGCGGACAGAAAATCTTCAGTGATGTAAACTAAAAATAAAGTAAATACAGTTATCTGTTATATACAGGTATATTAGGTCAATCTAGAAAAGCAAAATTGTGGGTGTGGGGAGCAGAAGTGTGTCTCTGGGGATCCACCACAGATCTGAACAAGCCTATGAAAATTTAGAGAGAGAATTTATAACAGAAAGTAATTCCATAATTCCGTCTATTCAAGCAGTCCCTATGAAGAGCCTGGGTAGACAAACTGCAGCCATGCTCAAAAAAAGTCTAAAAACGTTGAACAGTAACCCACAGGACATATTCCCTTACTTTATAATACCCACATTAGGATGCCAAAAGCTTGCCATTCATTCTGTATTGAAATTAAAGCAGTATTTTACAGATTGCCTGTAAATCACCAAAACCGGGGAAGTCTTCTAATATCAGAGGGCGGCCAGGCACACAGCTGACACTGTCGACATGCAGTCAAGAGAGCTATGACAATTTCTACCAGTTTTAGTGCTATTACATATGAAAGCATCCTGGTAACACCCGCTATGGAGCTCTGACAATTCAAGACCATTTTGGTGAATGCTTTTGTATTGATATAAAATACTGCAAGCACCAGTTTCCAAAGAGGAAAAAGCGAGACTGTGAGATGACAAAAAGAGAAAAACTTTACAAATTAAAAATACTGAACCAGACAATGAGCTACACTGGCATTATTAAGATGTATTAAAAACAACGTAATAAAATCACTGTAGGCAGGGAAGACTAATCTTTCTGTTCTTCCTTAGGCAAAATTCACAGCAATTTCAATGGGATTCTCCCCCAGATATGGCTGGATGACCACATCCACAGCCTCCATGTGCCAGGTTTGTTCCTGCAGCCAGCCTCTACTGCATCCATCTTAGTTACACTACACATATCCTGATTACAAGGATTTATAAACAGCAAGAGTAATTTTAGAGGTGATCCACAAAACTGTGACTTCAGTCGAGATGAGGTTCACTATTACCATCTCAAGTGTCAACAGTTTTGCAGTAAAGAACTTACATTTGAGTTTCAAGCTAAAATCTTTCACTGACTTTCTCAAAAGCACATCTTGCATTCTCTCTGTCCCAAGCACATCTATTTCAGAGCCAGAACACAAGCCAGCTATCCATAGGTTTTGCTGGGCAACAAGGTACGAGAGAGATTATGAAGCATTAATCTCTTCCATGGTTTTTCTTAGGTTCTGGACAACAAGACACCAAATGAAGATGCTGCTTAAATATCAAACAACAGAGTATTTAATATATTACGCAGTTTCTCGATGTGAACTCTTTAAAGACAATCTTTCAACTCCGAAGTTGCAATTCTGCACACTCATCTGCGCAGCACAGGACAAAGGCACGTACCAGCTCGCAGTCTCAAAGCCGTGTTTGTTCACCCAGAACAATGGGGCATGTGACTTGTCAACACTACCCACAATAAAAACAATAAGATAAGGCTGCCACTGATTTCAGGATGACTAACTTTGTTTTTTGCTAATTTTAAGCCACACTGTCAATAAAAATTTATTGCATAAACTCCCTGATTTTAAAAAGCCCAAATCTAACCTCACAGTGCACCTGAGGTTTTCATTCAAACTTCCTCAGCTTTTTGCATTCATACCAAGCACTGACACCAACCCCCCCCAAAGCTTCCCTCCGACTTCATCAAGAGTTGGATCAATGTTTTACTCCTAAAGCCAAGATTATTTTTATCAAACAAGATCACTGCCAAAATTCGTCCTGTTTCCTGCCCTGCTACCCCTCTGCCCACAGGCAGGCCCCTTGCTCACCTCTGCTCGGTGCCCCGCTCGCTGCCA
This sequence comes from Strix aluco, assembly GCF_031877795.1. Classification (NCBI taxonomy): domain Eukaryota; kingdom Metazoa; phylum Chordata; class Aves; order Strigiformes; family Strigidae; genus Strix; species Strix aluco. The sequence continues at coordinate 23,656,089 of NC_133939.1, read as the reverse complement.
GCAGCACAACCTGCAAAATGAGACTTCCTCAGCAGTCCCACAGCTTTCGGTCCCCCACAGACCGGGGCCACGCTGTGCAAACCCATCGAACCCCTCTGGTTCAAGAGGGCTACATAGGATCAAGTCCTGTGTGTAAACTTACCTAAAGTTAGGAGAAGTGAGAAGAAAGCAAAGAAAAGCCAGAAAACAGAAAGAAAAAGGTACCAATTTGGTTTAAAGAACTGACAGAAGAATAGATAGGGAGAAGGCAAAACAAAGTCCAACATGACAAAAAGAAGAGCGAAAGCCCGGGGGGGGGAAAAAAAAAAACCAGGTGGGGGGAGATTAGAAAATCAAATAAACCCTTAAGAAGGGATAATAATAAAATGATGCAAACTGTCAGGACCGAGACAAAACACCCCAGTGTATTACATTAATTTGCCACATGCACCCTGCAGCACGGACAAGGAAGCAGAGCCAAGCAGAGGAGAGGGCATGACCACACTGACCGTTGGAAGGGGTTAATTTTAGCAAGAAAAGAAAGCAGTAGAATCTTGCACCACTTGTGTTTTAATTACACAGGGGAGGGGTTGGGGGGGTTATTTTAATCACACAGAACAGCAGTAGGCCCAACAGCACCAGACTAACAAATAAAAAGTAAGCAGCAATAGGCACATAGAAGTATATTACAGTTCCAAACTTTCACTTTACAGTAATATTAATGCAAATGAACTCTGACTAACCTGATCTCTGCACATGTGTTTTTAAAAAACAGTGCATTTCTTTCTTTTCACCTTGAAAAAACTCCGTTCCACAGGCAGGCAGTTACAAACCACAGCTGGGAAAGCGGGAGGCACATTAAGCAGACAAATAAGATTTTACATATTCTAACACCATCAATGCAGATTTCTGGAGCTCTTCAGCAATGTCCAACATACACAAGCCTTGCTGCTGGCACAACAGAGAATCTCAGCCTACATAATGGACGTACTCTTAGCCGGAGTCTGACACTGCATTTCACATACCCTCCGAGTCTCTCATATGAAGTCATCCATAGCGTCTAAGAGCGAGTCAAAACACATCAGAAGTGTTTTCCCTGGCTACCTCTGAAAGTTTCCATCCCTTTATTCTTCATATAATTTTTTTAATTATCCTTAGCATTTCTGTCAATACGCACAGGATCTTTAGAAGTCCAGTTTTGTGCCCCAGTACATACAAGCAACCAGTATCTCTCTAGCACGGGACCCCAGCTATGTCCCAGGCACTGGGACAACAAGAGGAGAGTGACAGGAATGTTCTGCTTGGTGCTTCCACAACCAGCCCGCAGAACCACACAGAGAGCAGAGGCCTGATGTTTAAGACATAAACAATGCCCGCCTATTTTACCAGAAAGCAAAACATCTGAGAGGGCTGTAAGTGCCCAGGCACCTCAACGGTCAAGGAGGCTTTTTGTTTGTTTTTAATGGAACCGGCTCTTAGAACTTAATTTCGAATGGATTTAGTGTGTACTGTATTTACTGTAAGAAAGAATCTTGAAAAGGGCCTTGATGAACTAGAAATAAATAATCCATATCGAAATAACCTTGCATGTGTAGACAGTAGAGGAACCAACTAACATGGACTTTGCCAACAGTAAGATAAACACATTGATATTTCTAATGTAATCAAAGGCCATTCAGAATCTGCCCTGGAAGACAGTCACAGAAATACAAAGCATTTTTCTTACAACTCAAACAATTGTGACAAATATTTACTATAATGGTGAAAACTGTTAAAAAAATAGTTGGTTTCTATTAATCAGCCACATTTAGATATCCGTTCTTCCTATCAGATTAAGCTCACCGAAACTGCTTAGTAGGCTGTTTCATTGTATTTTTGTTTAAATTTTATCACAATTCAACACATTGAAGTTTCATATTCCTGACTTTTTTCATCTTACAGAGTGCTAGAAATTTACAGTCTAAACAAGACACACCAGATTATTTCAAATGCACATCTAAATTCCACAAAGTGAAAAATCAGGTACCACGTCTGCATCGTACTCCCATGTACTCCCTGTGTCGTTTACAGGGAGTACGGACCCCACTTCTCTAAACCTACTTTAGCTAAACTTACATTAGCTATGGGAAACAGCTAATCCATTGTTACACAAGATACATTTCCAGTACAATTTATTTGATGTCAACATTAATAGATGATGTGACAACACTGTTCCTCATTTTTCTCCCTCCACATCTGTGCTAACTTGGCTTTAAAAGGACATTAAAAAGTATGAAATCTGAACAAACGTAACGTCAAAGTAATTATGTTACAGATTCAAATATCATCATGGCAAAACCCCGTATTTTCACAAAGCACTTCCCAATTAAAATGTATCGCTAAGAGTCTGTATTTAGGAATGCATGTTTGTGTTAATATCCAAGCAAAAATTTCTGCACTAGAGAAGAATGTTGACATCCGTACAAAAATTAGCTGTGATTCATTGTTTAACAGTTGTCTTCCCTTTACAGAACACCGCAGACTGAAGGACATATTGCCAAACTGAAAGCACCAATACTTCCTTTAACCTAATATAGGACAAATAAATACACTTCAACAGCTTCTAAATCTTGCACGTCCTACTTTTTTGACCCAGATCTCTTGTTATTTCCCCCATAGGTCTATGCAATATATGCAATATCAAAACTATTTTTTCCCCACAAATTTAGAGTTGACCTAAAAGAGGAAGAGTTCTCATCATTTCTGTGAGCTAAACGAACCTGGAAGCGGGTAGTGGGGGGGGGGGGGGGGGGGGGGGAGGGTCAGACAGACAGACTCATTTCTGTTAAAATCAATTAGTATTTTAAGGTAAAATTTTCAGCCATGCTTAATACACTCCCAACTGCTGAAACTAATGGCAAAAATTCTCATTTGTTCCAACAGGACTGTAAGTTTGACCAATATCAATGATAAATGAAAAATAATTAAATCTTTTTATTACTATTTTTACAAGGCAAAAATGTATTTTCAGAAGTCATGCTGACACTCGATCATTAATCAGCCGCTCCAAAAAACACAAAAGAGCTATAAAATTTGTTATTCCTCTCCTCAGCCAGCCTGGACAACTTCTTCCAGGAAATCAAACTGTCTCTTCTTTGCCTAGTACTTGTAGGGAACCATCAGGGGATTGAAATTCACCTCGCGTGTGCTCGCAATCAGGCGAATTCCCAGCGCAGAGTTTGCCGGCGATAGGTCACCCATGTGAAGAAACTGAACTTTTAACACTGTTAATGTCAAATGGATGCAACTCTTAGGGTAGATTATATTTAGGGCTCTAAACCTTGACAATTTCTGTGGTTTTGGCACTGGGCACAGTATTTAGCACTACATTTTCATGAATAGTAAATATTTGACCCTTAACTCATAACCTTGGAAAAAAATGCTCCACGAATAGGCCGTACAGACATCTTTTCTGTATGCTCTCTTGTCACTGCCAGCAGGCACGTAGCTGTGTACAGAACAGGAAAGTTTCCAGAGTCACTTTCACAGTCCCAATTCATAAAAATCTACCATCAGCCTGATGTCAGTGGGGTTCAGTGGGAGCTCTGCATGCAGCTGGGGAAGCGACTGAATCATTCCCCAAACCCACCAACGGGTTAAAAGAAGCTCTAGCATTAGCTGCAGAGACAGCTGCTTGCCTGCCTTGCCAGGTTGGCAAAACTATTGCCCCGATGAGGGGGAAGGGAAGGCCTACTACTCACACCACACCAGCTAATATTTCTAGTAACGCACCTCCAGCTATCTGAAATAACACTCAGTATGTTTGCATATGGCACATGGTTGTAGAGAGTCTCTGTAATACACACACTGAACAGAGATTGAACTGAATCTCAGATCATAAAAGAAAAAAAACCAACCAACTGTTTTTTCTCTGGATGATTCTGATTTTTTACTGCTAGACATTACTAATAAACAAGATTGCTCCTTTGCAACATGGAGACTTAAGAATTACAACAATAAACAGAAGTCAGAGTACACAACACAGCCTTTTACTAATACTGATCCCAGAAAAAAACAGAAACTACACCCTCACGGGAGTCTGCAAAAGCCAGCAAACCACACACAAGACTTGATTTTTAGAAATGCTAAGCACACACAGACTGCCAACTTCACATGCAACTGTGGGGACTCAGCATCTTTGAAAATATGACTATTAACATCTTACTTTACAGATGCAGATGCCAGTTTATACTCTTAAAAAGAGTCACGTCTGCACCAAGCAGAGCTAGAGCACAAATCCAGGGGCCGCTACCCACTCCCACTGTACACAGCACCATGAAGGGCCACATGCGGGCACTGAACCAGCCCAAGTGCGACCAGCTTGACACCCAGTCTGCTTGCGTTACTGGTCCTGAAAAAAGGACGTTACTAGTCTGATAGCATACCTAGGTATGTTGCTTCTGGTATTCAAGCTCACTTGTTTAGAGGGACCTTAGGATCTCTGTGTAGCACTGAATGATGCCCCGTACACTTACATTCAAAGACCAAGAAGGGTCTTTGAAGCTTTGAAAGATGCCACATACATTGGCTGTGATAATTCTGTAAACTCCTTCTGATGACTTTGGAGGTTCTTTCAGCAGGTTTTATCAGAAAGCTACACCAATTCACCAAGCCTTTTTATCATTATTCTTATTTCTACAGGTAAGAAAATATTCTCAAAAGTCTTTCCAGCAACCAGCCCATCCAAGAAAGTGAGCGAGCAGGGGTAAGCTGCAATACTGGTGATCTCACTCCTTGGCTAGCCAAGCCGGCTAGGTCCTATGCACCTGACAGCATGTGCATTTTCCCCTGCAGTTACACATCCTCCAGCTTGGAATGACCACTTATTTCTTACCAAGGAATAATTTCTTTTTTAAAAGACCCCTATTGATATAAAAAGCACAATCCAAAGGCTGTCACAGAAAACTACATGGTAAAGTGTTAAAATCAATGTTTCGGAGGGTAAGTTGAGTTACTGTTCTATAAATCCTTCAGAACCAAAGGAAAACTCAACTTTCAGTTCAAACACAGCCATTAAGACTCCAGGGCACTTTGTATAAACAATTTCAGCTTTGTTTTCATTACGAGAAGGAAGAAAAGGGCCTTCTCATCTTGGATTAGATACCACAAGGCAGAACCCTAACGAAGTAGTTCACAGTTTTCACACAAACTGGCAGAGCAATTTCTAGACCAGATTTCCATGCTTTTCCACTCAATCTATCAACTCTCATGAAGTCACAGCTATGCTGCCTTGTCTTCACTACTTCTTACCTCAAGTTAGCTAATTCAATTTCACAAAATTAAGAGAAGGCCAATATATTCCCCTACAATTTCACCTGAGAAGGTGTTTCTTATTCCTCATTTCATCATCACACTTTATCTCAGAGGAAACCAATTACGAGACGAATAAAACGGTCTCCATCTACTCTGCTTGAGATCACCAGATGAACCTTTTGCTAGTAAAGTCACTTTTCATTAAGCTACTTTACAGAAATTAAGACCATCTAACTCCATACTGCAGTGCCTAGAAAGCTGCATGTATTTAGGACAGGAGCAGCTAAATGAACAGCAGAAACATAGGAACTGTTTCTTCATCACCTGTTAATTTGAAGGTATTACATTAATGCTGCAATGCAACTCAAAAACACTGAAAAGAGCTGTCAATCATAGTTCCTAATGGAAAACTTCTGACACTTCTTCACCTAACACAAACACTTAAATTTATATTTAAAAATGAGCACGCAATGAGTATGTTCTTACAGGAGTTACTTTTAGTAGAAGCCAAACTCACATAATTACAGAGTGCACATACACACTTTCACTTCTCTCCCAACCTGCAGCTACTTGCATGAACTGATGTTTAGGACTTTAAATAGAGTCATTATTACACCCTGTGCTCTGTGTGCGTACGCATGCACAAACACACACACTAAGGATGGTCAGTACACTTGACAGTGTCACAACTCTCAACATAAATAACATGAATTAGATTAAAAAGGAGTTGTACTTCAGCATGATACATTTCCACATCATAATATTGCAGTATGGACACAACACAGTCCTGCAGTACACCCTGTCCTCACCCTCCTCACCAAAGCAGAGAGAAGACCACTTTATGATCTCCCTATCCTGGTTCAGAAGGGAAAGAGCTGGCGGAGGGTTGTGTCTGTCTCTTCTCCGCCTGCCAGCAGTGTCCTCTCCTGCAAGGTGTCAGAATTCACACAGGCACCACGATCCTGAGCGGCTGTGGGTCCGGGGGAAGGAAAGAGACAGGCAAAGCAAGCAAAAACTAGGGGGGTGGCTATCTCTTGGGACACCAGATGAGCAGAGGAACAGGATCAGTGAAGGAAAGGTGTCACGCCTGCCACTGCCTCGGCTTTTCCCTAAACACTTAACAGCACTGTGAGACCAAAAAAGTATCAGTGTCATGAAAGATTCACATCCTATTGCCCACCACTAATACAAAACACACTTCTGCGAGCAACTTCACAGACATCTGCAGAGCTTATTCAACCGAACTAGACCGCTGATGTTCACAAAGTTGTGTGTGTTTCTTTACAGGACTTCCTGACTTCTGCACGATTACATCCTTGTAGGATGTGGGTCTTTACTGCCACTACAAAATTTATAACAGCAAACACATTCTGACTCCATGTTAAATTAAATTCCAGAACCAAAATCAGGTTAGGTAAAATAACTAAGTTTGCTTTACATTATTCAGATCTGTTCTTCCTAACTAAAAAATATTACCTGAAAATGACATTATAAGCAATTTTGACCATTTCCCCTAATCTATCCAGAGCTTCTTTATGCTTAGGGCTGTAGCACTTTTCAGCATCAAACTCTTTCATGATGGGAAAATGACTATGAAGTACTGCTGTGGGGTACTTAGCGCTTATACCATGCCTTATAACTTCAAAGCATTACACAAACATCAATAATTACCATATATAGAGTAAAAGTGAAAGAAGTATTCATATTAAAAAAAAAAACTCACAGGGACAAAAAATCATAACTACCTGTTTGAAGAGGAAAAAAGCTTAAGCAACAGAATCTCCTGTAATTATTGCATTCTTTATACTACGTACATGCATTATGGCTGTGCACGTTTAAACAAACAAAAACCATAAATTCTTGCACAGTCTTAAAAAAAAAAAATTAAAAAGCCCAAAAGTCAAACCCCAACTCCTTTCATACATTTGAATTACATTTCCTTCCCCCTTTCCTGGTGGAGTGAGAACTAAGCCTTTTCCAGGTGTTCCCAATAACAGTTTGGGAGGCACACCACCAAGGTCCCAAGACACAACACCACATGAACCCTGTTCTCATGGAGACAAGTCCACCTTCCCCTAAGAAAACTTAAGGCAGAGGCAGTGTACAGGCTCAGGTGATCTTAGGTAAATAATACGATATGTTGCTCTTCCATTAGATCTTAACCAAAAGAAAAGAAAGAAGAAAAATCACTACAAGAAACCACAGAAAGTTTTCTACAATCGTTTACAGAGCACCACCTGCACCCTAAGCACCACCACCATAACGGCGCGGCCCTTTTTTTCCTATGGCTAAGAGGAAAAAAACCCTTCAACACTCATCCACAAACACATACCCACTTGCTTAAATTCAAGGACACACAAAAGAGCTTGCAGGACCAGTCCTCATTCGAAATGTATTCTGAGAAGACAGTTAACATACGTGAATCCAAAGGAAGGCCCCAAATCCATCACGAGCCCCACGCGGAACAGCCTTCAGGTTGCTCAGAGCACAACGAGGGCCCAGAACCACCTGGTGAACTCCAAACTCGGATACAACTCAAAACCCAAACATCAGTTTTGCAAATGGTGCCCTCTCCCTCAGAAGGGCACAAACCACAGCCCCGGTGAACAGCCAAAGGGTAGAGACCGCCAACACCAAAGGACCTTGTTCATATGCTCAACATCCTCAGACATTTATTTTAGTATCGCAGGATAGGAAAAAGAGTCAGGCAAGCCCAGAATATTTTTTTTTTTTTTTTTTTTTTACAAAACAAAGACTTGGTTCTCCTGATCATGCCTCTCATACTTTAATAATAAAGAAGGAATATGTTTTGTGATCCCCCCTGTAAATCAGTTAGGAATTTGATTTACACAGACAGGAAAACAAGGAAGTTGAGCACACTGGAGAGTAGTAAAAACTTCACCAGCAAACTTCACTTTCCTACTCAGCGACCTACAAACCAAACTTTCCTCCAGACTCACGTGTCATCTGCAGCAACAAGCCTCTGCCATAAAGCACATATAAAGTTTGCCGTTTCGGGGGATAAAGCAAAAGACAAGCGAGGAGAGACTTTTATTCTCTCAAGCTGCCTTAAAAGGAGATTTGGTGATGAAAGATTAAATTCACCTGGAACAACACGAGAAAGTTAACCCTTTCGGGGGTACAACAATAATAACAAGCCACATGTCGTGCTATTGCAGGACCCATATCCTCCACCAAGAAAACGTGTACATTGCATCCACCCTGCAAGCCCATCTAGAAGATGCGATGCACAATTTGCACCAGGGTTTTGGAGAGGGAAAAACGAACCCCTGTGAAGTGTGGAGAAAAAAAAAAAAAAAAAGCCTTTCTTTTTTTTTTTTTTTGCTTTCCCCAAACCAGGCCCGCTCCCTGCCACCACGGGGTATTTCACGTTCAGCCCTGAACTTCACAGGAAAACTGATCAATAACTTGGCTGCTTGGACCTGGGCGGGGGGGGGGGTGGCAAACATGGTGTGTGTGTGCGTGTCCCCCCCTCCAAGGAGGGGCCGGGCTGGGGGCGAACGCCGCCGGGGTGGGGGGGGGGGTGGAGGGGGGGAGGGGAAGCTGCCCCTCCCCCGCCCGGCGGAGCTCGCCCCCAGCCCGCCCCCCCAAACCCCGCTTTTCCCCCCCTTTCCCCTCCCCCCCAATAAGTAAATATGCGGGGAGGGGGAGGGGAAGGCGCTTCTCCACACAAATCGGGCTAAAAATAGGCCGCTCGCCATGGCTCCTGTGTGCCATTCGCTGCCGAAGCCGGTTCCCCCCCCCCCCATCCCCCCCCATTAAATGCTTTAAAAAAAAAAAAAGCCAGGTGGGGGGAGGGGAGGCCAGCGGCGCGAAGGGGGGAGGGGAAGTGGGGCGCCGTTTGCTTAAAAAAAAAAAACACACACACACACCCCGCAACCCAGACCCACGGGAGCGCCCCCCCCGCACCCCACAAGCATTAATTAAAAAAAAAAAGGGGGGGGCAGGGAGGGGGGGCCCACAGCAGGCGTTTAGGCGGGCGCCCATCCCCCGCCCGCCTCCAACCGCCACAGAGACAAACAGGGCGCCCGCCGCCCCCCCCCACCCCCCGGCCCGGCCGCGGCCCCTTCCCGGCCCGCGGGGCTCGGCGGCGGAGCGCCCCGGTCCTTACCTTGCGAGTGGCGGCGGAGCGGCTGCTCCCCCCGGTCCTTGGGAATGGAGGCACAAGAAATTCACCCTTGTTTGTCTCTCCTCCTTTTTTTTTTTTTTTTTTATACAGCCATATATATATATATAGACATCTGTGTGTGTCTCTGTGTGTGTGTGTGTGTGTATACACACGTATATGTATCGATAATATTTTTTTTTTTTATAGCTGAGGTGTCCACACCAAGAGGAGGAGGAGAAAAAAAAAAAAAACGGGGGAAAGGAGAAAAAAAAAAAAAAAAACACAAAACCACCACCACACACACACACAGGAGGAGGAAGAAAAAAAAATAACCAGCGAGTAGTGCTGTGATATTCAATTATATCCCGAGCCAGGGGCCGGGGGGAGGGGGAGGGTGGGGAGAGAGGGGGGGGTTAGAGATTAAGTCCCGAGGAAGGAGGGGGGGGGAGGGAAAAAAAGTAATATCTGTGTGTGTGTGATTTAGATTGAGGAGGAATTGAGGCAGAATGTAAAAGCTGTTACTAAGGGAAAGAGCCAAGCGGCTCGGAGCAGCCAGCGGCCCTCAGACACTCCGCGCGGGGAGAAGGTGGCCAGCCGCACGGAAATGGGCGCCAGAGAAAGCGCCGCCGCCGCTGAGGGAAGGGAAGGGAGGGAAGGGAAGGGAAGGGAAGGAGCGGAGCCGGGAGGCGAGGCCAGGCGAGGAGGAGCGGGGCCGGCCTGCTGCGGCCGCCCGGCAAAACAAACCCGCCGCCCTAGCAGCACGGGGGTCGGCGGGCGGCCGGGGCGGGGGGACCCCCTTCCTCCCTGCCCCCCTCCCTCCTTCCCCCGCTCCCCACACCCCCGCCCTCCCCCGCTTCGCGCTCTCCGGGCAGGCGCAGCGGCGGCCGGGTTGTGCGGGAGGGGAGGCGGGTGCGGGGAGGCCGCCCGCGGCCCTGCCGGGAAGGGGAGGCCGCCCGGGCCTGCCGGCGGGTGCGGGGCCCAGCCCGGAGCCTGCGCCCGGGGCGCCGGTGGTCGGACCCCGAGGGAGCGGGCGGGGGGGGGGGGGGGGGGCGCGGCGAGCCCCTCAGGCAGCCGGGCGGCGTGGCGCGGGCCTAGAAGTTTTTCTAGGAAAGCCATTAATTGCGCTCCGCTGCCAAAAGCGCTTATGTAAATGCAGGGTTTAACGTGGTGTTTTTACTTCTTTTTTTTTTGGTAGCGCATCGCGGTTGGCAATGGCACCTGGCACTGGGGATCCTGCCCTGCGCCGTGCGGGGCCCGGTGCGGCTTGACACTTGCGCCCGGGTCCGTTACTGCGTCTGCCCTGTAATTTTATTTAATGAAAGTAAGCCTCTACAGTGATAATGCTGTGTCCTACCTGGGTGCTGTCCATTTTTAGAACTGAAATCCTATTTATCATATCGCGGGTTGGTTTATATTTTAAAGCGAGCTATGTTAATTGAAACCACATTCATCATAGGCAGTCCTTTCCATCTTAAAATGTTTTTGTAATAGCGTTTCACACTCTTGGGCGTTGGTCCAGCACTCTCATGTCCGGACATTGGCACTCACGCCGTGTCCCAATGACCACAAACCATGCTCGGATCTGATGGCAACCCCAGAGGCCATTCCTCCGTGTGCCAAAGGCTCGCCATGCGCCTAAGCCCAGGTCTGGTGCTGCCCGACTGGGGCCTCCACATCACCGCACTTCTGCAGAACTTGCTTTTACTGCAGCTGGCAAAACAGGAGAGAGATGGGCCACAAATGTAGCTCTTATTTTTCTTTTTTTTCTTTTGTTTTGTTTTTTTGTGAACAGAACTCAGCATTGCCGGAGAATTAACTAGTCCTAAGGCTGCAGTTCTGGAGTTAAGGGTGGATTTTACTTTCAGCCTAACGACTGGGACACAGCATAGGCAGGTTTCACTGCCCAAGCTTCATCTTGCAAGCAGATGGGACCCCCCAACTCCACAAAGCCTTGATGAAAGCAGGTGGGTGGGTCTCTGGGTGTAGGATCATCTCATGGTGCTCATTTTTTTCAGGGCCAGGCCCGTGCACTTTTCCTTCTTTTATGAAGAATAATAATTAAGTACTCAGAGAAAACAGATTTTTTTGCATTGCAAAATTATTTAATTCCGAGAAAGCCCTGGGCCTTCATTCCATTTGCTTGAAGACGCCTGGGTTATATGAGGAAACCAAAGTCTCTCTAGAAAGCCAGGGAGCATATTTGTAATTGCAAACCACTTATGTTCAACGTTTATTTCTGCAGATTTCAATGGCCCAGGTGGGCAACTTTCTCTTCCCAATAATGATGCGTAGGTTGTCTGCTTTAGGTATGTGAAGAGGCAATAATTTTTGAAGGCTGTATCAGGTCCGACTCTAAAATGTGACCACTTTGGTGAAAGTCAGGAAATGTAAAGGGGGCAAGGGACTCATTAACACCTTCCTGCATTATCATCTCAGACCTGTCCATGCTTCTAAAGGAGTTGAACCTCTTGATACTCTGAGTGATTTATTTCCCTGGTAAAAGGAGATAAGCAATAACAGTGGGTGGAGGAAGGGGGAATAGGAGTATGTATGTAGCCAAAGGCAAGAGGAAAGAAGATAAGGGACCTCTTGCAGGGACTGCAGGACACCAGGGGCCTGACGAAGGGTATGGGAGGATCTGTGCGAAGTCCATGAAATAGGAACCGGAGGTATAAGGTTCAGAAAGCTTGTGTGAGAAACGGAGGAGGGAAAACCCGTCAAGTGTGCATTATTTGGCCCACAGGAACTACAAACAGCGTCTTCCCACCCATCTGCTGAGCAGCGACAACGTGCTGAACTGAAGTCATCTGGCTGAAGGTTTCCGTGGTCTCGTGTTCTCCAAATGTGCAGTCGTGACTCCAGGGTGCCAGGCTCTCGTTTTTAACATCATGATGTACTCAACCGGGTGATTACCCGAGTATACGTTCTGCTCTGCTGAATCTAGACAGTGCATTCTGGCAGATTTATGCTGTAATAATTTTACCCCATTTTGTTCTGGTTTCCCTTTATGAAGGCGAACACCCCACAGGACTGCACAAAGGCCTCACTTTCCATGATGAGCTTTAGACTTTGTAGTTCTGTTGCCCAAATATGCAGCTGGGCTCAGTTACCAGGGCCGCTTCCAGAGCGTATGGGAGGGAGGTTCTCGCTTTCAGAGGTTTCCAAGAACGGATGTTGGGTAACACAGGGCAGTTGAGCAGGTTATGGTTTACAGCAGATTGTTCAGCAAGTGAGCTGAGCTTAGAGAGTTGGCTTTGCCTTGAGCTGGGAGAGGCACTTTTAAACAATAACTGTTGTTACGTTTCCTTTGAAACAATAACTGTTGTTGTGTTAAGTCTCCTAGTAGCAAGAAAGACGGGACGAAGCTTTTGGATCTAGAACCTGTGGTCTTGGTTCATCCATGTGTTTGAATAAAAGCGTGCCCTCAAAGTGCTTCAGTAACACAGCTGCTGATGTTCTGTGGCTTTGCCATCCCAACTACTGGAAAGTCTTCTCATGGCCATATTTGTAAGACACATCCTTAAAATAGTTGAAATTACTTGTAACAACGAGTGCTTGGCCTACTAAGCACATATAAGCAAATATTTGCAATAACTGGTCCAGTGTTTGCACAGCACCAAGCACACTGCCTGGACTCCATAAATAATAATACTTGGCACTCACAGAGTGGTTTCCATTTTCAAAGCACTTTAGTCATAACCCTTGACACCTATATGGCCTTTTACATCTTTACAAGAATTAATTAATCCTCACAGTGTCCTGTGAGATAGGTATACACTGCAATAATAACAATAACAACAATTAATAATTCATGCATTCTACTCAAAAATCACTTCAGGGATTAAAATGCATCTGTAATACTTGGTTTTTATTAACATTTTCCAGCAAATAATAAAAGCCATGGTATTGTGTTAAACCTATATAATATCTATCCATAAATCTTTTGCAGATCGGGGCGAGACTGAAGGCCCAGTGAGATACCAGTACATCAGGAGGAATTAGATGACTGACTTCAGAAAAGCAAGTTCAAGCCTGGTCCACCATGCAATCTAAGTGCCAGAACGAAACTTGCCACACATGGCAGCACGTAAATAAAATACCAGCAAACTAGGAAAGCTCTTTGTTCATTTTTAGCTCTTGTTTATGCAAAGGCTCCCCCAGTTACGGCATGTGTGATGGGACCCCATCCTATACAAACACAGCACCAAGAAAACGCGAGCGCTCACCGGGTGAGAAATGGCAGTGACTCAGCACCGCGTTGTGCAACAGGGAGAGCTGGGACAAGTCTGGCCAACACCGGGGCCAACCCTTTCCCTCATAAAAATTACCATACTGCCTTTGATATGCAGGCAAGCCCCAGTTAAACCTGATATTTAAACAAGCGGGACTTAAACCCTGTTGACTTAAACAGAAGAACCGGTAGGCTCCCAGCAGGGGAGCACCCTGGCTCCGGGGTTGGGGGGGGGGGGGGCGGGGCGGGCTGTCCGGATTCCCCACAAAGATGCTTTTTTCAGTTTTCATCCCAAAGTGGATTAGTGTAAACCACAAAGGCACCTTTAGTCCTAATAATGCTGCCGTGCCAGAAAACAGTGGGAAAGAGCAGAGATAGGTACACCCACACCCTAGCAATTTCCCCATGACTTCCCGATGACTTCCTGTGTCTGCCAGCTCTGAATGTGGAGCACTGAACAGTTAGGGCCCATGGCCTTCATACTTTAAGCCTTACTTTTCCCTTAATATGACGAAGATATCAACTTAAACAAAATAACCTCTAAATTATTTGTCTTTGTGTTGTGCATACCAAGAAAGGAAATGGAAGTTCACCAGTTTGAAGGGATTAGCTTTATTCTTTTCGCAGCTGCTGACAGCAACTGTTTGCAGGAGAGGACATGCTGGGAAAGGGACTTGTTTCTGAGTAGGGAGCATCTTCTGCCACTACCTTCCTCAGTAAATTGATCAGTGGACACTGAAGAAAATTCATCAGTAATTGATCAACGGACATGTGGTAAAAAAAATGTCTAACATTGGTGATTAACATGCTTGTAGCACTACTACTTATTTTTATAAGTTGCTTTAAAGTATACATGCACAAGTACAATGTAGATCTTCATAAGGCAGAGAGGATTCAATCCCAAAACAATCATCTCATTGATACACTTACCCAGATCGATCTTGGAGGCTTCTGCTTCCCAGAATAAACAGCAAGAGCAGAGGAACTGCGTGACCAGGTGAATAGTCCCTCATTCATAGAGAGCTGATGAACTGTGTGATCCAAAGCCATGAAGTGGCTCTTTCAGAAATTTCAGGACACGAGTTAACGCCGCTCAGAGCACGTTTAGCGCTGCTGTAAATCGGTGGTGGTAAAACACGTGAACCAGTTAGCACCTCCCTGGTATACAGACCTTCAGCGGGGAGCGGGCTGCTCGTCCCAGCTCTTCTGCACGGGCGCAATTTCATGTTTCTATTTTTAAAAGCTACCAGCAGGCCCCCAAAAAATAGCATGGCCCACAGATGACAAAGCTAAGAACTGCTGCTGCAGGACTGGGATATTTACCAAACAAAGCCATTGGCCTTATTGTTTTATTGCTGCTGACCTCCTGCCCAGAGGCCCAGCATACCCTAAAGGCTTTAAGAGGAATACAAACGTGTGTGTGAATGTGTCACACCAAGGAGAGCTTTCAGATCAGTGCCAGAGGAACATATTTTTAAAGGAAAAGTGAGAGAAACAGAGGAGGAGAGGTGCCAGCTGCTTCAGCCCCCTTCAAGCGAGGGCTCCTGCACCTTGTCTTTCTGCAGGAGAATGGCTGCTCCCACTGGGGCACATTTTCATTTATTTTTTGGAGAGGAAAAACAATGGGTTTGTTGCTGCAGTCCCAGGGCCTCCCTGCCCGCAGAGGGCTGCCATTGTGGGCAGAGGATGCCACTGTCCCCCTGGGCTCCCAGCGCGGTTCCTGGCACAAGAGGGAGGACGAAGTGAAAGCTGTCCCAGGGCCACCAGCCAGCGTGATCTGTGTCGTGTTGAAAGCCCTAAACGTCATCCCTTGCTACCCAGAATCTGGCCCCAGGAGGATTTCTGGGTGTTTGGCACAATCGTGGAGGAGAAAAACGAGCGAACAACACTGAAAGATGCTGATACAGACCTGACTCCGGAAAGCAACACGGACTGACCCCAGCGGCTTTAGTTATCGCAGGTGCAGAGCTGCAGTTTCGATGTGAACTGGGGGTGTTTCCTTGAGAGGGGATGCTCTGACAGTGGATACCATGACAGCAGGCAGGCTGTTGTTAAACAACCTCCTGCGAGCACACCCGGCAATGCAAGACCAGACTGCCTCAGAGTTCCTGTAGTAATTAGTTTAGACACAGCGAGCTGAGTTAGAGGCATGGGAACAAATTTATGTTTTGGCTTTAATCACTCTCTAAGGATTGTTTTAACTTTTTTTCTTTTTTTTTTTTTTTTCCAGTTAGATATGTAAATATCCACATTTCTTAAAATGGAAAAAAAATGTTTCTTCTCAAAGAGAAATACTGAAGAGGCTCCTGTTAACTCCACGGTTATGGCAAGCTCCCTTTGCAGCAGGGTTGTAACTCTGATGTTACATCCTACGATGGCTAAGCAAATCCAAACTTGTTTTATTTTAACAAGATTACGAAAAAGGGTGTGTACCAGCTGCTATCACACACCTCTGAAGTTTCAAGCAAGACAGATCTGGCTCTTGTATGAGATCAAAGCGGATTATCTCACAGGGTCAGGATGTGATTGCAAAAATTCAGTATTGTAAGTATCATCGTGATTCATAATATAATCTACATTACTGGTATAATTACTGCAGATTAAATAAAGGCACAAGCACAAAAGGTATAATATTTATTAGATATTTACCTTTATCTCTGTCACATACTATTTTAATATTTCTGGGCAGCCCAGGAATCCAGCCAACTTGAAGAGGATTTCTTTTTCTTGCCCATACTTAAAGCCCTGCTTTTCTTTCATTATTACCTACATTGTTCTGGTTCTTTATGGGAGCGGAGGACAGAGCCAGGACTGTTTGCTCTCTAATCAGAGGCCTGAAAGACTCCTCATGTGGCCTTCAGCAAGCTGTTTATTATCAGGGCATGAGCTTCCATCTATAAAAAAAAAAAAGAGGACTAACACAGCGAATAATGATGATGATATTATTGTTAACACATAATTATCTATCTCACAAGAAAATTGGGAGGGTAAATTAGTGTTTATAAAGTATTTTAAAGATGATAATATTTATGTGAGGACTATACTTTATGTCCTGAGGACAGCAACTGTTGAAAACCACCTTCTAATTAGGTTTTGCTAACGATAGTGTCAAAAAGGTTTAGAAAAAAGATATCCATAGGTACATTCAAAAGTCCCCAATTTTTATTATTATATTATTGGTACCAGCTGATTTCCTGTAGATAGGTATGCTGTATGCACATCTACATGATGTCAGGCATTGTTTTCTGGCATATTAAATGTAAAATGAATGAAATAGATGGTAGTGCCAAAGCACACCCTGCAGTATGTTATTAGACAACTTGCTCCAGTGATTAAAGCCCTTGAAGTCAATAGAGGTTTTGCAGTTGTTGGGTTTTTTTTTCCCCACCCCGCTGGGCTAGGATTTCATCCTGGATCTCCAGCCTTGTCTTTCACTGCACATCACTGATGTGCTTAACACTCAATTAAAGCACACCCTGGTTTCATTTTATACAATCCCTTAGCTGTGAAAGGGTGATTGCAGGTACTCATCAGAAGGAGCTGACTGCAGCCCAAGTCCAGCCAGAGCGATGACTTTGCTGGGGCCTCCCATATTTCCCCTTTTTTAGTCAATTATCTACATTTCATTGAACAGCCATTTCTTTCAGTTTTATTCTTGAGGACTTCTGATAACATATCAAACTTCCCTGAGCCGGTTGTAATCTTCACCCCCTCCAATGCACACCGCGACAACATTAACTGTGAATGGCTGCAGTAGATTAAGCACCATACTTCCACAAAACATTTCCAATAGGAGACCAAATTTTATGAGCTGTGTGAGCATCCTGTGTAACATTTCTAGCAGGTACATAAAACACTTCAGGGTATATACAGAAAAAGACATTTCACTGGGTAGACCAGTGCATTAGAAATAGCTCTCAATCTTTCACGGTGCTAGATGTGTGCCATAACATGAGACCAAAAGACACACTCACACACAAAAAAAAAAAAAAGAGGGACAGAAAAAAACCCAAAGCACACAGTGGAAGAATGAACTGAGAATTATTTCCTCAGCAGAGCCAATATTTCCTACAACACGGCTTTCTGTGAGTCAGCCTTTTTGTGCCACAGAACTTAAAATAGCAAAAGTGAGATAACAGTAGGCTTGTTGGAAATAGAAATTTTCAAAGGATACAAAAAAAAAAAAAAAAGAACGAACAACTTCTGGACCTAGAGAGTAGTGATGAGCATGGTGGTGATCTGCTGGTAATAGATTACCGTGAGAATATGTCAAATAATCCTAAAAAGGTTACATTTATCTGAGATTGTAAAACATGGTAAATGCCAGGAATGTGGGAAGCCCAGAGCCAGGGATTTCAGCAACTCCCCGTCCCTCTTGCAGCGCTGAGGGCAGGGAGCACAGCACCCCAACTCCACTCTTTCTCCCTCTCCAATAAGCAGGAGTGGTTTCATCCCAACCCCCGCACCTCCTTTAATTTTGCTTACACTGCTGGGAAGCCCTGGGCCAGCAGAGAGGAACCTCAGGCAAATTCCACGCTGATTTCACATAGTTCAGGACAGAGCTTAATAAATACATGTAAAGGAAGGGAGAGAATATTTCTAGAGGCAGAGAGAAGAAGGGGTTGGGCTAACAATTGTGCAGACTCGTTGGCCACATCCCAGCCTTCAGTGGTTCTTCAAGGGCTGTGCCTGCCAGAAACGAGTTTAAAGTCTGGATGAAATGCGTCTCCCACCAAACCCATCAGCTTCCCTATTTGCTTACATGATGTGCAGCGCACCCAGGTAGGAGAGTTCCCACCGAGAGCAAAGATCATGCGCCCACCGGTAATTCTGCACTGTCAACTAGAAGCAATTAACATGCAGAAGGGGTGGAGCCCCACCACGGCCTGTATAAAAATTAAGATCATTACTAAAATGGACCCAAAAAGGAAAAAGGCAACCGACGCATTCCAGCTTTCAGCAGAGCTAGGGCTGTCTCTTCATTACTGACTTAAGTCTCCTCTGCAAGCGCCCCATCCACCTCAGATTTCATCCACTTGCTCACAGTCCATATGGATAATTCCCTCCATTCCCCTATATTTAGGTTCAAAAATCTAACATTTGCTAACTTAATTGGACACGAGGCATTTTGCAAAGAAGTGGCCCCACGCAGATACATGGAATTTGTCTTTTATTTTTCATTTCTTCCTATCAAACGCAGATCCCGTTCTGCAAGGCGCTGGGCAGAGACAGCTGCACCAGATGTGTAACGTAAGCAAACAAAGCCGAGGCGCGGATACTGCCCAGCTTTACACAGCAGGTTATTTTTAAAGCTAAGAGCAAAACCTCCGTCTCCTGAGCCCCATTGAGGGGAGGCTTGCTCTGGCCAGGCTGTGTCTCAGCATTCAAATCCAGCCATTTCTGTGCGAACGCCTTCTCTCCCTCCGTTGCTCAGGAATTTTTATTTTAAAAAGTCTACGAGGACATAAAAAAACTTTTCATTTCCCACATCCTGTCATTAAGCAGCTGTACTCTGAACAATGAATGATGACAAACCCAAGCAACAGTTTTAACTGAAGCAGGATTACACTTGGCATCACTATTTGTTATGTGGTTTACTGGACAGCAAGACAAATGTGTACTTCTGCTACCCTTTCCCACTGCCAGCTCTGTCCCCTATTAATACATAACAGCACGATTGGAGGGAGCACCACAGCCACAGCAACTGCGGGATGAGACCCCAAAAATCAAATGACATCTGGGCCAGCAAGGGCTGGGGGTCTGCAGTCTTGGATGGGACCCTTGGTTTCTCAGGGCGGGGTTCTCACCTCTGGCAGCAGCCTGGCACTATCTGATGCCTCAGCAGGAAGAAAAAGACTCGCACAAAGCTTCTGGCCCATGGTGCTCTCGTATACGTATGGGGAGACGGCGGTCCTGACCTGGGGTGGGGATCGGCTCACCAGAGAATTTTAACCAAAACCCTGCTCCATTGCACTGCATTATTCTCTACCGAGCAAGGTGAAAACATAACCAACCCATGCCTGATTAATTATCACACAGTACTTGCAGAGGTTTAAGTAATATCACTTTGCTCATGCATCCTCTAAAGCCTTTCTGGTAAGGATGATACATTGCTGTTAACAGTAATGCCATTTAGAAACTGAAGGTACAAAAATATTCACTGAGGATGCTGCCAACTTTACACAAATTGATGGGAATGTATAATCGCATTACTCTGTACCAACATGGTACTTGTAAACCAAGAGGCTCAAATTGCTGTCCCCACCAGGGCAGACATCTCCCATCTCTGTAGGAGGCTGCTGAGGGACAGCAGGACCTGTGCAGTGTGATCCCTGATGAGGGGCTGAGTCCAGTCTCTAGAGAGTGGCTCAAGACAGAGGCAGGATCCTGCTCACACCAGCTCCTCCCTGAGCCCAGCCCCGAGCTTGCACAGTGGCACCCAGGAGCCCCTCACCAGTAACCCAGCTCACGGATGGGGGGACATATTCTGCATACACAAAGCAACATTTAGCAATGTCTGCTTGGAAACATTCTCAGTTCCTTCTGGACCGTCTTTCCATGCAAACACAAGACTCATTCAGCCCGGGTTGCATCCGCAGGCCATCGGGAGTCAATGGGATCATTCATGTTCCGAAAACCACGCGCACACTCGAGTTGTTCCTTTGGCAGTGGCCCGGGCTGACACTACTGTGTGCTTCCAGCCCCAATCATTTCAGCATTTGCACACATTCCACCTCCCATGAGGTCCATGGGACTTCAGTAAACATAAATAATAGCAAGATTATGGCCCCATTTCAAGTCCGACATTGCAAATGGAATTTCTGTTTACTATTGAGCATCTATTTATTCATCTAATGCATTAGAAAATCCATTAAAGAGGAAATTAGGGACCTAACGACCTGCACCATCATTCGAACCCGGTGTTTCAGATACAGGCATCGAATATAGTTCAGCACTTACATCTCATCTCGTCCGATGACTCACTCCAGGTGGGAAGCGGCGTGATGAGACAGCCTTATTCACCCTTCGCGCTGGGAACTGGCTGGCAGAAAACACGGCCGTGGGGCTGCGCACAGCTGCCTTGCAGGCAGGAGAGGCAGCGGGGGCTGCGCCACGGGCAGAGCGGAAGCACCCGCAGGCAGGCAGCGGTGGGCAGGGTGAGGGCAGCCAGCTGCCTGCTCGCGGCTGCTCTGCTGGGAACGGGGGGGTGGCTGCGAAGGAAGGGACGACATGGTCTGCTGTGGCACAGGTATATGTATGTGTATGTACATAATACGTCTATTTAGAAAGCCGGAGGGAACTGCAGCAGATCTGCCTCGTAGCTCTGTCTGTCCTGCAGGTGCAGCAGGACAGTGACTTACCTCCGGCTCTACAGGGAGTCACAGCTCAAGGGCAAGATGATGACAGCAAGTGGCACTTCGCTGTAGCCAGACTTGAGGTTTAAGCAGCAACTTATCCTTGATCTTCAACAGCAGCTATGAGTTGGCATGTCCCCAGCTCCTTCACATTCTGCCATCACAGCACTACAGCAAGGGCAGGTTTTCTGATAGGACTTCCCATCCCAAATCACTTTCAAACAGCCGACAGCAGCCAGGCTTCCCAATCTTACAATTTGCAGTGAGCTCCATAAATTGTTTGAGTGCCAGTGTCGTTGTCTATATAAATCTATACATGAACTGTGTCTTTGTGCTGCTCCATTTCATTAAACAAGCTGAACAATTCAGTAGCTGTTTTTATGCCTTCAGGCACTTGGGTCATCTTTGATTTTTACTCATCTCAGAGTTCATGTTTGCAATGAATGGCTTTTCTCCCTGGCAGGATGAGATAAAGTAAACCATAAAAATCTTCCCCAGTGAAATGGCTCCCACCAGCAAGGAGCAGGAAAGGGGCAGAGCTGGGGCTCCCCTTGCATCACACCCCTCCCTTTGCCAGCATCCACTTCCAGGGAGCACTGCACAATCCCCAAATCTCCACGTTTAGTTCAACATGACAGCAGAAGCCAGGCCAGAATTTAGCTCCCCTGACACTGGTACATCCTTCATTCCCCTTCCAGAAGTATAACATAGCAAAGTCCTTTTCTTCCTTGGCTACACAGCAGTGGTGTTTGCTTCCTCCACACCCCAGCAAGAAAGATTTTGCAGCCTTTAAATGAACTGAAAAGATCTTGACCAGGAGCTCGGTTCAGCAGCTAAGAGCCTGTCACACACCGAATCCCCATCACTTTCAACAGGCTCTGTGATACTTTTGCAAGCAACTAACATATAGCTGCAAAACATTTAAAGCTTTCTAATAAACGCTGTGTCCCCCCCTTCACCTCACACACACACAAACTGCATTATTCTAATTCCCTGCTAAGCTTTCTAACTCCTTCTTACATCATACGATATAATCAGCCATTTGGCCCTGAGTCAGTATTTCCATGAAGCAGAGTCAGTGTAAAAAGCTTTCAAGGCACTGGGATTGTTTTTGCTTCTGTAATGCTTTAAAAATGCTATATCTTGGGACTGAAGAATATTCAGTGAAAACACAGCATTTCTGGATGCCTTTCAGTTCTCGCATCAGAAACGCTGGCGTTGAGAGTGAAATTGTTCCCATATTTGAGCTTGGTACCAAAACATCAAGTTTTTATTTGTGAAGTTTATAAAAACAAATGACTATGGACTTGAATATATTAATTACGGAGAAATGGAAACAGCCTGATAGGACTGTCTAGCACCCTTTGTACTTTATATAAACAATAATAGGTTGCTGTTTACCAGTGGCCACACCAGATGAAAGCAATTAAAATGGTTGCATGCGTAGTCAAAGCTCAGAGCAGTATTAGTGCATCCCCATATACCGACCAGCACTGGCTTTGTGTGCAGACACAGCAGCGGTTGCTGCCCATAATATGCTTACCCAGAAACACGCCCAGGTACCCTGTACCTAGACTATATATGGAATAAGTGTCCATATATACAAGATATCTGCCTGAGAGCTGCTGGGTTTCACAGCACACCTGCTGCTGCTGCCCTTCACCTCCCCCCTGCGCCCACAACAAGCTGCTGTGGGATGAGCAGGAGCAGCCCATGGCCAGGATCCGGCCCCTGCCAGCTGTGGCTGTTCTCGGGGGGCAGACGAGCACACTGCACGGCAGGGGATGCCAGCAGGCACCCAAGTACCCATCCTGAGCCCATCAGGATGCAACCAGCTTAGCATCAAAATGCCAGAGCCCGTGGGTGAAAGAATCCCTTTAGGGATCCCCTTTCAGCTGGTCTACAAGAGTGTACTCCAGCTTCTCAACAGACACGTCCCAGCACCCTCTCCTTATCCATAGCAACACTTAGGTGCCATCGAACGCAGCGTGGAGACAGGGGTGACACATTGTCCATGTTGTTTGACCGCTGATAAATGTATTTGTCAGCCCTGCTCATTGCACGTTATTACTCACCACTACCCAGGTTTATTTTGCTTTCCAGGGGAGGAACAGTGTAAATACTGTCAGACCAGCAGCAAGGAAAGCAGCACACAGGCATTTTGGTGTATTTTTGTCCATTCTTAGCCATTCTCTTTCTTCTTCTGTTTTTAGAAGCCATCATGAAGCAAGAGAGCAATTTTTGCATTGGTTGCAAAGATTACACGACACCAGTTGTAACTGCTGACAGGTTTAAATGTCATCTGAGAAAAGGAGCAGCAAGAAAGGCTGTGTTTTGAATTTTAATGGGGAGCAGAAGCTGGTCAGATATTGCTGGCTTGGGGCTTGCTTAGGAAAGGACCAGTAGGTCTCTCTGCTCTGAAGTGATGCACATAGCCAGTGGGAACAATATTTTCTGAAAAAATGGGGGGTTTGTAACTGAACTCTTTAGAGACACAGGCCTGATTTCCTATGGAAAATTGTATTTTTTGCCCAACAAAAAATATTTCTCTTTTCCCTCATGGGGAGAGCTCCCAAGCCCAACCTCATCCCCGATGAGGCACTGTGACTGGGAACATCTTTACTCCCATTTGAAAGGGCATTGAGGGGTGACACAGGATACAGCCCAGCCAACAAAACTCCCCAGCAAGAAACTCCCCTTGGGGAAATCTTCCAGTCAGAACTTTAAGCTTTGAATTGAAAGTTTTGGACCCAAAATCTGCAGGTTTCAACTTTTCAGTAAAAATGCTACATTCTTTGGGTAAATTTTTTAAAGTCCAGTAGAAAGGACTGCTAATCATTTCTCTTTCTTCTTGGGGTAGGGGTGAGCCTGTGTCATCTCAGAAAAAAAACCCAAATAATAGCCCCCCCAGTTTACATCTAAAAAAAACCTCTAAACTTTTCTGCTGGTTATTAGTAAATGGTAAGTTTTATCTGCCTCTTACCATCTCAGTACTAAGGGGGAAGTTGAAGAGTTTTCTAAGAACTTCTTAAACTGACAGTGAAAACTAGCATTAGAGATAAACTATGGTATCTGAAAATCAGAAAATAGCTTCTCTCCAGCTGTCTTATCAAGTAGCAGCACAGAGCTGTGAAATACACTTATTGTGTAGCAACTGAAGAAAAAATTTGGGAGAAACACTGGGAAGCACGAAGCATGTTTTGGGAACCCATCAACGTGTATGGCCTCCATCTGAGAAAGGAAAAAAAACCCACCCTAAACTATATAAGAATAATACCAGAATCAAAAATTGGAAGAGATTGAAAAGTTCTATTTTTTTTTTTTCCTTATTTTAAAGAAATGCCTACCAGAGCTCACAGGAGAGCACTTGGCTGCTTCTGGGGGGAAGAGCAGGGACTGGCTGTGGTCCCTCTACCCAAGGTGGGTCAGCACCATGGCCACTGAGTGCAGCCCAGCAACCTGCATTTTCCCCGATAATTTCCACACATATATCCACGCAATAGCAAATCCGAGTAGAGGCTGAGTCCTCCACCCAACACCGTTGACTTTGCACACAGGAGTAAGCCATGATGCACATCTGCCCCCCGGCTCCCTGCACCCACAGCCCTTGCCCCTCTCCAGCTGGCAGAGGTTTTGTCAACCTCAGCTTGGCTGCCAGCCCACTGCCTCCCTGGCCCTCAGCATCATCTTCAGTATTCACAGTCCTCTTGCAGGTTTCCCAGAGTTACAAGGGCTCTTCCCAAGCTTAGCTGCGCAGGCAGGCCCCATACCCCCAAATTTAGCACCCAATTCACCAGATAACAACTGAGACCACAGAGCACATCGCTTAGATATGAAAGTGATGTACAACCACTCCAGTTTTGGAACTGGCTTCACAGCGTGTATGGCTGGAGACCAGTCCTATCCCATGTGTTTTGTTACTTTTCATGGCTGCACCTCATCACTGTGGCCATCTCTAATCAAAACCTGATAAAAAATAAAGCTATGCCTGTGGGGAACCCGTTCCCTCCAGGGGACACCTGGGTGACCACAGTGCAGAGCGCGGGTTGCAGCATCCCTCCCGAGCCAGGAGCCTGTGTACCTGCCGGGTCTGGGAGTGCTTGTGCAGTCACCCCCTGGGGCTGGCGGCACCCCCCGGCAAGCTGAGAGGTGGCCCAGGCCTGAGGACGAGGAGCAGCTATTGATGCCTCAGATGCTCCTTCCTGAGCAGGAGAGGGAACCCCCTGCCGCTGCAGGCAGCCAGGCAGCACAGCACAGGCTGCTCAGGCAGGGGACACGCTCATCATTGAAGAGCTGCCATCCACGGCAGATGTATGCACCAACACTGTAATATTTCTGTAATGAAGAAGCAAAGTCCTCTGAATGTAAACCTCAACAATTTTTTTGGGGGGGGCAAGGAATTTTAGGGGGTAATTTCCAGGGCTGCGATCACCCCATCTAGTCACAGTCAGCCCAGTAAAGCCAGTTCAGCCCTATGTGCAGTCCAGGAGGGCTGGTGAGGGTCAGCTCTGCTGCACGGCTTCAGCTCTCATCCGAGGATGAAAACAGCCCCTGCCAGGCACCAGCCAGCTCACCAGGAAGGGACAGAGTCAGGACTGAGCCCAATGGTGAAAAGAAGTGACCCTTGTGCTCCCCCCGTGTTTAATCCTAAAACACAAGGATTTAGAATTGAAATTTTCAATTCAACAGCTTTGACTAGCAGATGTCAACTCTACTAACAGTAATAACACTGATTTTCTTTTTCGGTTTGTTTTTAAGCCAGGCCTGCTTTTTTGCCTTTCAGCATTTTTCTGTTCATTTTCCCCCTCAGCTACTGAAAACAAGCTTGGGAAGGATAAATATTGGACACTATGGATAAACCCCAATTCAGCACTAACCAGGCATGCGTTATGTGGGGAGACAAAGAAACGAAGGGGTCTCACAGACCTGTAAAAGCCATTTCCAGACCTGGCAGTCCAGATAAAGACAAAAGGTTCAAGCACCAGATTTAAGAACAGCCTGAGCCCAGATCTACCCAACGTTTAGGAGGGAGGCTGAATTAAAGCGGCAAAGGAATGCCAACCTGCACCGCCAGCGGCGCAGAGGGAGGCGATGGCTCTGACCCAGCCATCCTGCCTCCTCCAGCTAGGCCAAACGCAGACGGCTTTCAGCAGGGACTTAAAGCAAGGCTCAGTCCGAAGGCAGAGCAAGATGCCTCGAGTTATCTTGCAGCAGTGTGCTGTTTAGCACAGGGATGGAAGGTGTAGCCAAGGACTGGGGTTGGTGTAGCCAAGGACTGGGGTCGACCCAGCCATAACTGGCTTTTCAGAAAACACCGGTGAGAGAGAAGCTGCATTTACTTTGGTGGAGTTATGTTTGGAGCTACAGTAGGATAAATGAGACTAAGACCTAGTTTAGTTGTTAAAGCAAACGTATCTGACATTGACTTCAATAGACTAATTCCAGACTTATATTACACTGAACCTAGAGCCAGTGAATATACAGTGCAATGATAATTATAGAGAGCAATATAGAAAAACAAATCACTGTTTTAAGAGAAACAAATAGACCCTGGAAAAGTGCCATGTTTTTAAACTGGTCCACAGTGACTTGGGCTGCTCAGTGCCTATTAGATCATCCTCATGTCCAGGCATTTATTTTCTGTATCTTCATCATGTTGAGAAGCTCAGGCAGAAGAAAGAAAAAGCAATTATCTTTCTCTTAATAGAATGGTGCATTTAAAAAATAATAATAATTTTAAAATGCCAGGCCAAATAAAAGCCACAGCAAAATCAAGAGAAAGGCAGATCCAATCTGACACAACTTTCTCGGGCTTTCAGAGAGCATTTTCTTTTGTGCTGCAGACCTCTCTCCCTTAACACCTCCCTCCTCCAGTTTCCCTAGTCCACACAAAGCAAGAATTTAAAGGTAAACATCTGTTTCTGCTTGCTAACCTTTTGGTTTTTTCCTTAGGAGGCTCTTACTGCCGACAAGGGCACTGCACATATTTCATTCCGAAAGATCAAGCGAGGATAAAGGGAGCGGTTTCCTGCTCCTAAAAGCAGCCCGTGCCAGCACAGTAATGCTGTTTAAGCACGGCTCTTCGTCATCTCCAGCATGAATGAAAAGCCAAGGCAGCCCTGGGACACAGCAAGCAAGATCTCCTATAAATCAGGACAGCGAGCTGACCTCCGGCCCCAACATCACCAAGCCACCATTTTTGGCCTGTTTGTCATCGCTTGGTCCCCCGGGCATCATCTCTGAGGACAGAGGGAAGCAGAAGGAAGGACCACAGGGAAATTCCCCCAAGGAAGTGTTCTTGCTCTGCACACATCAACACAGCATCTCCCCAGCCCGCCTGCATCCCTCCTGCCTGCTGCAGCCTCTCACCCAGAGGCTCCATTGCTGCCCCCCCTCCGAGCTGCTCCCTAGGCCCCTCACTTGCCTAGTTATGCAATGCCAAGTGACATTTTATTTAGGCTGTTTCAGAGGAGCAGAAAGAAAAGACTCAATTTTTTGCTTTCCGAACGCCCTGAAGTCATACTCTTTCCATCCCTATTTTTCATCTCCAGCAGCAGAGCACAGCAGCGAGTACCCCCGGTGCCTGCGACCTCTCTTTGCTTGTGCAGACCCCTTGCCTCCACCCCATCACCCTCCTTCCAGAGCTGGGGCGCCTGCCCGCCGCCTCCAGCTGACCCGGCACACCCCTCGCCCTCCGAAACGTTGGGAGGGATGAGATCATCCAGAGCAGCTTGTAAAACAAACATCCTGACAGCTCTCGCTAACATTTTCCACAGGTTTCTCGTGCTCCATTAGCTCTTGCTAGACCGTATCGCAAAGCGGTCGCCGTAATTAATGGCTTGTGTACTTTTGCACACACGGGTTCTTATAATCCCTCTGCTCCTTTATAAACAGAGTCAAAAGCACTAGCCCAAGGCAGTGAATGTGCTCAGTAAACCCATAGTTTTGGCAATCACTTATAACCTGTTCTCCTGACAAACTTTCTTCTGTTCCTCCCATCTGTGTGTATTTCCTAAAAAAACCAAATGTGGCCATCTCCTTACAAGGGGCGAGGCATAAACTGAAGGGCATAAACAAAGTTGTAACTCAACTAAAATCCTTCATCGCAATAATTTGCCCACAAGGGTTGGGGACCAAGGAAAGCCAACCCAAATTTTCTTGCCTGGATTTAACCTTTACCTAGAGCCATGGTGATAAATAAGTGATGGAAGCAAGAGAAGAGGAGCTTCCCTACACAGACAGGGCTGAAAAGGGAAAGAGAAAAATGCAAGCTGCAAGTGAGTCTTTCCTAGCAGGAGAAGCTCCTTGCTGCAAGGTCAGATGGAAAGTCTCCCAAGAAGAGCAGTGGAAAGCCTTTCACACCAGTGACTCCAGCACAGAGGAGAGAGTGTCCTCAACGCAGGTTGGGCAGGTCAGCTTCTCCTCCAGCTTTGACCTCTGGAGAGCTGAAGTCAAAGCCTCACTTCATTTGGAGTCACAGGGAGTCTCCCTGCCAAGCCACGGTTTCACGTGCAATCACAGAAGGGTTCAGGCTGGGAAGAGATGTCCGAGCCCCCTCCAGTCCAGCCCCGTCAGAGCCGGGCTGTTCACATCACTGCTTCTGCCAAAGGCCGCACAGGCGCTGCGCTATCAACAAGGCTTCCCCAAACATCCCTCCGGAACGCTGCACCCAGGAAAGGCAATCTGACAGGCTGAGCCTGTCCTGCACCGGCAAGGTCTGGTCGGTCTCCACGGGGACCAGGAGGGAGGATTGTTCTGGTCAGACAGACCCGGTACACAAACTATTAAAGTCAGCTCAACAGCATGCCCGTCATCTCGGCCAGTGCTATCGAGCAATCTCCAGCTCCATCCTGGCCTCCAGCCATGCCATGCTCAAAGGCAGACGCAGAGTCATGTGTTTGCTCCATCTGCATCCAAAACAAGCAGTACCACATCCCCCGGGAGAAAACCTCTGTTCTGCAACAAGGCACACTGCAATCCTTTTCATAAACAGGACTTTAATTTCAACACTTTCAGAGATCCCCTGGACACACTCTTCCAGAGAAGATCACCAATGGTGGTGCCACCAGACACTTCCCCTCCCACAGGCAGGACCAGCACCTCTCCCTGCCCTGCAGCATCATCCGACCATGGCCCCAACATCTGCACGTGCTTATGCTCCTGGTGGTAATAAAATGGTCATCGCAGTGGGATGTTAATGGGCACATAAATAGTACCAACGGAGTTGTTATTACTGGCGCCGCAGCTCAGGTAGGTATCACCGATATTTACAGTGGAGTACAGTAGTGGTTTTAAGGAGTATTTGGGTTTAAGAGCCATTACATTATTTTGAAATATGCACACTGTTGGTGGATGCTTAAAGCTCTGCTACACTGTGGCATAAACTTAGTATTAATTTTGGCTCCACAGAGGAAATTGAAAATGGTGCCCTTGAAATCATTATGCTGAGTGAAATTCAGCAATAGGGGAAAAGACAGCCTGGAGGGAAATAAGAGAAAATTTACTTCAAGCAGCCAGAAGACCCTGGGGGACTTACTCAGCCCAGGCCCAGGGATGCGGAGGATGTCAGGGGCAGCATGGTGGGATGTGGGGGGCTCTGGCATCTTAGCCCCAGCTGGTGGAAACCCCACAAGCCCCTGGGGACAACTTCCCACCTGTGAAGTATCATTTGCTCTAATTTCAGCCCTGTTTCTATAACCCCTGTGATGGGGGTAAGGTGCAATATTGCTGGAGGGACTGTGCTGAAGACAAAGCCTGTACCTGCACCCCCAGAGCAGTACCCATGTCTGCTGGGTCCTTCTGCCCCTAAGTACTGGATACAGGCACTACTTGAAAAGATGCTACCTGAGCCTTACAGGCTGTATCATGACAAGCAGTAGATATGATTAATTCAACCATTTTGTCCGGTCAGACAATACCCCCATCTGCCAAACCACCATCGCTTACGGTGCCCAACACAGGCAGGGCTGTGCATGGCTCTCTGCAAGCCCAAAGAGAAACATTGCACGTCCCAAAATATTCCCCCTGCTGACTCTGCATGTCCGGACCTCTCTGGAGAGAGCTGTGCAGAACCTGAATGACCAGCCCTGGTCTGTAGGCACATGGAATTCAAAGTCTATTTGAATGAGCATCAGAAATAAGCGGGGTTTATTGAACTGAGATAAATTCTTGGATCTCATCCATGCAGAAAGGAAATACTCAGAATTCATCTGAGAGTTGACTCAGACCTGCCCTTTCAACCTCATATCCTGACATTATAACCTACCTATGTAAAAAAAAAATAATAAGAAAAAAAAAAATCCCAGCTCTGCTGGGGCTTCAGCAAGTAGCAGAACTGAGCCCAGAGAAAGAGGGAAAAAAAAAAAACCTCAAACCCTTGAATAGCTCCATGGGAACAACCGCTGGTGTGTGCTTGACTCCTCTTCCTCTGGCTTAGGAGAGGAAAACCCTGCAGCTGGAGCAGAAGCAAGGACCCATCTCTACCTGGGCCCCACCAGGACCACACATCACAGGCATTAGCTGGGTGATGAGAGAGGAGGCAGCTGTTCCCACTCCCCTGAAGCCCATGACGAGCTGCAGGATGGCTTCACTGCAGCAGCATCCCCAATCCCCCCAGCTCATCCCCACAGCTGTTGGGGTGCAGCCCGTGGAGTGATGCCAGCCAGGACAGGGGCTCCCACCCCCACAGGGAGGGTCTGCCTTGCAAGTCCCCACCAGCTTTTGGAGGAAAGCAGCAAGCAATCAGTGGATTTCCTTGTTCTTTACAAGGATTTGCAGGAACAGAGGTCTGGCTTGGTATGGCTCAGATTAGTTTTCATATGTATAAAATTGTGCTGGCAACACAGCTGCCCTTTATTTAATGCAGATTGTGTGCGCTCCCCACTCCCAGTCTGAGCAGAGCAAGCATTACCTCACTGACTGGATATAATTTCTCAGCTCCCTGACTTCAATAAAAATTCTAACACCTGCAAACTTTTTAAACAAATCATGTATATTAGAGCAGAACCCCCCCACCCCCACGTTCTCCTGAACTAGCAGCCATGCGTCTTGAAACCAAATCCTCCAGAAGACATCTGGTCGATGCCGGTGTCGTTATTACAAGGCTCCCCCGCGGCGCTGGTGGCAGAGAGCCCATGGACCTGCTCCACAAAGGCCACTCTGTAGCCAGGGCTGCCTCTGCCATACTGAGCTCCCTGGGAATCTGATGGATTGCTTTTAAGAGTGCCTTAAAAAAAAAAAAAATTAAAAATAAATCTGTTTGTAAATGTAAAATGAAACAATGAAAAGCAAAGGGTGAATCCTCTCTTTGCTTCTGCAGGTGACGATACCAAAGCGGTGTTAGAGGCTGAAGAACACCATGGAGGCTTTTATCATAGATCTGTGCACAGGGGTACCGGGGAAATTGTTCTGGCTGCAGAGGCCACGGGGCAGGGAGAAGGAGAGGTTTCCAGCCTACATTCCAGGGTACAATCCTCTGAAAAGCTGCTTTCCCTCCCCACCCCATCATTAAAAAAAAAAAAAGAGTATACTTGAGCTCTTGAACAGCTGCTAACTAGGAGCTGAGTGCTGGGTGGTTGAGAGCAGCATGTTTTCACCAGACCCGAGGTCCAGAATTGCTTAATTCAGGTGTGTGCAAACAGATTTGCTAGAGCAGGTTCCATGACAAGGCTCATTCATCCAAAAAAAAAAAACCCAAACAAAAACAAAAAAAACCCCAACCCCAAACCCAAAAACCCCCAACTTGTTTTCTTTTCCCCCAGATCTTCAGAGCACACTTCCCTTCCCAAGAATAATGTGAAAGAATGAGAAAAGACGCTGCAACCCCCCACCTCTCCCCAAAGCCCTGCACAGCAGGAAGGCCCACGTGCAAACCTCATGAGCAACCTTTGTTCTGGTGACATTTCCAGCCCAGTCACTAGGTCAAAGAGAGCACCGACGAGTTTAATTAAACATCCAGGCTGTCTGGTGTTGCTTTATTATCACCTGAACCTTCCCACTGCTTCTCAAGTGAGACCTGAGGCACATAATCCTGACAGTGAATTAACAAGTTTATCTTGGTTGATTGACCCAGACTTTGGAGCCATAGGAAAAAGAACAAGGGCTTGAAGTTCAGCAGAGCTCGGTGCCAACTATCACTCCTAAATGACACCCCAGAGCTCAGCAGGACCAGTTTGACTTTTCTTACCCAACGTCCTGTCACCAGCAGCCTGTGCAAACTGTGCAAATGCTGCAATTAGTATCAGAGATAAACCAGATCCATTAGTAGATGGAAGGGGAACTCAATCTGTTTTA
Organism: Strix aluco; assembly: GCF_031877795.1. Lineage (NCBI taxonomy): Eukaryota > Metazoa > Chordata > Aves > Strigiformes > Strigidae > Strix > Strix aluco. The sequence continues at coordinate 23,623,811 of NC_133939.1, read as the reverse complement.
CAAATGGAAATGAAGTAGCAGCTTCAATTATAGGATTTTTAAAAACATGCAATTTAGCAAAATGTTGATTTCCTTTTCGTCTACTTCGTTCTTTGTCTTTTAGATACTTCAGCTCAAGTAGCAGGCAGTATATTAACCGACCAGATTTTGGCAATGTATTTAATAATCAAGCTCAAATAAGTGCTCTTAGGAAATAATTTTATTTACAGTTCAGCTGGGGAAGAATATTAAAGCTTGAGTATTTGGGTAAAATTATTATCCCACAGTAATATATTTTGAAGGCATATGGGCTGTAGATGACTAGTACTAGTGAGTCAGAGCACAGCATTTGACCTTTCAGAAAATTCATCGTTTATTTGGGACACAGAGCAGAATTTGCTCTCCAGCTTCACCCAGCCAGGGTGGGCAGTCACCACCAGCAACAGTTTTAGTACCTCCCTCACCCCTCCTGTCCCTTGAGCCCCAGAAGGAAGGTTTTGAGGTTCCTGGCAAGCAGCAGAATCGCTCCTAAGCCACCAGACTCCCTACTCCATACAGTTGCTTTATGTGTAGATATATTTTACTATTCTGCAGCAAGACTGGAGTTTGCGAACACTGCATGAAGATATTTTAGCATGTACAGGCCTGTATAATAACTTTTTTTTTAATTGGTGCAGCCCACGTTACTGTTTAAATAATTGAAGGTGCTCAGCATTAAACATATTTTGCTATGCTTTCCCCATGGCACCTTTCCCACTCCAAACTGTTTGGAATCTGAACAGACACTAAGCATTAACTAACTAAATTTCTCAAAACAAAGGTTAATTAGTGTGTTTATTTTGGATTATGTATATATTGAATTATTAAACACTATATGGTACCATAAAAAAAAAAAATGGAGAAAAAAAAAAGGCAGGATGAAAGGAGGAAACATTCCTAAACCCAAGGAACAGCTTGTCTGGCTGCCATGCAGCTACATTAACCATTTGTTCACGATTTCAGCACGGTGCTTCTCCAGCGACCACCATCTGGGGGGGTTTGAAGGCTAAAAGCATAAGCCCCCCTAGTCCAAAAGGAAGGTCCAGTAGCCCTTGAACTGTGACTATTCATGTCATTTTAGGATGATGGATAGCAGAGCTGCAGAGAACCCATACTTGGCTCAGGATAACATTATACTGAACACCTCATCCAACACAAACGCACGCTCCTCTTGCGGTCCTGTTTGCTGTGCCAGACACAGCAGCCACCGAGGACAGGAGGACCCTCAGAGGGCCCCTTGGACAGAAGTGGTCCTCTCCTCCCTCCAACCCCGCTCCTTCCTTTTTGGTCCCAAGGTGGAAAGCTTGCAATATGCAGCCTATGTTCCCAATACTTAAATTATACAATTATCTGTAGACAAAGATAATAACTGGAGTCCAAGAACCAGACCACACTAAAAGAAACAAGCTGGTAAAGATTCACCCAGATTCTAGCTTTCACCCATATGCTGACCCTGTAACAGTAGCATTAAGCCACACAGGATACACAGATAAACCACTTGCAACAGGTAAGAGTTAGGAAGATGCAGCCTAATAGCAGTCATGTTCTAATTACCTGACAGCATGTGAATATACACACCAGCCCTGAAAGGAGGGCACACAGAGCACTGTTTTAAAAGAACAAAGGAATCTAAAGAGCTTGCTTTCTTTCTCAAGCTTATTGTGTAGAGCAATACTTCATATATGCTTGGCCTACAGCAATGGGAACAGTGTCAGATTTATCTACTTTAGGCATTTCCAGCACACCTATCATAGTGGGTTTAAGATCCATTTTGTCTGAAAAGTCTTAAGACAGCTGACATGAGATCCTTTCTGCATCGCCAAATTCTCTGTATTTCAGCTTTCAATTCATTTTCTATACAAACAGAAGTCCTGAGTCAGTTACAAAAGGCATCTCTCCTTTCAAAGCATCCTCCATTGCTTCAGTGAGCCATAACCAGCTTGATAACCCAAACAGCAAAAGAAAACTCACACACTCTTCAGATGAGAGATTATCCCCGAGTTGTGCTTCTCCAGAACCCAGCCAACACCTACAGAAGTTTCTCTCCTGCTGCTCCATGTCAGTATAATATAAACTTTGATATAATATTGGAGATGCAGTTTCTGAGGATGCTGCCAGACGAGCTCTGCTGGCACTTGCAAGGGGGCTGAAAAGGACAGTTTGTTAAGGGTGGGTGTTAGAAGCAAAAAAGGGTGGGTTCCTGATTTATCACCTTGTGATTGTTGCAGCACTATCGGGAGGAGCAATCAGAGCTGACACCTTCAGAGGAGGCAGAAGTAGCTTCAGCTGCCTGTTCTCACCCTGATGCCCCCGTTCCTATCCCTGGAGGTCAGGATTCCTCCTCAGTCATGAATCTCTGCCTAGCTTGCCAATTATTTGCCACCAGACTTTTTTCAGATTCATTACCTGATCAGGGGCCCAAAATGGATAAACTCATTTTACAGACGTTGCTTATGAAGGAATGTAAATAAAACTGGCTCTCTGATTACTTTTTTTCTCTACTTAACATTTCTTCAAATGCATTTTATTCTGGAAATATTCTTTGTGCAGATCTAGGAAGGCAAACCTAATTAAAGTTGCTTTATTGAGGGACCTTATACCGACACTTGCTTTAAAGAAGCAAGTTGTTAAAGCCAAAACTCCTCTTTTTAAAATTCAAATATTTTTGTCCTGCTGTAGAAGAAAAAATATATCTTTGAATGACAGTTATCTCAGAAATCTGATTTTATTCCCCTTTTCTTCTTTCCTGATGGTCTTATGTTTCACATTCATACCCTTTGGGAAAATTGCCTGGGAAACTTTTCTGATGTTGAAGGTCATCTACAGTAAATGTGATACAAAGTGAACCCAGATCTCAGGCTTTGCAAATGTTCATTATGTAAATTACAGGAGCTGTGAAGATGGAAATGAGGCATACAGATGCTGTTATGCACGAAAAAGCAGAGGGGAAACTTCAGATTTCCCTTCACTACAGAGGCAGTTGGTGTCTACAGGCACTCTCCTCCCTGTGGTATTTCTAGCATGAAAAGGTCTCAGACTCAATATGGGTGTTATTTCAGAAATGACTAGCTCTGTGGTCCTCAGTGTAGGTCAAGAACTGGGATAGATCTCTAAATTCATTGTGCATCTGGAGAGAATCGAGGGCCAGGTGCAGCTGCAACCTGGATGGGAGGAAATGGGGAGGGTGCCTGTGCAGGCAGTAGTGGATGCCTGTCCAGTATCCCTGTTTCTGGGATTAGTCTTGCTGATTGCCATTAGTCAAGACTAGTCCCGAGGAGGAATGTATCTGCGCTGTGAATTGCAGCACAGAGACGCACAAGCGGAGGAGATAAAGATTCAGCATTTGATTTCATGCATCCTTGGGCATATCACTTGGAGGCCAGATTTTGAAAGATGTTAGAGATCAAAGAATGAAGAAAGATAACTAGCTTCGTTTTCAGATCTAGTCCTGGGCATGTATTTCCTGCACATTTCAATAGGAAATGAGCACCTTTGCGCTTTTTTTTTTTTTTTTAAATATTACTAAATGCCTTTAGGTAGCTGGTTTCATCATGAGGAGCCAACGTACATTTAAATGGCAGATCTTAAATTGCATTTTGTTTCAGTTTCCCACCTGAAAAGAAAGGAGCGTGAATATCCCTTTCTTTGGTTCCTCCCAGGTCTTGCTCAGGTTTGAAACACAATTCTACTCTAAGCAATAAATACCATTAAGAGATACTCTAGCCCTGATTTCAAGAAGTGATGAGTACTCAGCAGCTCATGGGAGCTACTGGTGTTGCACAGTGTTGAAACTCAGCTGCAGTGTCTCAAGTTTGGTTCCTCAAAAATGAAGGAATCAAAAATTCGAGACTGCTTTTGGTATTTTTGGCTTAAAAGCTCATTAGGGAAGCTGAGATGCAGACATATTGATGATGGTGTGGAAGGACAGCGCTGAGTCAGGTGCTCTCCCGTCAGGGGACTGGCACTATCCAGAGCAGATTGAGTGGGAGAGCAGGGCTGAGCCTTCCCACACCAACCTCATTATAGATCTGCTCTGACCTGCAGCAAAAAAAGAAAGAAAAAAAGGAGAGGAGCAGTAAGACCACACTGGAAGGGGAATTCCAACTCCTTGACCCTGGACAACCTTACCCTTCATGTTAACAGAGCAACAAACAGAGGGAAAAAATGATGAAATTGCCTCAAAATGAAAAAAGAAACAAAGAAAAAGATTTGTTGAGTCATCCAACAGTGTTTGCATCAAGATATTTTGTTAGCAACTGTGCTAAAAGAGTAAATGTAACACATTCTGGTTTGGCTCTTCCTTTAGCAGCAAGATTGATTTGCATTCACACATGGAAATCTGGTTTACAACGAGATTCTCCTGCCCCTTCCTTTCTTTCATTGTTTCCATCATGTATCTTGGCTAGAAAATCTGTTCTTGTGAAAAAAAACCCACACCAAGCATAACCGGGGCAGACCATTCCCCACCACGCACATATTTTCTTTTAGGTTTTTTGTTTCTGAAAGGCCGTTTTGAGAAGCAGGAAAGGTTTCGTCCTTGGCCCCACGGAGCCCCTGCACCGCCTGCCACGCTAGGCGAGGGGAGCCTCGCTCCCTGAGGAGGAACTTGTCCTCCACGAGCCCCGGGGTTTCGCAACGCACGTAGGAAACATCTTGTGCTGGCCTTGATTTATGCAGAAATGTTAGCTAATCTCTTTTATGTAATCACCGATAGCTGTTTCTAAAGGCTAAGTCCCCAAAATGGAAGGAATGAATTAAAAGAGACAGATGCGGTTTGGCTGACTCTTTGTTCCCACTACAGCCTCAGAAATAACCTAGTTAGTTCGTGCTGATTTATGCAGGGGTTCAAATACGTCGCACACCCACCCAGACAGGAACACACAGGTTATTTGCTGTTCAGCCCAGTTGCACAGTCTGATCCCACTCACACCAAAGCCACTGGAATCGCTCCAGGTTTATTCTGCTGAAATGCGAACAAAGTCCGGTCAAAAGTCGCATAAGACTGGGTTTTCATTTACCCTGGATCCCCTCGTGTGGCACCACCGCAGGCTTTGGGAGCTAAAGGCATCCCTTTCCCACCCAGAGCTGGCTGCCTTTGGTCACCCAGAATGACTGAGGGAAGGCAAAATCTCTGAAGTCCCTTCTGCAGCATCTCCAGGTTCATACTGCCCAGAGTGCAGGTCGGGAGCCAACCTGAGGGTCGGTGACCCACTTGGCTGCTGTGGTTACGCGTTGCTCCAGCCCGCATGCACAACGGCACCATTCCTAGCACGTCCGGACGCCTGTGATGCACAGGCCAGTCAAACAAACTTTCATTTGGGGGTGGGCAGGGTGTGAACAAGCCTGGCGAGAGACTCAAAATCCTACTTCTGGGAGAGAAGAAGATACAGCGTCTGCTCAGCCATCCCACCTTCCCTGCTTAGAAATAAAGATGCCTCTTGTTTTAGGGACGGAGCCATTGCCTGGCTCACGCTCACTGATGAAAGACCCTCCTCTTTACTTTTTCCCCATGGAAAAATATTGCCAAATAGGGCTGCCTTTAGGTTCTCTTCCTCCACCGAAGGCTCCCCTGCCGTGACTGACTTCAAGGGTAGCTGGAGCAGTCCCACAGGCCTTAGAGAATATTTTCCCATTTTATGTAAACTGCACCGGCTCTGTAAAAAGGGAAAGATTTACGCTTGGCAAACATTTCCAAGGAGCCAATATTTCCCTGTTACTTACTCGTGGCTTGTGAATACAAACCTCACACAGCTGGTACCTCCGCTAATGATCCCATTACAATATGTATTGAGCTGATACTCTGTGATATCTCATTGAGGTATTCATCCATGTCGGAAAGGATTTGTCCATAAAAACATCTCCTCTCATACCGTCATAGGATGCTGCATTCATTCCTCCTTCCTCTGTCATCTGATGCTGCCTAATCCCACTCAGTGGCATCAATCACAGGGGGAAAATAAGACAATTAACTGGCAATTAATTAAATTATAAACTGTAAGGAAGAGCAGAATATTTGTAAACCTTAATAGGCTTATTAACATGCACATTACAAGCTAGTTGCACAATCTTATGGCTATGGATGTCTTTATACATCCATGACATCACACAGACTGTAATCACAGGGTAACCGTTGTTCACCTCAAAGGGCTGCGTGGCGGTTCAAGCAACCTGCCCTGCCAGCCTGGAGCCATGACGGTACAGCTGCTTTACACCTCCCCTCCTGCGGAAAGCTGGAGTAAAGGATCACCGGAGCACGTGCCTCACACCACAGCCTCCCGTCTGCCGTGGCTCCTGCGGTGTCCACACCGTGCTCAGGCCAGAAGGGCGTGGGGATGGCGGCTCCCTACAGACAAGCGCTTTCTGCACAAAACAGGTGTCTCGTGGTGTGCGTAGGCAGTGGGGAGCCCTACCCAGCCCCTGGGCTCTTTGATCCAGGCTACGAGTATATTGACTTGCAACAACTCAGAGGCCTGTGGTGACAGCCAGCTGGAGCAGGGCTCTCTCTGGGGTGGACCAGGCGCCCCATCACCACAAGTGGTGGAGCCTCTGCTCCTTCCCCTGTTCCCTGCTCAGCCGGGCGGGCTGCTGGCTTTTCTGTCCCAAGGTGCATTGGGCTAGGGCTGAAGTCTGAAAACCCATCGGTGACAGTAACAACGGATTGTTATTGTATAACGCATATGCAGTGTGGTTTTGGTTAAAGCGATTTCCTGTAGGACTAAAAGAAAGTAAGTGGGAAGAAAACAACAGCTCGGGTAAGGCATCCCCTGCAAAATCGCAGCGGCTGTTACAAGGCAATGGCAGAGGCTCCAGCACTGAGAAAATGGGCTCAAAGCTTAATGCATCCAGTAATGGTGCCTGACCTCTGTTTAGAAGTCACAAGAGGAGGAAAAAAACCCAACCCAACCCGCCCAACCCATGAGTGAGAGCATGAAGCCATAGCCAGCCCCAAATGAGGTACCTGGAGCTATGGCACTGCAATGGTCATGTTGCCACAGTATCACTACGTGGTCCTCAGGTCCCCTATGAATAACCTTCACACAAAAACCTCAAGGTATTCTCTCTCTTTATCATAATATTTCTATAATATTTTTCTTGGAAAGGTGACTGAATCAGTCCATCTAATATACACCAAACCCTTGACTTTTTCCTCGTCTATTTGTTCCAAAAGAAGTATCTTGTGAAGTGAAGTGGGAGAGTGACCTACTAAAGCAGGGAAATTAGAGTGTGGAAGATGGATTGAGCTGTAAATCAGGTTTGCCTCCAACGGCACGTATAGCCTAACTAGGCTCTGCCATCCTCCCTCTCTCGAAATCAGCTGCATCCCAAATCTCAGCTGTGTTAACTCTGGTTCCAGTCCAGTGTTATTTCTGTAACACGTGAACTGGGATGACACGCACCCAGCCCATTCGTTTATTTGTGGAGCAGGGACAGCTGACCGATAGCCAAGCGCTAATAAAAGCAGCACTCTCCCTCCTGTGCCATTCTGCGCGAGGTACCGGGGCAGGCTGGACCGTCGGGCATACGGTGCTCGCTGTGAGCAGCCTGGGGTCATCAACCAGCAGCAGCTTAAGATTTTCATTCTTAATTTTGATGGAGCTGCACTGCCACATTGTTTTCCCTCCCAGTTCAGCGCTATATTTAGCCAGGGATTCTGTCCTCCGCTTATTTTTTCGGCGAGGTTGGTAGCTAATGCTGCTCTGCTGTCGGTACGCCTGCCTCCCTTGTCAATGCGCAGGCTGTTCTTGGGATGCATGAGGCAGTCAGATGTGACAGAAGCTGAGAGGTTTCTTTCACAGCTAGGAAGGGAGAGGAGGGAGCCAAGCATTTCCATACCCACCCTAGGAGCTCCGGTCCCTGGGGAGGGCTGGAATCCGTTGCCGACTGGCGCTGGGAACACCCACGTTCAGCTAACCTGACTGCAGCCTTCGCTGCAGGATAATTGGCTCTGAGGAGGCATTACAGCAAGAAAAAAATAAATTAATCAAACAAGATGGGACATCAGACATTTTAAAAATAACCTAGGGTGAAGCTCCAAGAAACTGTGATGACCAGAGGCCAGATCCAGATTCCCTAACCCCAGCTCACGTCTGGGGTAACTCTGACCTCGGTGGAGTCACCGGGGCTGGCGCCGAGGCCAGTGAGATCAGAATCTGGCCCAAATCACTTGGCCTCCTGCTGCACCCCATGTTGTAACTATCCATGATGTTGACACATTCAACTTGCCACTCGTTTGTGGGACTAATTACACATTCGCATTTGTCTGCGCTCGCTCGGCTCCTAGCAACTGCAGTCACAGTCCTAATTAAAATAATAGACTGAGATTGGTAACATTACTGATTTAACAGGAAATTAGAAGAGTTACGTTCGCAGAGGTTAGGTAATTGACACCAACAGCGCTTTTCTTGTAATGTGCATTCTGTGATTGATTTCGTTCCCCAGTCAGACCTAAAAGCAGCTTGGGAGCACATCCCACCATCAGATTACAGTACAGAGGAATTAAATGACTATTACACCACTGCCTGCTCTGGAGCTGGCAGCTGTGGGCTCGAGCACGGCTTTGAGCTTCCAAACCAAACATTGGACCTAAAATTATAAGCCTAATGTAAAACAAAACATGTTCAGCACAACATGTTCAGTTCCCCTTTTAAGAGCTTCCCTGCAAGGCGCTCATCTGAGAGTGCTCCTGCCCGGGAAGAGGGCTGCAGTTGACACAGGCGTAGCTTGTGTGGCCTCGGCTGCCTCAAATACCAACTCCCAAAACAGGGCACAGCCTGAAGATACTATGGGTTCCTGTAGGCAGATGGAAAGGCTCTGTGCACACCACTGACTGTGCAATGCACAGGGACACTCTGGTCATACAGTGGTGGAGCTCAGAGCAGATGGTGATGGGGAAAGTTCAAGGTGTGTAAGAAGATTTCATCGTCATGTTGAAGAGAGAAGGCTCTGCTGTGCTAAACCTACCCTGCAGCTGGCTCCACATGAAGAAGTTCTGTGCGTGGCTAATATTGAAAGGCAGCAATATTCCCCTTCTTATGGAAGTCTGGAGATGGCCCTGCTCATTCTCATGGTGGTGTAAGTCAAAATGCATCAGAAAGATGAATCAGTCTTTTTCTGTTGACGAAGCTTCTGAATCCACAGTCTTCATATATGTTATTCATGAAACAGATCCCAATGTATTCAACAAAACAGGCTGCCATGGGTATAATAGAGTAATTGTCTCAAAAATGAGGGGGACTGGTTCGGTGTCAGTAGTTGCAACTGGGGCTGGTATCTTGCTATCACCTCTCTCCCTGGAGCCTGGGGCCACAAGGGCAGATGGGTTTCTAATCTGACCTCCTGAATGTCACATCTCACAGAATCACAGAATCATTCAGGTTGGAAAAGACCCTTGGGATCATCGAGTCCAACCATCAGCCCTACTCTACAAAGTTCTCCCCTACACCATATCCCCCAGCATCTCATCCAAACGACCCTTAAACACATCCAGGGATGGTGACTCCACCACCTCCCTGGGCAGCCTATTCCACTGTCTGACCACTCTTTCTGTGAAAAATTTTTTCCTAATGTCCGGTCCGAACCTCCCCTGTTGGAGTTTAAAGCTGTTCCCTCTTGTTTTATCACCTTCAATTCCCTCCAGTTACAGTGTTGTGTTGCCCAGTAAATCCCCTATACTGTGTTGTGCTGGGTATTCAGTTCATTCCAGAAAGGCACACACAGCCCCATTTGAAGGCACCAAAATGGAGAACCCATCTCTGCCCTTGGTAGTTTCATCCAACTAACAGCTACTTCCAAAAATGTCCTGGTCAACTCACATTCTGCTCTGCTACTCGAAGGCGCTCTATGATCACGACTAAGCAGCAACTACAAACAGATGTTCCTGAAGAACACAGTCCTAAAAAATGAAGAGAGTGAGAGTGGACAGTGCAGGGGACCTCAGGGGTGAGGACGGGGTGGGTGTTTGTAGGGTTTTACACAATGCCACCACTGCAGGGAGGTGTGGTGCCTTCCCAGGTACAGCCTCATGGCAGGGCAACCTGCAACACGTTTTGGGTGACTGAAAACCATTCACTGGGTTCAACCAGTGACTTTCTGCGTAATGTCACATGCAACACTGACTAATAGCTTTTATATACCAAGAAATATTATTTATATCTGTACATCTACAAGTCGAGACACCACCTTTGGAAGCGTACATAACTGCTGCCTGCTTCTGAAAAAAATGCATCGCCTGTAAATTATTGTGAAAACCGTAGGAAATGCCAAAATTGCATCAAGTTCCAAAATATTAGTTACTTAATAGTCATATGCTCCTGTGGGCTCCTTTCTATTTGTGAACTCAGAACTATGTGCTGGGAAGAACAAAGTACACGTGGTCTGGACTTTCTTGTCTGATATTAATCCCAGCCCAACAGGGCTATAAAATGTTTTCATGAACATATATGTCTTCTACAGAGAGCTTCATGGAATAATAGCTGCAACGTAGGAAATACCCATCCACGGTTTATAAATCCTATCCATCTCGGCATGTCTCAGGGAGTATTATCAGGGCCCTGAAGAGCTAGTGCAAATGCTATTCTTGCAGCTTGCATAGATAATTGTTTATAAAAGTCTTCCTTTCCTTCTGCTGTGCCTGTGAACGATTACATCCAGAAGGCATTTGCTGTGTCCGTCTCATTTGGCTCCAGCAGCAACCAGAGGCATTGCACACAGGATGCTCCAGTAAAGCCCCCACCTTCCTGTTGGGCATGGACAAGAGGATTCGGCTATGCTGCAGATATTTCTCCCTGTGCTTTATCCCATGAGAGCCAGCCTTCAGGTGGTAAATGACAGTCTGGGCTTTAATCACTCTGCGTGCGCACTGAAATGAATACCGGGGCATTTGCTTCTGGAGTGTTTCCGTATCCCACAATTTAAACCTCCCTGCTATTAGCAGATATTTGATCCCATAAATATTGGCCAAACGCTCAGAATGGATGCCTGCTGTTTGCAATGATAGCATCGAGCTAGCCTAAAAATTAAGTGCCATCATCTTCTCCCCGTGTCCCTCGCTGAACTGCCCTGCTGCCTGTTACACCCCACCAACAGGGCAAATTACTCTCAGCGCAGGCGATTCCCACCACCGCGAGGGCAGGCGCCCTGTGTGCGGTCCCGCCTCACGTGGAGTCCGTGGGGAAGCTCCGAGTGATTTGGACAGCCTGACAAATTTATATCCTATGGGTCTGGGTTGGGGAAGAAGCCTCAGTTCCAGACATTGAGATCCACCCATGCCTGACAAAGCCAAGGCACTGCTCACAGCTCCTGCCACCAATCGTGGCTTGTTGGGCAGGAAAAAATATCAGTGGTAGTCACCAAGCACTACAGGCAGAGGCTGTTTCTTGCTTAATCCTTTGCTTTGAACGTGCCCAGCACCCAGCACACCCTTTCCATGCCTCTCTCCCAAATGACAAACAGAACTCCCCAGCTCGAGGTGCTTCCAACCTACCTGTGAGTCTACAGGTAGCACATGGGAAGAGGCAGACGGTAAAATATGAAGCAACGTGGCAGAGTAGGGCACACAGCGCTCGGCAGCCTCACCGCTGCAACGAATTGTAGGCCTCATGGCAAAGCCGAGTTGAAAACACATGAGAAAGCTTAAAATGGCTTGTTTGAACACTGAAGAAGTAGGTGATAGATTCCGTTTGATCCTTAATAAGACAGTGCGGGCACAGCGCAACTGGCTGGAAAAGTGAGGACGCATGTGCATGCTGTGATCAAGCAGGTGAAATGGTGGAGGTGTGCCAAGGGTGGCCAAAGCCCATGATCCTTGCAGCTGCGTCCAGGATGGAGCGGAGCGGAGCAGGCTCAGACACGTCAGGGCAAGAGAAAAAGGATATTGCAGCAACCGGGCTGCCAGGAAGACACCGACCGCCTGGGCAGGAGCTGGGCGGGAATATGGAAGAGGCCGCAGGGTAGAGATGCTGTCCAGAAAAACCCTGTGTATCTCAGGCATGGCCCGGAGGCTCGGGATAACGTAAGGACATTTATAGTTCGGGTGATGCCAGCCAACGGCCCTACTCTGTTACCGCCAGCAGCCGCTGGGAAGCAGAGCCAGGCCCACTGTGGCCGCGGCCCCCTCAGGGCCAGGGCGGGCAGGCGTCAGCGCTGCGCTCAGGGGCCACCTCGCAAGGCGGGAGGGTGCCCGGTTCCCCCCTCCCGCCTTCCCGGGCGCCGCGGGGCTGCCACCGCCGGGCGCTGGGCCAGCCTCACCCTCACCCTCGCCCGGGCCCGCCGAGGCGCGGCGGGGACCCGCTGCCCGCCCGCCGCCATTTCGCGGCGCCTCCCGCCAGCGGCCGGGCCCGGCCCCACCTGCCGCCCGCCCCTCCCCCCCCCCTCCCCTCCCTTCCCGCGCGGCGGCGGCAGCAGCGCGCCCCTCCCCCGCCCCGGCCCGCGCGCCCATTTCCGCCTGGCCGGGCGCCGCGCGGCGCGGCCTCCCCGCCCCCTCGCGGTGCTCAGTCATTCAGACGGGGAGTCAATAACACGCTGACATCACCCGCGGCGCGGGCACGGCGCGGGGCTGCCGCGGGGGAGGGGAGCGCGGAGCCACGGGCTGAGGGGAGAGCCCTGAGGGGGACCACAGGGGAACATGGGTGAGGGGAGAGCCCTGGGGGGGGGACATGGCTGAGGGGGGAAAATGGCTGAGGGGACACCCCCAGGTTGCTGAGCGGAGAGCCCAGGGGGCTGAGGGGAGAGCCCTGGGGGGGCGTGGAACACATGGATGAGCGGAGGAACACAGGTTGAGGGGGGAGCCCTGGGCGAGGACATGACTCTACGACATGGCTGAGGGGGGGCACGGCTGATGGGAGAGCCCTGAGGGGGGGACATGGCTGAGGGGAGAGCCCTGGGGGGGGGGACATGGCTGAGGGGAGACTCCCTTTGGGGGAGAGCCCTGGGGGCACATGGCTGAGGGGAGACCCCTGGAGCAGGGAGATGGCTGAGGGGAGAGCCTTGGGATGGGTGAGGGGAAATGATTGAGGGAAAGCCACTGAGGGGAGACCCGAGGGGAACTCAGGAGGGGCCACTGGGGGGGAAATGGCTGCAGGGAGGGTGCCCAGGGGAGACCCCCAAGGGGAAATGGCTGCGGGGAGGCAGCTGCAGGCCACTGCCCTTGTCCCGGGGTGTCTGTAGCCTCCTCGTGGGGCCTCAGGTGTTTGCAGTCCTCTGTCAAAACCTCCCTCTGCTCCTCCATTTAAACACCCCCCCTGGCCTTCCCACAAAATGAGCCCAGGGAAGGAGGGGGCAGGCAGCTGGCACAGTCGTTTCTGTGGGGCCCCATCACCTGCAGCCCCTGGCGCAGGGAGTCCTGGGCCTGCGGCAGCCCCAGCAATCTGAATAAACCCACGAGATACGCTCCTGCGACTAACGGGAGGGACTCTGAGGCCAACATCTCTGTGACATAAATCATTTTTCCTAAATATACAGAGTCCGTATTGTGACTTGTGTTGTCTGCTCTGCCCGAGCTCGGAGGGGGAAGGGAGGGTGATATAAAGGCATCATTGGGCTGTGCCTTCCCATTCCTATACCAAAGATAGAGAATATTATAAATTTAATAGATCTTCTTCATAATTCATAGCTTGCTTGTGGAAAAAAAAATCATAATAGCTTGGTGTGATATGTCAGGCATCTATAATTCATGGCGCTGAGATCACACAACCACCATACAGTGGGAGTTCACTCCACAGAGTGAGATGTTTGTAATTAATCTGTGAAAAGAGAAACAAAGGCAATAAACTAGGAAGGACAATAAATGAAGGCCAGATCCTTCTACCCGCACTGACATGGGATAGTACTTAGCCAGAAAGCTTGAATAATCACTGGCTAAAATCGGTAAAATTAGGCAAAAGTGAGGCAAATAGTAAATTCATCACTGGCTGGTTCGTTACAATGCAGTCAGACACAGACCGTCCTGCCCTTTGGGGTACTGAGGTGCTGAAAGCAGCAGGACGGCCTATGCTTAAGCTAAGCTTGGATCAAAGCATGAGGAGACAAGAGCGCTCGAGTTGGGTCTCGTGGCCACGGAGGTGGTGTGAGGGAGTGCAGAGGCTGTGCGGTGGGGACTGGGGGGCTCCCACCACCCTCCCCGTCCCGCAGGCTGGGAGTTGCTGCTTTGGGAAAGGCTGAGAAGTTTGTGATCCGTGTGGAGCATTTGCGTTGACCTCACTGACTTCAGCAGGACTGGGGCATATGCTGAAGTGCTTTGCTGAACAGGGAAGTTTCCTTGAATCAGAGCCTGAGCGAGGCTTCAAACAATTTGTGCTACTAACGAAGATTGGTTGCAGTGGTGGAATGAGCCGAAGTCACTTCCTAATTGGAAACAGTGAGCTGGAGATCTCCAGAACCCCCTTCCTCTCGCTATTGTCTATTTTGATCCTGGTGAAACTAAAGCTCGGCACTGCGATGCAACAGCTTAAAAACTCCCTGTGGTTTCTCACAATAGACCAACCGTCTACACTGGTTTTCAAACGATGCAGGGAAATCTTGTAAGACTGCATGGCCAATCAAGGAGGGGGGGAGAAGTTAATTTCTTCTGAAGTGGATGCTACAAGGAAAATGAAAAAAGAAATCCTTGTCCTTTGGGGAGTTCGGGCGTTTGTTTAGTTTTAACCAAAATTAAAAAAAATGGTGCCAGGTCCATCAGATAAAGCTGTGTGTCACAATTAAACCATTTTAATCCGAGATAAACAAGCCCTAGGGTAGAGGGGCATCACGGTGAGGCAGGAGTGACTCCAAAAGGAAGCCCAGGCCTCGCTCCCAGGGAGTTGTGATAGTGCCAGTGCACGGATGCGGGAGGCCAGAGGCATTCATTGTTTTGTTTACTCATTTGTGACTCCCTCAAAAAAATAATTGGTTTTCTTTTGTTGCTTGTTTGTTTGTTTGTTTGGCTGTTTGCATTCTTTGGATTCAATTTCTCCTTGCAATATGGCCTTAATTTGCATTGCGAGGATCTATGTTTATTTATGCATTTATTTTCTTCTTTGTTTTTTTTTTAAATTACTCCTAGGCTGCTGGCCCTGCAAAAGGACAACGGCCACGTGGTGACGAGAACAATCAGGAGGTGCAGCTCCAATCTCCACTGCCACTACAGCTCACGTCCCAACTCTGATGCCTGTGCGATCTTGGTTGTTGCTGCTCTTTGCAGGCAGCTCTGAGCCTGAGGCACAAGAGGTACTTGTAGGATGGTGCCTGTAGGCTCGATATAGAGTTAACAGTGATACGCATAAAATTCGCCAGTTTGTAGTCCCCGTAGCCCTCCTGATCTAACCCAAGAGGAGTTTGGGCTCTGCGAGTCTCAGTGATGCCCTCTGGTGACGTGGACCCACGGGAGCTGCTGGCAGCACACAGGTCCTCCTCCAGTGGGGCCACGGTTGGCAGAAAAGTCGCACAGGAGGGCACTTTTCCCTCTGTACAGCTCCTCAGGGGAAAGTGAGTAGAAATTGGGACTTCCTCAAGTTCTCCAGCTTCTCGACTCAGCCTGCTAATCACTGTCTGCTGCCCGAGTCCCTGCAGGATCCTGGTGTTTTTCACCATCTGGGAAATAGCTTAGTGGAACGCCTGAGCATCCACTGCTTCATGCAGACATTGTGGGCAGCCAGGAAAAGGCCCCACAACCCACAGGTTAGGTGCCCTGATGAGGTGATCCGGTTATCATGTGGCAGAATATACTGGAATTAATGATTTTGGCATTAACTGGCTCTAATATAGCCACCCAAAAAGCATGTGACTCTGTTAATCCTCCCCAAAGGAGCATTGTGAGGCCCGATTCACTGTTGTGGGTACGACACTGAGAGCTCCTGGCACAGAAGAGTTGTGCAAGTGCAAAATATTTTCCTCTACATTTTGTTGGTTTTGCCTAGGAACCTCCTGTAGCAGAAAAGAGCAGCCTGGTTACCTAACCTGCGTCTAACAACAGGACTAGGGCAGCGTTAAACTTCACTCTGCCGTTACTTCTCCTGCGGTGTTTGTGTGATAATATTCTGTGAGGGATCTACAGCCCAGCAAACACAACACAAGCTTGGATTGTTTTACCCCAAAACATCCCATGCAAGCTTGATTTAATGACAGTGCCTGCACAGATGAGATCTAACGGTGGATGGCAGGAAAGGCGGAGCAGCAGACATGTTGATCCAACCCAAACCCAATGAATATCATCTGCACCTATCCATCTGGGCTTCACAGTGTGCACAGTCTCAAAATGGGCCTTTAAGCCTTGATGAAAGGATTGATCTTCCAGCCTTAGCTCTTAAACCCTTGCAGAAAGCCCAAACACTACTGCTCTCGCAGGGCTGGACTGCCTGGCACCTCTGTCCATCCCCAGCCTTCCCCTCGCCTCGCGTCCTGGTGGTGGGGGTGCTGCCTCACCACAGCTTCAGCATGGCAGTCTGGCTTGGAGATTTTGGTGGGAATGGTGAGGGATAGAGGTAAAAACGCCCTTGGCCACCTCCAGGCGAGGGGAGAGACAACAGTTTCAAAAAAGACCTTTTGAATTTTCACAGTCTCCTTTAAAAAAAAAAGGAAATAGGCAGGCAGAGAAAGCCAATCTGGGTGTATAAATAACCAGTAAATGGTGGGGTGTTCACCCTTCCCACACTGTGGATTACCTAACACGTCGCATCGCTCGCTCCAGCTCGAGATGGGGGAGCTGCCAGCAGAGCAGTGCCGTGCCTGATAAGCAGAACAGCCCACAGGATTGCAAGCTAGCATTCATGCTCTGAAACGTAAACAAGGCAGAGCCTCCTCCTCCTCGCTGCTTCGAATGCAGTCACCCTGCGTCCCGGGGGGCTGGAACAACCCACCGCGTGAGATGATCCAGGCCAAATCAAAGAAAAGCAGGAGGGGAGTTATGGAAACACAAACAAAAATGGTCCAAGCTTCCACATTTTCTCAGGAACCAGATACACAAAAAGCTCAGGGGTCCTCTCCCTTACCCTAGCACTCAGGGCAGTGCAGGAAAGGCCACGGCAGAGGGCTGTAAACTCCGGCTTGGCCTTCTGTGGGGCCACAGGACGCAGCGTTCACACTGCCCCTCACTCGTCGGGCCTCCTGGTACACATCTGCTCAGCACCTCTTTTTCCTCTGTGCTCAAAACCTCCCCAAGTGTCTTCTGCCTTCCCAGTAGGGCGGTGAATTAGGAGAGAGCCAGCAAATCGCCACAATCAATAATAGTAATAATGGCACCTTTCATCCGACGGTCTCAAAGTGCTTGGCAAAAATGAAACAATTAATATGCTCTCTTATCTGCCTGGTGAGGCAAGCGAGCAATATTTTACTTTGCATAGTGGGTGAGCAAGACCCGAGACGGGGACTACACCTGTGTGGTGATGCAGTGGCAGACAGCAAACAGCACAGCAACAAAAGCCTGAGCAGCATCTGCTTATAATCACTTATCACTTTGAGTTGGCTTCTGCGTTCAAATCAGTTTCCAGGCTTTTGATACTGTGATTCTTTAAATAGGATGAAGGCAGGCACCTGTTTTTTGTACCTGTCCCCTTCCTGCTCTGGACTCATAACCAAACTTCTTGGTTTAACCTTGTCTTTATGGTGTGTTGAAATCAAAACACTCATGCGAACATCCTGAAACGCTGGGGATTTTCAGCTCAGAACTGAACTTGTAGCTGTTCTCCCAGGCTTTGCAGCGCTTGCTATTTTTAGCTTCATGTCAAAAAGTTGAAGCAGCACGTGGTAAGATGTTATGACTCTTAAAATTACTGTAAGAATGTTCCAGCGAATGGTACCATTTCATCAAAAGTAAGCTCATTGTGTGAGATAACTCCGTGACCTTTGATGTTGTATTGAATTTGTGGGTCACTTGCTATTGACGTTGCTGCAATTTCTTTAGCAATAACCCAGTGATTACGGAAAGGGAAGTAGCTATTAATATGGTAAAAGGCACACCTAAGCGAGGATGTTTACTCATGTAGACTGAGAGGGGGAGGGCTAGACAGCCTTCAAGATGTTTTCTGTAGCTCTTTTTTATGATACTAAAGATAAGGACCTGTTCTCCCTTCCCCCAAGACCTAACAGAGTATTGCAGTTGAAAAACAGTGCCCTGGCATTTGAGCAAAGGATGCGAAGGCAGACAGCAGGCAAAAAGAGGCCTCTTTGTTGGCTGTGAAGCCAAGATGAGCTGCTTACAACACACACACGGAGGCTGCAAGATGACCTTTCTTTAACACCCAGACCTGTCAGGTCTGATCTGTGCTTCTGAGGCCCTCCCAGGAGTGTCCTGAAAGAAGTCAGAGGTGGTTTCATGGCCCAGGGTGACAGTGGCCTCAGGACAAGGGGGCCCTCTCTGCCTAGCCTCTTGTCTCACCCGCTGGTCCTTGCCTCACACAGAGATGTCTCTAAGCCCACTACCTGCTTGATTACCGCTGCTGGGACTTTTATCAGCCAGTTCAGCCTCATGGTTTTGACACTGGGATACCCCAGGTGATATCCCTGATATTGTTGACATGAGCAGGAAGCATCATGCATAGCAGGAATGGGGAGATTCCCCGCAAGAAGATAAAAGAGAGGAAATTGCCCTATTAATGGATGGCTGGGGAGAAGAATATAAGGCCAGGAGCATCTTCCACAGCACCAGGCAGAAGTGCACATCTCTGCAGTAAGATTTGCATCCTCCCAAACCTAGGGATGGTGAGTAAAGTTAACCAGCCACAGCCACCGTAATTCAGGCAGACTACGCTTTGTTATGCTTCATTTCTGCAGGAAGGTCTTCTGTTCCCCCGTGAAAAGCTGCTGTATTTAACAAGCCCGAAAGTCTGCAGAATAGACTGTCTGCTCTGAGAAGCACTGCAAAACACCAGCAGGGACAAAGATCTGGACATCAGGGAAGAAAGCAGAGCGGTTTAGTGGCCCAGCAACACCAGCGACAGGAAGGAAAGAGCCATGGCTCTTCCTAATAGAGGAGGAGCTCAGGCATTAGCTAGTGCGGGGTGCCACAAAACCCTGCCAATCTCGGGCTGGTTAGGAAAGTGTAGTGCTACCTACACTCCATTATCAGCAGGGTGGGCTGATTTATAGTCCCACATGCAGTTATAGCTTAATAATAACAATAAAGACAGTTCTCAGGCATTCCAGCCCACTACACCCACATCACCTTCTTGCCTTTGCTAAATTTGCTTCTGATTTACGGTCGTATAAGCAAGATGAAAATCAGTCACCTCAGTTTCCAGACGGTCTGGAGCTAAGAAAAGGGAAAAAAGAAGAGGACAGTTTCCAAAAATGGCCTGGGTTTATATCTGCCTGCTTTCAGAAGCATCTATTTTGGAGCTCCCATGGTTAGACTAGCTATAAGTACAACTGTCCCCACGGCTTTGTTGATAAATACTGAACTCCTGACATCCCACCTGGCAAGTTTTGTGAAGTTTTGTTGATGTAAAGCGCCTCAGTTTATTTCGTGCTGTGTAATCATCCAGCTTTCTGGGACTATTCCCTGCAGGAACCCCCTTCTGCTCTTGCTCTCACATCTCTCACAATGCGCTGCTTGGTTTCTTCAGCCCTTCGCTCATCAACACTTTCTTTCCAAGGTATTGAACCTCAGCTGTATTCTTCACATTTAGTTCACAGGAGAGTTGAATCCTCACAGATTGCTAAAAGCCGTGCAGTTAATTAGCTATCCTCAGCTATATTTTTCACCTAGTTTGGATGCATGCTCCTGAGAAACCGTCAGTGTTTGAGAGCCCGTAGTCCTGAGCATTAAGGCAAACACTGCATCTGCTTCTCCCATCCACCTTTCAGGGTTTCATTCACCTACCGAGACTGATGTGGGGAAAGCAATTAAACATTTATAGCTCTGTAACCTCTTGGCATGTGTGTGGGGCAGCCTCCTGCATCTGACCTACTCAGAGCATGACTTG
Organism: Strix aluco; assembly: GCF_031877795.1. Classification (NCBI taxonomy): domain Eukaryota; kingdom Metazoa; phylum Chordata; class Aves; order Strigiformes; family Strigidae; genus Strix; species Strix aluco. The sequence continues at coordinate 23,603,901 of NC_133939.1, read as the reverse complement.
GCTGCATTTTCTCCATCACCTTGGCATGGTCCCCAGCGGACTTACTCACCAGCAGACCTGTCTGTATCCCACAAGGTGACTTAGAGCTCTTGGCAGCCTAAAGTTAGCTCTATATGCTTCATCTTGCTGTGGGGACACAGCTTCAGACAGTCCCCAGTATTAGTTATCCCCTGGTGCTTGGTGTCACTACAGGCAGCCTGAGCTTTGGTGCTGCCCTGAAGCCCACCCTGGGGGGACAGAGGGGCTCTCAAGCCCCATGGAGCATAGGTTGGGTGGACTGCGAGTTTCTTGTGAACACTCCACCCAAGGCTGCTAAGTGGGGGGTTTTCAGGGGAAGGGAAAGGGACAGTGGCTTGCCTTTGGGTTGTCTTTGGGTTGCTGTTCCACCTCTACTCTCCCCTGCTGGCATTAGCAGGGGGAGCTCTTGGCCCTCAACCAGCAGTACAGCTGGAGCAGGAGATCTAGATGTGCTAGTAAACATTTTGAAGATGGAAAATAAATCCATCCATCTCTGTAAGAAATGCTGCCCCCAAGAGAAATTTCTGATCATAGGCAAGGCTAAGTGCACAGGCACCAGCGGATTCACCACCAGCATTGATTATTTCATTATAAATTGCTCACTTGCTTTTTTACATTTGTTTCTGAACAGAAATGAAACACCGGCTACTGAAAATAACAACAGCTAATACACAACCAAAAACCTGACTTGCATATGAAAACACTGGATTTTCCACAGGGGCTTTCCCACTGTTTAAGCTCCTTTAAACTTTAAAGTATGAGCTCCATTAAGATTATAAAAGTGTACTGCCTTAGCTGCTGGATTTTTCACTGTGCCGAAAGGAAGACAACTGCTCAGAGGCTGATTGAGAAGAGCAATCTCAATATTAATAAACAGTCCTGCCCCGACATTGTTGATTGATGTCAGAGATGAGGATGTAGATGGAGGAATCAGGGACTTTCCAAATGTAAAATGGGGAAAAGAAACTAGTCTGCTCTACCAGGGCTGGAGCTATGTAAGTCAGATGCCTTAGGATACCCAGCAATGGCCTCCTCAGTGACACTGAAGTCACGGGAGGCCTCCTCCTTGTTTTGGAGTAGTTGTCTAGTGGAAAATACTGCAAAGGATCATTTCCCAAGAGTCTTTTGCACAAAGCACATGGTACCCTACCTACATGGCAATAGCTGGTGTTCAGACACCACTAGAGATGATTTTCCTTCCTGGGGCTGAAAGGAGACTGGGGAAAGGCAGGTGGACACTGAGTGAGGAATGTGTGAGTGGAGAATGAAGAGCAGAGCAGAGAAGGCACATTGGTCCTTGACCCCAGGTGTTAAGGGGGCCTGGGCAGCTCTAATCCTCTTACATCTGCTGCCTGATAGCTTCAACAGTGGCTGGAGGCCCACAGAAGACTTCCAGTGCCATGATGCAAAGCCCAGGAGCAGCAGGAGACAGGACTGATCCTGGGAGAGCTGCAGAGCTCTGTGGCTTTCCATGAGGGGGGTGTGACCTTCTTCACCCTCGTGGAGTGAGTAGAGGGAAAGCTATTTAGTATATTTGACCTTTTCTCAATACAGAACTTGTTGGACTCATTGGTTTCTTGGGGCCTTCTCTGGTCTATAAGGGAAATTTCTTCAGGAGACCATAATTTGGCCCATTGGGGTTTTTAATTTTCCTACATCCTGAGCTAAAGGTAACTGGAAGAAAAAAGTTGTGTAGAACTGTATGTCCAGCAGCAGCCTTTGCACCAAAGCCCAGCCAGGCAACTCTAATGGTACAAAAAAGATGCTCCCACCAAGGCAGGACATTTTTCTATTTGCTGTCCCGTGGCCTCTTCCCCTTGTGATGAGCCATGTGCAATCGCTGATGGCACAGCTGGTACAGGGCTGGATTTACACCAGATCGTTCTGTTTATAGGGGTGATTCATCTTCGGAAACACTCGCTACTGGATGCTGTTAGAGGAATATTGCCCGTGATGGCATGCTCTGTGGTTCATTCTAACCTTTGATTTTCTGGGTGACATCAAATGATGGGAGTGGTTTTTTTGTGATCACCTGTATTTGTACAGGCAAGTGCAAGGATGGGCAGGGAGATGGGAAAAAAATTGTGTTTCATTCTGTAGAGAGGAGGAAAACAACTCCACGAAAAAAAGGAAGTAGGAGATAAAAAAGTAAATATTTCCTTTGTCCCTAAGGCACAGTCAAGAAAAGCCATCATCATTTTGCTCAGACGCTGGTACAACCTCATGTTTCCCACAAAACATATTTCCCTGAGATCAGTTTGCACATATCAGGTTTTGCCCATGAATACTCATGAGACACAAATCAGTCCCTTTAATCCATGATTAGTATGTCACCCCACGCTCAGCAGTTGCATCATGATTTGGTGTTATTGTTGAATGGATGCTGTGCTATTTAATTGTTTTTTGCTTAGTGATCTGTTCGCTCTGTTAATATTTAATTCTCTTTTTCCATCCTTCTTTCTACCCCCAAAAGGCCTAAAGAATACGAAAACGTCTTTCATTTTCTCAGGCTTCATGTGCTATTGTAAGAAAATACCTATTCATAATCTACTGTAGGTGATAATGATGATATACAGTCATAATGCTGGAATTCTTAAGTGGTTGCCAATGCTGCTTTATAGCTGAGGAAAAAAAAAAAATGACCTGATTTGAAATAAAGCAGGTTAGTATGCTTTATTTGCCTTTTGCAGTGGTTCGGATAATGAACAAATTGTCATCTTTACATATCCTTTGCCAGATTCTGAGCTGAGTGCTGCACGCAAGCCTGAATGACAGCAAACAATGCGCTGCCTGGTGCTTTGCATGCTTTGCAGAGGTGAATTCACGAGAACAAATTAGACCTTTGATTGATCCTTTAAACAAAAAGAAAGGAAAACAGTAACTTTAATTTATATGAGCTCTAGCTGCATTGCATTTTTTATAGTGATCAATATTTCGGGCATTGTAAACAGCAGCTTTACATAATAAATAGCTGCATTATGTAATGCTAGTTAAATTTAGAAATGGTTATTTTATTACCTTTAGCGCACATAAAATAGAGAGTGATAGAGCTGGAGCCCAAGAGCTGCCGCTGTCTGAGGATGCAGAGAACAGCTGGGCCTGGCTGTGTGCACGGAAAATAAAACCCAAAGCCCGATAAAGCAGCTCAGCTCGGGCTGGATGCTCTGGGTCGCCATCAAGCATTTCGGGGGGGGCGGGCCCCGCTCTGGAGCACGGCATGCTCAGGAGCAAAACATCTCTGCACAATAAAGATGGAAGATTTATTATGAAGGAATGAAATGTGCTACTTTTGTTCTCCCTGGTGTCCCTATAAAGCTTTTGTTTGACAGGCTAGTTTGGGCTCTGGTTAGCTACAGTCTCTTCTGTGTAGCTACTGGCTGCTTTGAGACCAGTTGTGTGCAGACTATAGATCAATTATCTTCCTGCTAGGGATAAACAGTGTTTTCCTTTTTCCTCTTCAGTAGCGTTTGCCATTATCCTGGAGCATAGGAGCCCTTTCTTTTCCTTCCCAGTCACACGCACGCACACACAGATGGGTTACTGGAGAGAGGGGGTGGAAGAATTCAAATTTGTTGCATTAATCTTAATAGCCTGATCCTCTTGCTGCCTGCTGCTGCTAACTTAGCGTTCAGTGTGCTGCCCATTTACAATAGGCTGGAAGGACGAAACCTTTTGTTATAAATAATTACGAGACATCTCAATCCAATAAACACACTGAAACGAGAGCCTCTGAAAATGTGAGTTTGGAAAAATACAGCTGAAGAACGAAAGTCCCATTGTGAAATCTTTAGCTAAGCAGAAACACTGTTGTTTAGATGTTTCATAACACATAGGGAGCTCCAATGTGGGAAACGAGGGGACTTTAATTAGGACATCAGAGCTTAGATGTTTCCTCTACTTGCTGTGGTTGGTACCCATTTATCAGGGGCTGAAGGGCTCTCAGAGAGGACTGTAGCTGGAGCCAAACTGCTGACGGACTTAGGTGCTCTCTGTTGCCTGCACCTTGCATTGCAATTATAGGGCTCTGAATTAAAAGTTAATCTAAAGCATCATCAAATTTATGTAAAATTCACATCTAAGTCATAAGTTTACAAGGAGAGCCTGTAGGTTCTTAATGGGCTGAACCAAAATCCTGATTCAGAGAGCATCTAGCTTTTTAAAAATATGGACTGACACCAGGAATATCTGTAATAATTACATGTATTTGATTTTTCTCAACTACTATTCACAGCTTTAGTATAAATAAGAATCCTGCCCAGCATCTGTTGTGCCTGGAAGTTTTCAGACTATTGAGCAGCACGTAGTCACTTCAGAGAAATCATTAAAAATTATTTAGCTGAGCCGGTGTGAGAGACAAAGAGTAAAAGCTGAATCCCATTTGAAAGTAAACTTTGCAAAAGCAGTGAATTTTCTCAAAGGCTGACTGCTCTTGATTTACAAGGATGTTCCCAGTCCTGATTTCAATTAAAGAGAAATCCTCGGGCATTTCTGCAGTTCGGCATTGTTCTTTATTCCACATTGTTATATATTGAGTAATAAACAAAACAAACAAAGACTGTACTCTGCAATGAACTACATACGTCCTATGCAATCTCGGGGAAATCAATAGGTCAGAGTCTGGCCTTGGATTGCCTCAGTATCCGTTGTCAATAATTCCCCCAGCTTTAGTGGAGTTTACATCTTACAGTGTAAGTAAAAAATGGATGCAGAGGTGCAAATCTGTCCATATATTACCCTAAAAAAGAGAGAAAAACATAATACTGTAGAGTCCACTCCTTTATACAGAAGGAGAAATAAATAAATAGGTAGCTGGCATTGTAACCTCTGATTTATTTGCCAGGCCTCCCAAAATAATGAGAGTATGTTTTAAAGAAAGCATGTGAAAGCATGTTGAGCCAAGATTTGGGATCTTTTTCTTTGCTTTCTGCCTGTCGCATCTCTATCTCCTGGTTCTCTCACTGGGGCCTGCAGTTCACAAGAACCAAGACCCTGTTTGTGTAGTGGTGGCCGAGTCTCGCATAGCAGCACGACAGCGAGCACTGGGTCTTTAAATAGTTGTGATGATGATGATGATAATAATAAAAACCTATTGTTGACAATTTGAATTTCTTTGCAAGTGCTGAACTACTGATTTATTTCATCCTGCTTCTGGTAATGTTTTAATAACTGTGTATGTTTTCCAGTGTAGCAGACAGGGCCGATGAGTGCCGAGGCTGAGCTGGGCGCTGGGCGGGTTGGGTGTGTGTTTCCTCCCAGTTGCCTCCTGCCCCACAGGCACTGAGCAGGTCCTGCCAGTGCTCAGCGCAGGTGCTGAGCTCTTTGGATGTGGATGCAGCTTAACAGGTTACACACCCGGCCGGGCTTTGTGTTTTGATCATGCAGAACAGATCGCATGGAGTTTGTGCCTGAAGGAGGGGATTTGTTTTCCATCTATTAAGTAAAGCAAAGTAAAAGGAAGGTAAAATGGGTGTTTGTCACCCTGTGAGGTCAAAGGGACAAAAACCATATGTGGTCCCCTGCCTTGGGAGGGGAAGGAGGCAGAGGGTGGTGGTAAAAGCATCTCAGCAATGGCTGTGATTTCCCTGCAGTCCCACAGCAACTCCAGGACAGAGCAAGGAGTCCAATGGGCTCAAGGCTGTGTCCCCACCCCAGCCATCTTCCCTGCCCCAGGGTGAACAGGCAGTCTTATACCTCTGGCTTAACACTTTCCTGGAGCAATAAAATATTCAGATTGGAGACATTTTAATATCTCCCTCTATTCCTGTTTTAACTGAGTCTTGTTTTTAAATAGATCAGATTTTCATCCCCGTTTAAGCCAGCATAAATCAGGAGTTAATCTAGGCAAAGTCACCTGGCTCTACTGAAGCCCGTGGAAATGCACTTGCAGGAGATCACAGTCAGGCCTTGTGCTCACAGAAAATGCTCACTGCACTGGGAGAGCAAAATTGTGCTCTGGAGCCATAAATATAACCCACCTTTTGACATGGGCTCTTCAGATCTCCCATCCTCTGTTACAGCCTGGCTGGACCTTGCCCAGCATGTGCATGAGGCTCCCAATGCCCTTTAATCCTCCCCATGTGCTTCTTCCCAAGTCTTCATTTGTATGCACACACTTAGTAATCACTCATTCTGGCCATAAAACCTACAGGATTTTAAATTGAACTGAAGTCCCAAATGCTTTAAAAGAACTTATGTTGCATAATTGTACTGGTTTGCCTGAAAACAAACAATGATGTATGGCTAAAATATTCTCTCAGGGAGATGACTCAGATCCTTCCTTGTGGCTTAGACCTTGCCTGGCTGCTGATGGCGCAACCTGTAATCTCCCCTCTAGATGCAGGGCAAGGGAAAGCAAACAGAAGAGTAATGCATGGGGCAGGGGGCATAAGATGAGAAAACACAAGTTATCTGGAGCTTTTGCAGACACTCAATGCTTTCATTTGTTCTGAATCAAGGCAACACTGGCAATTGTGGAAAAGAAAACCAAGCCCCATCAGTATTACACACCGGCCCATCTGCAGGTGGAGGATTGTGGCTGGTTTAGAGGCGGTTGGCAAAGCAGCGGTGTGCCCGGTGGCCCTCAGCCAGGGGGGCAGCCTGCAGACAGCCCAGGACACAGCAGTACGAGGGGGGGACGTGGAGCTGGGGTGGGTGGGTTTCCCACCCCGGGGTGCCCTGCAGTGATGTGACTTCTCAAAGCGCCACTACTGCTTGGGCCCATGAATGGGCAGGTTTGGGTGTTTTGTAGTCCGAGAAGGTTGCGGGCAAGTCCCTTGTGTCTGGATGTCTCATTGCCAAGGGCTGTGCAGATGATCCTGGCAACTGGACTGCTTTGTGAAATGTTTTTGCCACCAAGTCCGCAGTCCATGCGGTTTTGCTGTCACTGTTCTCACTTTAAACTTCTTCCCATACTTTGTTTTCTGTAATCATGTTTTACGCCCCAAGAACATAATCTGGCTGTTGATAATTAAGTTAATTTTTCAGCCAAGGCTCCAAAAGTTATGTGAAAACCTTATGGATGTGTCATTCAACTACTGCTTAAATGTCCTTCAGCTGTGATGGCCAGCCGTCAGGAGCAGGAGCCTAAATGGGTGTGAGAAAGATCAAAGAGACCTCATTTAATGTGTTTCTAAAGATCCACATTTGCTTGGTACGTGCATACGACCCCAGTTTGCAGAGGTGGCTTTGCAGATTTGGGGATTTTGCCATTTTTCTGCCGTTTGCAGATTTGGGGATTTCCGTTCTGAGCACGCACTAAAACCACGGCTGCCACTGCATGTGAGTAGGCGTTTGCAAGATGTTGGCCTCAGGTGGATCTATCCCTTTCTTGCCATCATTACCAGCTGGGCAGAGGACATCTAAGGGTCTGTAGCTCCCTGTTAGTGCTGGAAGTGCAATGCATGCTCTGGTGTAACTTGATGCACTTACAGCTACACAGCCCTGCAAGCACCCTCCACCCTTCCTTTTTCTAAAACAAAAATATCAGATATGAAGTTACATTACAGAGAATACTCAAGTATCATGTCTGCCTTCCATTCCAAGCAAAGCAAAGCAGAGCAGTCTAATACCATCAGTTTGCAATGAAAGAATATTAAAAATAGTAAAAAAAAGAATTAAAAAAAGGTTAACTTCATGGCAAAGAATAAAATACGAAATTTTTCTTTTTTCTGCAGGCAGTGCCAAGCACCATCAGGGAACATATCAATTCATAACAGCTGTGGGTAGCTATTTTTGTCTCAGACTTCAATAGTTTAATTGGAGAAGCATGGTAAAAGTTAACAGATCTGTGTCCAGCAAGGTTAATTCTGAGGTTACCAGATTATGATGCAAAGAAAATCAGCCAGTGTTTTTCTCTCTCGCTATGAATAGTGTAATTGCATTATTGCTACCGGAAGGATAGTCAGCTCTTCTCAATCTGTGGTCTCCCACTGTTGAGGTAGTAACCTACGAAAAATTGGTTTCCTTTACAAACATACCCTTCTGGCTTTCTCATTCAATGCCTACGTAACCATAACGCTGAAGGGGTGGTTGCTAATATCACGACTGCTTGTGATCATGTTTTGCAAGAGTCATTCTTTTCTGTAAGTCCAATGAGTAATTTTTGTGCTGTTTCATTTTTTTAAAAGAACTTAAAAACCAAAAGAGATGTTAAAATGCTTTTGAGTAGCGTTTCTGCAGAAATGCTTGTGATTTTTTCTTCCACCTTGTCACATCTCCTGTTCCAAAATGATTTTCATGGCTCTTCCACTCTGTAGCATTAGTCGCAATGGCAGTGGGAGGCCACCGTGCATTTTCCAGAGGATTTCCAGTCTGAACACACCCGGCAGCCTAAAGGAGGAGAAAAAAGGTGTGCACGGGAAGGTGGTGGCAGGGAAGAATCTCTTGATTCCTGGCGCAGCGCTCTGTCCTGTCTGGGAAGGCGTAGCCAGTTCATGCTGCCCAATTTTGACATATGTCATGAGAAATTGTTTCATTTCCTGACTGTACAAGTGTAACTCACAAAGACCTATTGGCAATGGTGATTTAGAAGCAAAATTAAAAACTTTCCAGCTCAGTTTTAGACAGATTGATCTAGAATAGGGATAATGATATACTTTCATAATGTGCTTTGAGAAACTCTGGTTAAGATACCTGAGTAAGTGCTAAGTACTATTAATAGAGCTGCTAGAAAAAGTTTGTATCTCTTTGCCAATGAAATACCTACTTCCATCAAAATGCTTCCAAAATTATGCACTTCCCCCAACAGGTAACCAGGTTCAAAAAAAAAAAAAAAAGAAAAAGAAAACAGCAAACACTGATTTTTTTTTTTTTTTTTTTCACTCTGGAATGGCCTTCCAGTTTTATTGTTTATTATATATTATAATAATAGAAAATAAAGGCATCTCAATAAAAATGAAATATCTATCTATATCTTTGATCTATCCAGAGCTGTTGTCCCTTTGGCTTTGAGGAGAGTTTCAGAAATTTTCCTCTGAATCAAAATGAAGCTAGACTTGAAGATGTCAGACTCTGCAGTTGTGCAGTACACATTACATGTGCTGCAGGGCTTCCCCGGGGATCTGCTCCATTGCTCAGGCACCAGAGACAAGATGCCCCCAGTTTTGCATTCACAGGGCAAGTCTGACTTGAGCTGCCTTGTGGCATACAAGGAATATGCAGGCTAGTTCATGAACTTAAAATAATGCTGTTTGGTTCTCTCAAGCTATATATAAACTGCCTGGAGGATTCATGGTGCAGCCCACTCCAGTGGGATCTTGGTCTCCTAAGGAAAGGGGAAGGGAAGGGAAGGGAAGGGAAGGGAAGGGAAGGGAAGGGAAGGGAAGGGAAGGGAAGGGAAGGGAAGGGAAGGGAAGGGAAGGGAAGGGAAGGGAAGGGAAGGGAAGGGAAGGGAAGGGAAGGGAAGGGAAGGGAAGGGAAGGGAAGGGAAGGGAAGGGAAGGGAAGGGAAGGGAAGGGAAGGGAAGGGAAGGGAAGGGAGGCTCCCCACCAGGCTGCACACTGCTGTCTTCCTGCTGAAACCAGGGATGGCAAAGTTGGGGTGCAGCTAGGCCATGCACCCTGCATGTTCAAGACCCTTGCTGCAACCTGGGGTTGCAATACAGCCTGGGACATCAGCACTGAGCTGTCATCTGCACCCAAGGAAGAGGGAGGAGGGGAGACCCTTGCTTCTCCTGTCTTCACATGATGCAATCAGTTCTCCAGCTGTCACTGGTTAATCAACATCTTCCCCAAAACAGAGAATGAGGATTTGACTCATGACTCAGAGCCACATCCCCACACCTGGCCTCCTCCAAGGGGAATGCTGCCTTTTCCTCAAGACTGCTAAGTCCAAAGGCACAAAAATAGTAGGGTTTAGGGTTGCTGGCCTTAAAACGGACCTTCCAAAATAGTTTCCTCAGATATTACCTTGAGCAGTTTCTATGTGTATTCTTGCCAACAAGCTCTTGTTAGAATATTTGTGGAAAATAAACTCCATCAAGCCATGAGCAGGGCGAAGCAGATTAATTTAAGACAAGAAAATATTTGTGGGAAAGTTTGTGTTTGTTTGTGCTATCCACCCAACACTATCATATAGCATTTTCCATGAGTACATAACTTCACTGAGGTACCTTCTGATCAGAGAGATAGATCAATTACCATGTATTCATTTCTATGTTTTTCAGCTGTGAGGCACCAGTAGAAATTTTGGTATTTCCTCCTAGAAGAATTTGGTTTTGGCTCTGAACTTCACTTGAAGAGTTAACATTTCTGGAGCCATGACCTCAAAACCACAAATAGAAAGAAAAATAACGTAAGATAGATGAGCACAAAGTTCTGGAAGCCCTGAAGAGTGAAAAACAAATTTCAGTATGTTTTGTAACCATCCTCTTGAGTTAGGGAAAAAGGACATTTTAATAAAACTGCACCCTAGAGCCCACAGAGATTTGCTAGATAAATCACAAACACGTAACTGAATGTTGGATGAAGGCTGGGTCTGTAGTCCTCCAGCTCTGGAAACATCTAACTAACCATCTGAGCAAGAAAGCTGGTGTTGGCCACTAACTAAGCCTCCTGGACTGGTTGCTGGACTCTACCAATCATTTCCATGAGCAATTAAGTATTTTTCTCTCTGAAAATCACCCAAAGGAAAAGGAAATTTCTGCCAAATCAACACACTTGGTTTGTGAAAAAGGTCCAAGCACACCACTCTGACCTCCGGCTCTAGGTTAACATCCCTGCCCCGCTGGCCCCTCTTGCGGCACCTCATGGGCTGCTCTCACTGAATCAGAGCAGTGGTCCAGCCACTGTGGGGGTCTTCCATAAGACTTTGACTTTCTTTTTTTTCCCTGTTCTGGGTGAAAATTGATGTAAAAATATGGGAGGTAGCTACTGGCTGGTTATGCCAGTAACAGCTTGCAGCTCTGTCTTCTGCATCACAATGTGCTTTTTTTCAGGACCTAAAGATTTCATACTGTGCAAACAAAGCCACCAAAAGATTCAAAGACCCTCATATGTCCTGCCCTGCAGAAAGCACAGACAAGGAGGGATGAGCTGTGTGTGTCTCATACATGTAGCTTGTGTCCTGTGTATTTATCTTTGACCTGTGGGCATGGTCTTGTAGATTTATCGTATTCTTTCACCAGCAAAGCTCAATCCACCTCAGAGAGGGCAGATCTTATCAGATCCATTGATTTACAGCAGGTGAGAGCCTGCTCTGAGTTTCCACAGCACTGGCACAAAAATAATTACATATTTTTATGCAGCATTCAAGAAATACTTCACATACAGGAGCCCAAGCAAGCCTCCCTTGACTCTCATAGGTTTTTTTCATGTAGGTCCCTCTGTTTTGTAGTGAAGACATTGTGCAAATCACCCAAAAGCTGAAAATCCTCCCACACCTCTTCACAAACCTGCCATGAGGTGAGCACAACAGGCAGTTCCTCCTGTGTCCTGCTGGAAGATGCTGGGAGAGCTTAATTTCAGGGGTGAGCTGTGGAGCCCGATGGTCCCAAGGACCACAGTGTCAGTGGGGACACAAAGACCTCGCAGAAATCAGTCTTGAAGAGAGCAAAATATCACAGCTAGTGTTCTCCCTTCCACACGTGCAACGCCCTGCTGAAGTGGAGTTGTTCATCCCTCCTCCTCTTGCCTTTCCATCCATTGCTTTTCAGGACATTTTCTGTGACTGTCCTCCTCCTGCTCATGAGGTTTCGTTCTGGGCTGATGTCCCTTTGTCATTTCCCACAAATACACTGTGGTGAGAAGCTGTTATTTGGCTGTACCCAAATAAAAGGATGGAAGAAACCAAAATTACATCAGTAATTCCACATATGGAAAATGCCACACAAACATTTCCAAGTTTTTCCAAGTCAGAAAAGAGAAGGGGAAAAAATCAAGAGCTGTGAAAATCAGGCCTGATTTTCACAAGCTTTGGTAAAGATATCCTAGTATGGGAATCCCTAAACTTGTGTGAAGAGCACTGAGTTATTGATTTCATTATCTCAGGAGAAAGTCTTAGAGTCAGAGAGAGATACTGTTTCTGCTTGCAGCTCTGTGATGGAAAAAAGGAAAATTATCCCAAAAAACACCTCTCATGACATATACTGACTCTTGTTTCTCTACCTCTTAAATGAAGGTGGTCAGAGTTGAATAAAGCAGATGGAAAGTGAAGGATGCCCATGCAACAAGCGAGATGGAGCAAGAATAGAGATGATTCATTATGGTTTATGCCAGGTGTTCTCACGTCCCAGATGCCACATGTGCTGCTTGCTACACATCAAGATGCTTGCTAACTCATCGTTAGGGTGGTCACTGTACTGGGTGGTGATGCTTTATTGTAAAAAGATATTTTAATAGCTGGGTATGAGTATGCACTGAAATGATTTTGCCATGGATCGGAGCCTTATGACTGGAAACAGGATCATGGAAGTGCTGTATCAGACTGGCAGGAGCGGAGTGTCACGGGGATCTGTGTTAAATCCAGTTTCAAGATAACGCCTTTGTTAATACGGAGCAATACTGCATGAATGATCTCAGCAGATGTTTCCAAATTACGAGGAGCGATGAGCAATGCAACTAATTGGCAAATAGGGCTTTAAAAATTTGCTTAAGGAAAAAAAAGAAACGAAAACCCCCATCTCCTTGCCTGCAAGCATACAGTGCTTTACATTAGTGATGCTGCGCACTCTGCTCAGGGCTGATGGGGCTTGCGGTATCCGGTTGCAATCGGGTGAAAGCGAGGGGAGACACAAAAATAGCTCTGCAGCCCACACTCCCACCCACAGAAAAGCACAAGTCACCCAGGAGCAGTTGCTTGCTGCATCGACAGCTGCTGGAGTAGTGTTGTCTGCAGGTGCAACCTGCCAGCACCCTGGGACAGGGACCGAGAGATGGCATCCCTGTCCCGGGGCACTGACAGGTTGCAGCTGTGCCTGGGGACAAGGACCATGCTCTCTTTAGCACCCAAACCTTCATGCAGCAGAGGATTTGCTTTACTCCAGGTGCAGCTGAAGCCACGTTTGCCCTGGCAGCCTGTGAGCTGGCCACTGTTGCCCACCCCATCGCTATCTCTCAAGCAAGTTCAGGCACAGGATATTTTCCCCACATTCTCCCCACTCCAGTTCAGCCAAATCAGCCTCAAGTGAGAAGATGTGAGATTAACCACCCGCATTTCTCCAGGCCATGTGCTGCCCTTCTTCTCCTGAGGTTTCTCATGGAGTTTCCAAGTAGGAGAGGTCTTGCCCGGAGGCTGTCACCCCACTCTCAAGCCAAGTTTCTGATGCTTTGGTTGTCATTTCCATCACATCAGACCCTCAGGGGAAGTTTCTGAGAGAAGAAAATACGATGCTGAGACTGACAGAGCAGGAACCCTTTGAGTTTCTCCATCCTGCATATAAAACCTCAACAAAGGCTGAAATCAGTTTGCAATATAAGGTGAGCTGCCTCTCCTACATCCCCAACTTGAGTCCCCAAAGGTGACACCTCTCTGGTCTCAACCACTTGTCCAGAGATTGACTAGGGAACAAACCTCCCAGATTGCAGGCAGAGCTGGAGGCATTTAGGAAAGGGATGATGTCACATGCATCTGACACCTGGGACCTAACTCAGTGTCCTGGGAGGAGTTGCTAGAACTTGTGTTTGGGAGCGAGTCCCATGTCCTCAGAAGTCACCCAGTTTTGTGGTTTCTCTCTGGTGATCCTCAGTGACTCCAAGGATGGCATCCCAGGCCATCATGCCCCCAGTGCCATGGTCCCACCGTGGTCCTCTTCCCCATGCTGTGGTCCTGCTTGCCGAAAGCAGAAGACTTTAGATTACCCCGGCTCTGTTACTCCTTGTGTAAGCACTATGGATATTTTTGACTGTCCTTTTCAATTCCAGCTGAAGTCAGTGCCACAGGCAGCTCTCTTAGTAGATTGCTTTTGTGATTTATGCAGGTCCAAAAGAGTCCAAGGATCATTTATCTTCAAACCAGGAGAGAGATGAAAGAGTCATGGTAGTAAAATTTCCTGCGGAGCTAGATCTGAGCATCAAAAAGGGGAAAATGTCATTGTTTTACTGAGACAAGACGACGTGAGACAGGTTTTAATGCTGGGGGATTTTTTTAACTGAATAATTTGCCTTAAAAAGAAAAAGAAGTTTTGGGAAATGAAAGGAGGGCAAAGGAGCTTGGTGGGCACTGCTGGGAAGCTCTCTTTAGACAGGGGCAGAAAAAGCTGTGTGGAAGCAGAGCCCAAGAGGCACAAGCTCCCCCTGGGATGGGAGGGAGCCCCCGGCAAGGTCAGGATGTAGCTGCTGGGTGTCCCCACTGGGAGATGGCACGCGGTACCCTGTGTGGCCGTGGTGCCTGAGTCTGGGCAAGACGTGCCATCAGCTCTGTCCCATGGTGCCTGCACGAAGCCACACACTTGCCTGACATGGGGGTCTGCCCAAGATTGTGATACTTTGGTGGTGCTGCTGTTCAGCATGACGACAGTGCATCTCCTCGACCAGTTCCCAGGCCAGGGGTTTGATGGAGCATCATCCAAATGCAGCATCAGGTCCTGCAGGGCTGGGGAGCATCTCCTGCTCTCGCCCTGCCTCAGGACTTGCAACCAAAGCACAAATCTCGGGAAATTTGATCACGTCAAAGGGCTGGAAAGAAACCGAAGGAAGGAGAGGGCTGGGAAAGGATCCGTTTACATTTGCAGCAGATGCTATCTAGAGGAGGAAAATACTTTTATTTCCCCTGTGGACTGCCAGTTGATTTTCTTGCAGCAGACACTAATGGAAAATAATAAAACCCATTTTAGTCAGGCTGTATCTAGAACACTTACAGGTCAAGCCAGTGCTCAAAACAGACCGTTATGGAACATAACACATTAGTTTGTCACCAGCATCTATGGTGGCCAGGGGATTTTTACCATTTGAAATTGAATTTTATAGGTCAAGGCCTTTCATGAGTCTGGAAAAACAGTGCATCTCTGTGAAGTTATCATGAATGTAGAGGCAATTACTGGGTGTAAAGATACGCAACCTTTGCATTTGTTAACAGTGCAAAAAAACAAAGGGGACCCACGGTGGGAACTGTGATACAGCTATAAACCCCAGAATATCCTCATTAATTGTTATGGACTCAGATATTTCAGTATTGTCTTCCTGCTGCTAAATCAAAACCACAAAATGCACAGGAGGCATCTTTCACTGAAAATTGTGTTCTCTTGGTTTATAATTTAAAAATCACTGATGACTGTAAAGGAAGCTTGGTCATAGAAGCCCAAGTTTCTTAGAAATGAGTCAGAAGTAGATAATTTGTTTAGGAGAGATTAACTTATTTCAACATTCAGATAACCTCAAGCATCTTCCATGTGGTTTTATACTTCACAGAATAAATAAAGCAGGCACATGAGGTGGTGCCTGAACTGCCACACACACATGCACGTGCACACATACTGATGTCTCTGTTTTCTTCTCCATCCCCTCCCCTTGCACAGCCCCATCCCCACAGTGCTCCCACCCCACTGATTCAGGAAAGCTGTATGAGGGCATCCAGCATTCGCACTTTGATTGCCCAAGGAACAAGGAGCAAGGTCAAGATCCACCAAAATCCCAGCTTTGAGCATGCTGGAGGTTGAGGGTGGTTCAGGCACTGTGTGTCCACATGCCACCCCCATCCCCAGCAGACCCAGGGATGAGGGTCCCCTGTGCCACGCTGTGCCCCAAAGCCAGCATCCTCTGCAGCGTTCCTGCTAAGAGCTGCCTGGTACTGATGGCTTTATTATGATACCAAATCCACGTGCCAGGTGGCTCTGGCTTTGGGTGTCCCCAGCAGCTGTCCCCGCACTGCCAGTGTGTGATCTCCCAGGTGGGAGAGGACGCCTTGTTGCTGGACTTGTTTACACAACATTTACTTTTCTGCCATGGCCAAACAGATTGCCACTGACTCATGTATCACATTGATTGTGATCATAATTAATAACAGCAAAACGCTCAGGCCCAGGCTGCAAACCCTCTCAGCTGAGCAGACCCTCATGCAAGCGGCCAACAGGGTGAGGCTGTTTGCTCACTCAGGGCAGGCGTGGTGCAGGCATCCTCCATTCATCTCAAACATGGAGGAGCGAAGTAGCATTATCCCCATCTTCTAGCTGAGGTATTTAACATGAGGCTTTGGCACCACGCACAGGAGTTCCCTATAGGCCCTGTACGTCAGAACTGCATTTTATTAGTCCTTATCTGAACTGCGCTTTACTTTGCTGTTACTCCCCATTGTCTTTTCTCCCTAAGCAACATCTTCCAGGAGGAGAGTGCAAAGGCACAGCCCCTTGCCGAAGGGCTGAACTGGATTGACCTTGCAACTTTGCCTTTCTTGCCAAGTTGGCAAGTATGCCAGCTATACGCAAATAATCACTATGCTTTTCTTCCCTTCCTTTGTTTATATTTAACCCAAATCTAAGTGTGCATCTCAGGAGTGGAGTGTGTTGCGTTGCTAGTAACTGATGGTAGGTGGGAAGTCCATACGGCCGCTCTGTTTCCCAGTAATATCCACTAAAGTCTGGAATCATTATAATTTCTGCAGGTTTTTCCTGTAATTCTACTTCGGTAAAACCCCTTCTCGGGAAGGAATTAATAGCATGCCATGGCTGTGCTAAATATTCATTGACTTTTTTGTTTTTATATGAAAAGCTGCACAGGCTGTTGGACAAGAATCTGAGAACAACAAATATTAAATCTGCTAATGTTTAGATAATGACAAAGATCTCCAGTTCCACACACTCACAATGGAAACGCCTCTTTTGTGCTGTACGAGGTACTTCGATGGACAGTGAGTGCCTCTGCAGAGAGAGTGACAGCATGAGCCCCTCCATGCAGGTGGAAGCAGAGGTGATGGAGGAAGAGGTGCCAAGGCAGAGCAGCATTTGAGCTAGAAATAGCACTTGTATCTCCAAATGGCCATTGCACAATGCTGCACAGTACCTGAAAACCCCATTGCTTTTCTTTTTCCCAATGCTTTTTTTATCCTAAAGCTTCTAAAACCTTCCTTGTCCACGGAGATAAAGATTGCCAAGTAAAATTCAAGGATATAAAACTTGGGGGAAGAAAAAAAGAGATCTGTTTAAAGAGTATACGAGTATAAAAAATAATAAAGTTCATGTCTGTAGGCTGCTTTTGCTGATTCTGGCAAATGCGCATTCAGTTCAGGGACCTGTGGTTTCCTACGGGTCCACTGAGCGCTCTGCAGCAGTGCCAGACCATGTTCTGCGGCTCTACCTGCAAGCAGCATTTTGATCATCCCATTTTCAGAAAAAAAACCACACAGGTTTTTCAGACCTGGCTCCCCAGCTGATGGTGGTTTTTTGCATTGAATCGAGCACCGAGCTCCACGTTTTGGAAGAGCTCGCTGCCGCGTCCATCTGATCCACCCTGCTGAGCCATGGCAAGCAGACTACATGAGCTGCTGTCAGCACGAAGGGCTTGGAGGAAGGACCAAGCAGTAAGATCCATTTGGCTGCTCCCTGTGGTGGCAGTGCCCACAGTGGGACCGTGGAAAACTACTGAAGGAGAAAGTCCTCTGGGAGATGCAAAGGGTTATTGTGCACTCGCAAGGAGAGATGACCTAACACATGGAGGAGAGTGACTTTTATGCAGAATGGAGTGAATCTCCCACCTGTAAAATGCAGTGACTGCAGACATCTCTGTACGAGTCCACAACTCATAGCAAGTGCCAAGAGGAACCATCCTGCGTGCACGCTGGGTGTAACTCTCCACGTAGTTGGCAATTTCACCTGAGTTGCCAGGTATCCAGCACAGGGATTTGACTCCTATGGAAGTTAAACATATGCAAGACCTTCAGGATCAGACACACTGATTTCTCCTCTGCTGCTATGATCCTTTTGCACAACAACATGCCTTGAGTGCAGAGCACAGATTTCCACTTTCTGCATAGCTCCTGGCCCCTGTGGGGTGTTCCTGCCTCCCACGCACCCACTCCAGGAGCTTTCTCACCCATGGGCTCCTCTCCAGCCAGTGCAGAGATGAAGGCAACCCAATAAGGTGATTTTAATGTTAGCCTGGCTGAACTGCCCTGGAAAATTGCCTCTTTCTCTCTTCCCTGACAGTCTGTGGAGTGTCCTGGTGCAGCAGCACAGTTTGGGTACCAAAGGCAGGGTGGCCAGGTGTCCCCAGGTGGGCTGTCCCACACAGGATGGCACGCAAGGCAGGCTGGCACACGGGGCTCATCTCCCACTCCCATCCCCAGCTCAGGTATTTTGCATCCCTCTGATTCCCTTCATCATTAACTTTTTTTTTTTTTAAGACTCTGCTATTGCTGACTCCACAAAGGTCTCTGCAACATAATGAGAGAACTTTTCTAATGACTCAGAGATTTCTAAATTAAATGTAAAATGTTTATTGCAGAGATGCACGGCCATACATTATGCATTACTGTTTTAATACAATAACGTAGTTCTGGTACAAATTATCCATGTGAGCTGCAATCAATTTTAGCTACTACTCTTTGTATGCTTCACAATCTGGTCATTCGGCTGTGGAAAAGTGCTTTTACTTGATTACTTACACTGTTGATAATCTCTGTGGCTTTTGGCAGTGCCAGGATGTTATTTTGCTCCTTGAAATTGCCAACACTATTTGTGGAGGGACTGGGCGTAGCTGCGGCCACTCTGCCAAACCCCTGTGGCTTCACCCGACACCGAGGAATGCGCAGACTCCAGCACAACCCTGGAAGACTGATTTCAACAGTGCTGGTCTTTCATGGGCTGCCACCAGCCTGCTTCATGAGGCCAGGCAAACAGCATCGTCCTCCCTCCAGCTCCTGGATCATCCCTTGCAGCGGTCCATGGCTGTGGCCCTGGTTGGACCCATGGCAATCACAATTTTGCTGATGCACCCCCAAAATCCTGAATTCCCTTTGTCGGGTGGGCTTCAACATTCGCCCATGTCCTGTGGCTTTTGCTTTGTCTCCAAAGTGAGTGTGCTGGGGCAGTGATGGGGTGGTGGATGTGTGTGCTGTGCGGGACTGAAAAAAAAAAAAGTTCTTTATTTTATGTGATAAGAAGAAATCCCAAAGGGGAGAGATGCTGAAATAATAAGCTCGCAGTAGGGACGTGAAGAACCAGAGGCATATATTCCCTGTGACAACATTTGGGCAGTTATACTAATATCTTTCTTCCTGAGTTTCGTCAGCCTGTGTTTCAGTACCAGAGAAGGATGACTAAAATAACTGTGAGCCTAAAGGTTGAGTTAACCCCATGTGCTTATGCATTTCCAGATGCTCTTCCCAGCAAAGAGGGGTCCCCTCCCTGGGCAGGACAGCAATGCCGCTTACTCACACTCCTCACAGGAGCCTTTGCTCACAACACCACGGCACAGGGAAGATCCGCCTGGGGACTGGCAGCCTGGAAATGTCAGGTAGAGCATCAGCCTGACCAAAAGGCTTTTTCCTGCCCCCAAAGAGCTTACTGACCTCCCCAGCTGTAGCCCACAGAGGAGGCAGGTCCCTACGCTGATCCCTGATGTCACCCTTCTCTTGGAGTCCCTATGACGTTAACCAGAGGTGTCAACCACGTAGGTGAGAGGGGAAGGTTTCTGCTGGCGTTTGGCCACCACTGACTTTAGCATTAAGGACATATAAATCAGAGCAAGGGCTGACACTCGTAGCTACCAGCTCTCAGTTGTGTTGAGCTGATTTATTTTGCGTGGGAGCAGCAGTAGCAGTTTACGCCTCCTAGTGCAGATTACAAGATAAATCTGGCTTTCAATGAGACCCATTGGTGACTGACACTGACAGAGCTTTTAAATCACCGCAGCTGCCTGGATATAGCCATGGGCCAGATTTGGCCCTGCAGGTCAGTTCTCTTTTTGGCTGGTGTAAATCAGCACACCTTGGATTGAGATGTGGTGTCAGGTTTGAGTGCTGGTCTCATTTTTATTTAAGTGTCTGTATGGTAATTCCAGCTCAGAGGGACACCTGAGGGCTGCAGCCCTCCCTTTGTTTCTTGAACTGCCAACTTTTGCCATTCTAGGATCTACCTTTCACAGTGAAAGATTTAAGCATCAACTAGAAGTCTCCTTGTGGGTGCCACACGAATGCTCCTTTTAAGACCCATCTCACGCTGCCAAGGTCCATCCATACAAAGATGAGTATGATCCTCAGCACCAATTTCAATTACTAATATACTCCAAAAACTTTTCCACTGACTTTGATGCTACAGACAGATTGTCAGCCAGTAGAAGCTGGCCTGGGCTCCCTGAAATTGCCAACACTGTTTGCTCCTGGAGATAATTTGGTCTTGCCTGGATAAACTCTCCAGCATTAAGGTAGTGAGAACCTCCAAACAGGAGATGAAAATCGTCCCCATGCTCTGACAGACATGTATCTCCTCTGGTGTACATTCTACTGCCATCAGCAGGTTTGGCACTGCTGCTAGATGTGCGCTGCCATGGCAGCCAGGGACTATCCTTGTGCTCTCGTTGCTGGGACTGATTTCACCTTCTTGTGAGCGCGCACCCAGAGCGGGATCAGACCTGCAGAGTGGGCAGGGGCACTTGCCTGCTCCATCCATGGATCTGATCCTTGGCCAAGTGTTGACACTGTGGGAACATAAGCATGTGTGTGTCCTCTATAAGCATCATACCCAGACCATAAGGTCATTTCTAGTCAGGTTTTATCTGGACAAATTACACCATAAATGCAATAAGCTCACCAAAGTACAGTATGTGATAAAAACAACCTCTTTTTGAAATTCATTGTGTTTTGCTTTTCTTAGTTTTTTGCATGGTCCAGGACACACCAGACTGTGTGGCAATGCTCCACAGTCTGGGCCAGAGGAGGCAAAAACAAAACATCAGCTCATTCCTCTGCCTCTTACAGCCACTGCTCGTTGTGTTGAGAGCCTGATGCAGGCAGCCCTGACTGCGGTCTCTCAGCTCACTTTTCCATTTCTGCATGTTTCACATGGCTGATTGGTCACTGTAATTTTCAGTTCCACACTGTGATGGTTCAGTGTGAGTTATCCAGTGAAAGGTGCATGTTTGCTGTATCACTCGGTATCCGCCCGCTTCCCAGACTGCCGCCAGCCTGGCAGAACATACGATTGGTTGTGGTGTGGACATACACAGTGGGAACAGTCATCATAGATGGTCAGTAAAGTCACCACCAGTAAAATGGGTCCACAAAGACTATTGTATTTTCTATGAAAGTCCAGCAGTCCTGGAGACAACTGACAGGAGTACTCCAGTACCTCCATGATGGACATGGCATGAAATCCAAGATAAGTAGACACCAAGAGAGATATTTTTTGTAGCTTCTTTATGTCTTCATGAAACAAAAGCTAAAGCCAAAAAGCACTGCTGTTCCTTCTTGGTAATGTTCACAGAGGCTGGTGATACTGAAGTGTCTTTACAAGTGGAAGGAAATATCCTGTGGGTTTTGGGGTGCATGCATTTATTTATTTATTTAACCTTCATTCTGAGAAAATCACTTTGCCGTACTTTAGATAAACATCCATTTAAAGCAGAGCTTTCTACGGTTGTGAATTATCTTTGTGGCTTTCATTACCATCCTGATTAGACCCCTGAGGGCAGAGCATCAGCTGGTGCAACAGGACATTGTGTCGCTGATGGGCCTTATGGCAATTAGCACTAGTTGCAAATTTATCTCTTCATGTAACTTAGTAGCTAGATGGCACTGAAGGTATTTTGTGGCATCTACTGTCTCAGGTATGGCAAAGAGATGATTAATTAGTCTGTGAGTGGTAAATAATTGCAGAAATTAGTATTATTCATTTTTCTTGCTGTTGGACCAAATTCTGGCTGCTACTATCGCTGTCTCACGTAGGTGTTGCGACTACAATAACATCTTAATGTGATAAGCAATTCAGGCCCCTCACTATCCAGCCTGTCACATCCCGGCTCCATAGGCACCCAGTGGGAGAACTGGTGCTAGCATGTGTTAGTCACCTATTGCAGATGGTCTGAAGACAGCTAGAGACTCCATGTAGATATACAATAAAGCAAACACAAGACATGGAGCAATTTAAGCGAAGAGCAAGAGAAGATTGAAAAAAGGCTGGGGGGAGAAGAAATTGCCATTTCTGGGATTGTTTATAATTTGTGACTGACTTGGCACAGGCCTTCCATTCCTCACCACAGAGAGGAGTTGCCAAACTTGGGAGCAGCTCTGGATTTCAGAGTCTCATGATTTCATCTCCTTGGCTGCTGGTACAAAACCATGGTGCTCCAGGACCCTTATTTATTTTATGATTCAGGCAGAAAGTTCTCAGTCAGAATCACAAAATCATTATCGCGCGAACAACATGTTCGGTGATTCAAGACCATATTTCACCCACGTTAGCGCTTGCCGTGCTGCTCCGCTGACTCCACCATGGTTCTCCACAGAGTTGCTCTGGCTCCAGAATTACCTTTTGGCACCGCTCCTGGTGACTGAAAATAGGAAGCTGGATTGCTTCATTAATAATCTTATTTCCAGTTTCTTTCAATTATGCTTCTTTTCCAGTGAGTGTCAAGCAGTTGCTTTGGTCTCACTGGTTCAAGGCGTGTAAAACATGTATATAAGTTTGTGTATAAGAGGGCTCTGCAGAGGAATAGAGGAGCCATTGCCCTGCTTGCTGCAGACAAGTCTGTGCCAACCGGCCTAACACTGATTTGGGGAAGGAAAATGAACCCCAACACCAGTGGTGCTGGAAGGCTGTAGGTCTCTGCAGTGACACATGCCACTGCTTGGGGACCAGGCTCCAGTGCTGGCTGAGGGGTTGCTGGGGGCCACCATCACAGCTCCTTGCTGTGTCCGTGATGTTCCTTGCAAGCACAGCCCATGGCAAAACCCTGCACAGAAGGCAAGTGTAACCAATGGGATATTTAGGAGTGAAATCTACATCAAGTTAAGCCCAGACTGATCTTTTTTGGGGGTGCTTTAGTCCACCCCTGAGAGCCTGTGTTCCTCTCAGACCGATGCTCAGATGGGCAACCGGAGAGACTGCAGTGGGAGGAGGGGACGGGGATGCCTATATTGGGTTTGTGTGGCAAGGTTTTGGTAGCGGGTGGGGGCTACAGGGGTGGCTTCTGTGAGAGGCCACTAGAAGCTTCTCCATGTCAGATAGAGCCAATGACAGTCAGCTCCAAGATGGACCCGCTGCTGGCCAAGGCCAAGCCCATCAGCAATGGCGGTAGCACCTCTCTTATAATATTTAAGAAGGGAAAAAAAACTGT
The DNA here is from genome assembly GCF_031877795.1 of Strix aluco. Taxonomy (NCBI): domain Eukaryota; kingdom Metazoa; phylum Chordata; class Aves; order Strigiformes; family Strigidae; genus Strix; species Strix aluco. Next base: position 23,580,685 of record NC_133939.1, on the reverse strand, counting down.
AGGAAAGCAATTACAGTGGGAGAGAGGAAAGAGAACATGTGACAGCAACAACTCTGCAGACACCAAGGTCAGTGAAGAAGGAGGGGGAGGAGGTGGTCCAGGCACCGGTGCAGAGATTCCCCTGCAGCCCGCAGTGCAGCCCATGGTGAGGCAGCTGTGCCCTGCACCCAGGGAGTTCCACAGGGGAGCAGAGACCCACCTGCAGCCCAGGGAGGACCCCATACCAGAGCAGGGGGATGTGCATGAAGGAGGCTGTGACCCCGTGGGAAGCCCATGCTAAAGCAGGCTCCTGCCAGGACCTGTGGCTCCATGGAGAGATAAGCCCATGCTGGAGCGGGTTTGCTGGCAGGACTTGGGACCCTGCGGGGGACCTATGCTGGAGCAGCCTGTTCCTGAAGGACTGAACCCCATGGGAGGGACCCACGCTGGAGCAATTTGTGAAGAACTGCAGCCTGTGGGAAGGATTCACATTAGAGAAGTTCATAGAGAACTGTCTCCCATGGGATGGACCCCACACTGGAGCAGGGGAAGAGTGTGAGGAGTCCTCCCCTGAGGAGGAGGGAGCGGCAGATACAATGGGTGATGGACTGACCGCAATCCCCATTCCCCATCCCTGTGTGCTGTTTTGCGGGAGGAGGTAGAGAAAACTAGGAGTAGAGTTAAGCCTGGGAAGAAGGAAGGGGTTGGGGGAAGGTGTTTTTAAGATTTGTTTTTATTTCTCATTATCCTGCTCTGATTTGATTGGCAATAAATTAAGCTCATTTCCCCAAGTTGAGCCTGTTTTGCCCATGATGGTAATTGCTGAGTGAACGCTCCCTGTTCTTATCAATATCCGTGAGCCTTTTATTGTATTTTCTCTCCCCTGTCCAGTTGAGGAGGGAAGTGATAGAGTAGCTTTGGTGGGCACCTGACATCCAACCAGGGACAACCCACCGCAATGCCTTTTCCTGATATTGTGCTGGTTTGGAAAATATTTCAGAGCTACCTTGGTGGATCCAGCTGCCTGACAGCAGATACTTCTGACCTACTTGACTGTGTAGAGGAGTAGTAGGAAGGAGGAAGAGGGTTACACTGTTGCATAAAAGGAGCTGTGCATCTGATTGACCTAATTTTGGTCTTTCTTGCAATCTTTTAACTCCACTGGCTTCGGCAAAGGAGTGCTGATTTACACCAGAAGAAGCTGACCCAATTTCCATGGCCTGCTCGCATTGTGCACTGGGGCTGTGGTGACATTGCTAATCATCCAGAGCCCCTTTTTTCCTCAGTTCAGGTTTCTGCAGGAACACAGGACCACAGAAGCACAATGGTTCCAAACGTGGCCACAGCCAAGTTGGGATGTGGGGCAGTGGGAGCCGGCAGCCCCCATGGCCAGGCAGGCATTTTGCAGATGGGTTGCTCTAACCCAAGATTTCCCATCTCCTTAAAAACTCACAGAGCCAAATCATAGTGAGAAACCCCTCTGCAGGTTATCAGGGCTGCAAGTGAACACAAGGGCAAGCTTGGCTTGGTGGGTGGGGGATGCCCAGCCCCAGCCTGCTGCAGCTCCATCCCCTCCCAGCACTTCGGACCACCACCCCAGCTGCCACTCCTGTATCTGGGTGCTGTACTTGCATGATGGAGAACGACCCAGAGACATGAACCTCCCCATAGACAGCAATCGCTGTGCCCTCCCTCCTCCTGCACAGCAGCTTTGAAACCCTTTGAGAGCTGCATCAGAGGAGCCTTGGTGTTGAAGTTTGTTAATTAATATGCTACAGTTAACTGTGTCAAAAGCTTTCTTCAGATCAAGCGAAACGGCTCCTCACGTTTCCCTTTGATCGAAGACAGTGAAGGTGTCGGTGGTGGGTGCTGGCAGTGCGGCGAGGGTGAACATGCCGGAGCGGGCACCGCTTTTGGCAGTGGCTGGTTGTGAACTGCCTCTTCTGTAATTGCATATAAACCACAGGAGACAAACCAGTACTGCTCTGCTGTTGCTAATATCACTGGGCATCCTCTGATAAATGCTTATTAAGGGTCCAGCTAGAGCAGCTGCTAATTCTTTGGGACCATTTCCTATTATTTTCAGGGAATATATATATATATATATTCAGTGGGCATTGGTGAGCAGCAGCAAAAATAAGAATGTGTCCTTGCCTTTGCTTTTATCTAAAAACTGCCTAGTCAGATCAGTGAATTCAGGCTAGGTTCATTGGATGTATTTGAATGAAAACACCTGTGAAAAATATTGGAAAGAGATAAACATCCCTTATTTTTGAATATTAATAGTTTGAAACAATCAGAGGCAATCACAAGAAAGCAGAAAGTAAAACCAAATCCTTGAAAGAAAGTATCCCAAGTAAGTGGAAGAAATAAACGAGAAGCACTAAAAGCCATTAGTTTGTCACTGCTCCATGTCAGCCCTGGCTCTCCCCCTTCCAGCATCCTCAGCCTCTCAGTCAGCTCAGCAAATAGGAAATTTTCATGCAGTCTCAGCGTTAAACTCCTCATGCCAGTTTGGCCTTGGCTGGGATGACCAAGAAAGGATGCAAGATCTAATGTTTCATGATTAAATGGAGGTTTAGCTGTCTCAGAGTCATCGAGGGCTGACCAAGTCAGGCCATCAGGGATGAGGTTTCTGGCTTAGGCAGCCTCGTCTTACAGCTCCTTATGTTGGTCTCGGTTTACAAACCTGGTGAGCTTCATTGCCTACATTTTGCATGGTTGGTCTGACCTCCAGCTGGAGACGTTACCACTTGCCAACTAACTTGGAGAAACCAAGAGCAGAGTTTGGTATTGGTCCAGCGTGTTCCTGTCTGGCCGTACGACATTACTGTATGTGTCCGTGCAGGTATCATGAGTACCTGGGGAAGGACCATCCTTCTGCTGCCAGGACATATAGGCCCAGTTTTAGGGGTTTGATCATGGAGGGAGAAATCCACTCCCTTGCTTCTTCAAGCCCAGCCTGAAACCTTCCCCATTTCCCTGTTGCAGAAACAGAGCAAATTGCAGAACTGTTGTCAGTGCTGTCAAAATTCAGGTAAAAGGTAAAATTCAGGTGAGGAATGAGAAACAACTCTGCTTTATGAGACCCACAGCTTGAGGAGGTGACCAAGCTGGCTTGCGAGGAGCAGAGAAGTAGATACTGTAGCGCTGCAATACTGGCTTGCAAGGCATCCCTGTGCTTCCCAGCCACCTCCACTTCTTCTGGTTTACAAAGGCAGACTTTTAAGTGCTTTATCTAATACAGCTATGCAATGACAACCTGGGGATCTCAAAACACTCTTGTCCCCCAAAGAAACCCTGAGGAGCGCAGAAAACTGCACTCAAGCTGATCCTCTGAGGGAGCGGCGATAAAATTAAGATTTAACAACAGCCCTGAGTCGTTGGGTTTCTGTGCAGACCCTGATATTGGGAGTGAAAATAAACAAAGGGAATTTCTGCCCTCTGCACCTCACCCAAATAAAACAGACGGCTGGGGCTGGGTGTTTGCTGAGATCTGATCACAAGAGTTTATTACTGCTGGCAGCAGCCTCATCAGTCCCGGAGTCTGTGATTGCCTTAAAATATCTGCTTGGGGTTTCTGGAGCAGCTATGCATCCTTTTGGGGTTGGGTGAATTTTATGGCTATAATCAGATGCCTCCATTACTCATTTCTGCTCTTTCTACTCAAAATGTCTGACAAGTTCAGCTGCTAAAGGCAATCTGTAAAAACCAGGGCCTGAACTGTCAGATCGCCCAAGTACTGCCTCGTCTCCTGCCTCGTCACTAATGAGAGATGGGGTTGTGCTGACAGACGGCAATTGGCCAGGGAAGAGAGGGAAAGGAGAGCTGAAGTGATAAACTCCTCAATTGGATTGACGTTTTCTGAGTTACCCACTGCTCTGGCTCTGACAGCCTTTGCAGAGTTAAAAGAGACACTGGGTGGGGAAAAAAAAAAAAATTCCTTCCCCCTGACTGATTTTCAGATGTCTGGTCTATACCATTTATTTTTAATACTAATGTGACATGGTTTAATGTTCTGTCGATTAAATTAAACTGCTGGGGTGATGTAGACAGAGACTGAACTGAATCTCCAGGTGAAAAATGATCCGCCTGTCCCAGAAGTTTTCCCAGCCATCACCCTGCAGTGATGGACACGGACCAGCTGGGAGCCAGGTTGGGAAGGATAGGGGAAGTGCAGGATACAGCCCTTCCCCATCTTGCCATTGCTATTATTTACTTTCCCCTGGCACGGGAACAGCTCTGTGTGCTGAGTGGTCCAGGAGCTGCGTCAGCCTCCCGGCTCTCATGTTGTGACGTGGGAAGGGTGAAGTGGGGATGAAAATTTGCTGTGTTATTGAGACAAAATATTTGAGTTGACCCAGAGTGGTTGTCCTCTGCCATATGCAATTTCTCGGGGAATTTTGCAGGAATTCCTCAGGAAATTAGGAAACTGAAATCTTCCGTCAATAATAGGGGGGAACAGAAAAAGATTTGGTTCCTACACAGGCTGAATTTTAATATTACTGTGAAAAAGCAGGATCTGGCCCCACACAGCCCAGATGATGGGTGTTTTGGGGGCATCAGGGTCTACCTAACCATGGTGGGTTTATCCCACGGACCCTGTGGATGGCAGAGATCAAAAACCCAGTTCCCACAGGGCATCTCCAAACCCCTCAATGTACCAGCAGCACAGCGGGGCTGAGGTTGCCCCAGTCCTTGTGTGCTGGGGTGTGCAGATACGTTGGGCATGTTCAGCAAGGGCTGTATTTTTATCTGCACTTATTAAGAAAAAACTGGTCTCCAGGGAGGCCAGACAGGCCTATTTCATAAGCACTAAATCAACATGCAGGAAGCTCCTGCAGGACTGCCTCTATGGGAAAACATACAACCATTGCACAAGTAATCTTCCTAATAGAATTAAAAAACCAAACACTTTGCACAAAAAATGACAGATGATCTACAAATAAATAACCTCTCAACATAAACACAGCAAGAAAAATTCATTAAGTGCCTTTTAAAAACATTGGATTTGACTTAGCTGATCTTTTTCAGATGTTTCTCTCAAGGAAACCTAAACATCAAATAATAATTTTGTAAAGGAAAGTACTATAATAATAATAACAACGTTGAAAATGCACTATGCATCTTTTCCTTTGATAAAGATCTCTGTGCTTTTATGAAATGTTCATTATCAGTACTTTCTCCCTGTATCTGAAGAAGAGAAACCAACGCTTTAGAGTCTGAACACTTCAGTGTGTGTGGCAGAGAACAGAGCCGACAGGGCATTATTTCTGATGGACTGATGTTATAAAACTACCCTTCATGTTCCCGGAAAAATTCTTTCTGTTATTTATTTGAAATTAAAACCATCTTGGAAAAAATTTCTGTTTTTATAACACATTCAGCTAATGTTCTGGTTTTTTGTAATTTATATTAATGATTGCTCTAATCTTTTAATGTATTTCAACAGTTTCAGCAGGTTTATGGGGTAAAATTGCTATTATTTACCTCAGTGACTGGTTTTATGGAATAACTTCAGCTTTCCATGGAGGTAGATCAAATGCTGAAATGGAGGAAAATAAAACAGAACACTGTTCTCACCACTCATGTAAGAAGCAAAAAACCAAAAAGGGCAAAAATGACAGGATATATGTTTAAAACCTTAATACACAAACCACTCTAGTTAGACTGAATGGACTGGTGCTTTTTTATGTTATTTATAACGGGTCTGAAAAAAACATGGAGGAGGTCACATCAGGGAGTGATCCAGCATTAGTGTCCCAAGACAGGACCTTTCTCTTCTCTTCCCCTACTTCCCCACACTGTGATTTTGAGCATACTCTGTGTTTTTTAGCTCTTACACCACTGAACACAAATATGCCTCCTGACGAGGGCTGGCCGAAGCCTCCTCAGAGACTGGAAAATAGTACAGCATTTTTTTGTCCTATGTACCATCATAAAAAAAATCCAAACAACCCTCATCAAGGTGATGCAGTCAGTGGGGCTGACAGGCTGGTGCCAGGAACAGCCCTCCCATCCCTGGCACAATGCGACTGGAGCCGTGGGTACAGCCCCTGCTCTGAACTGCTCTGGTGCTGGAGCTCCAGAAGCAGTCAGGGATCCCATCCAAAGTCCCATGAAGTCAAGGGGCTCCTCTTAGCTTCAAAGCCAGGAAATACATTCTTAAAAGCTGAAACCAGTTTTATAAACACTTAAGCCTATATCTGGAAACCTCTAAAAATGTAATTTTTTTTTTTTTTTCTTATATGATAATTGGAAACATGTGTGCCCAGCTCCCACTGCGTTTTGGAAGCATCTGCCCTAAGAAGAACAAGCCCTGCTGCTTGCTGGGCTGGAAATTCCCCAAATCTCCACAAACATGCAAAAGCAAAGCCTAAGAGCCGGCAGGGTGAACATCGAGGGTTTCAGGAGAAGCGGCCCCTGGTTTATGGCTTTAAAGATGACAATTGCAAAGGCTTTCAGATACCAAAGGATTTGGCAATGGGATTATCATAGTAATTAATGACACACGAAGAAATGATCAGAGGAATGTGATCTCTTCTTTCCCTGTTTGAAGATTTTCTGTGGTCAAAACACGATAGCTTTATTTATCCCTCTGTCAGTGAAGAATCCCATTTTTTCTTGCAATAAGAAAGGTCTGCAATGATTTCTCAGATTATTTCAGATATGTGAGATGAGTCATGACGGGTCCAATGCATCACATAGCAGTTGTCCTTCCTGAAGAGTGGACTGGATGAACACTGCAGAGCACAGGCCAGGGATAAACATGTTTGAACTCCAAAATGTTACTGGGGTTTTAAAATTCCAACATCATATTGGGAAAATGAGGAATAAACCAGGTTTCCTCCCAAATGATGACCCTCCTTTTTAAGCCAGCTTGAAAGCTGACTGAAATAATTCAGTGTGTCGATTCTGAGGAAAAATTTCAGTGCTTCCTTTGCTCCTACCAGAAATATTTGTTTTGGTGCACCAAAATGCAGAAGTATAAATGGAAACCAAATACACAAAGAATCCATTGAAAAAACAAGCAGTGTACTTACCCAACACAGTTGCAATCGTTTCCTGTGTTATCCTTGCAAAATTAAGAAATACTCAGAGCTAACCCTTTTGAGGGATTGCTACAGACACCACAGAGGAAATTTAACTGTAACTTGGAAGTTTTTTTGGTTTATGATGTTATTCCTTAGACACTTTAAAAAAAGGATTGTTTTTCTTTTACAGAAGCACTAAGACAAAGATGGGATGCAAATAGTTTTGTAGTCAGATGACTGTCGTTTTTTCCCCTCATGCAGCTGTAAGATTTGTGCCTTTGGCACCTATTACTCTTTATAACCATACATTTCTGATGCTATTTTTCAGCAGCAAGCTTACCGGCTTCAAAATTAGTCATTGCAGAAAAATCCATGTAGTAGCAGGGATGATGAAATAAAATCGTGATTAGAGGGGATGAAAAACCTAACAGCCTGAATTCAGGTCAAGAGCAGAACTGATTCTTTTGAAAGAAGTCCTATATTTATAGGACAGTGCCATCAACTCATTTTGTATCAGACAGTGAAATTAGGATTTTCTCCTAGATGAAGCCCTGATGCTGAATATTTAGTGTGTGTAGATGCAATGGGTCTGTGCACTCCTGTTGTAACTCAAGCAACCATTTGCAAAATTGGCTTTTCCTGCCTGGGTTCTGCAAAACCTGGCTGCCAGTCATGTCACTGCCTGCGCCGAGCCCTGCAGGATGGGTTGCTTTGATGCGATCAGATAAATCAGAAAAGCCTGGGTACACCAGCTCTCTCCAGAGCTTTATTTTGCCATGGGGCGCATCCTCCCGGGGCTGCCCATGGGCTCCAGCCAGCCCCACTATCATTGACACAAACTCGGGGGTTTCCAGCACTTCCCCCAGAGGGAGAGTTTCACAACGGGTTGAAGTTTAGACTGAAGAAAGGTTTCCTGGTGCGCTGCCACATTGACTTTTGTTTTGCTCAACAGCAGCCACCTATATCCAACCACCCTCTTGTCCCTTGAACATTTTACTCTTCAAATGCGGCCATGTGACCCTCAGTGCCTCCTCCCACTGTGGTGAAGCCCCTCTGCCCAAGCACTTCATCATTTTTCTTGCTCTTCCCTAATTCTCTCCAGTTTGTCAGCACTTCTGAGCTCATGAGCTGCCCAGAAATACAAGGGTGATATTTTCAAAGCTGTCAAGGTTGATATTTTCAAAGAAGTCTGCGGGAATTGGATGCCTCATTTCTTTTGTTTGTTGGGGGCTTTTTTTGCTGCTGGGATTAAAATCTCCAAGACAACTCAGAAAGCCTCAGCCTGTGGATTTAGGGGACAGGGACATGGGTGAAGGAAACGCCCAACCCCTGTGAAGAAGGGAACACTGTCGCCCTGTGCTCTGCTCAGCCCTCGGGGTGGCTGTGCTGTGCTGAAGCACGTGGGAAATGTTCCCTCAGGTCTGCACCACCATACTCCTGGGGATGAAAGTCAGAGAAAAGAGGGCATGCCATGGTCACATCAGCCCTTCCCATTATCGCACTGTATGTATGACATTTTTTGCAGGTATTTCTTGGTAGTAAGGAGGGAGAGAAAACAAAAAAAAATCTTAAACCTAGGAATTAACTTTGCTTAAAAAGATAGTGACAAATCACATTTCTCCATACAAATCTGTGCAGAGCCAGAATCCTCCCCTGTATAATTTCTGACTTCAATAGGCAAGGGCTGGTTGTGAGCCATAATTAGAGCTGGCCAGGGAACAACGGGTTTGTTTCATGGCAACTTCTGAGGTTTCAAAATCTGTTTATGTTCTGCAGAGGAAACGAAATCAAAACATTTCTAATGTGAGATGGGAGTCTGTCAAAATGTACATTTTCTGAGCAGAGAGATCCTCATTTTACTGCAGGTCTTCCCCTGCCCTCTTCACCACGGTCGGGGGCATGGGGCGTGTGTGCAGGCGGGAGCAATTACGGGGTGGATACGCCTGGGTGCCAAATGCATCGGTGCTCAAAGCAACCCATGTGTTTTGATAAAAATAGATGAAGTTGAAAACACCGTGACTGCTCTTGCCTGAAATGTTCAGCTTGTTTGGGATCACACTGACCTGGTAATGAATCACGCCAGCACTCTGGTGGGGCAGAGGCCAACCTAAATGGATACACTTGTCTTCTGTTTGGTACATCTGTCTAGAAAGACCTTAAAAAACTGGAGTTTTTTCTAAGGTCTAGCAAAGACTTTAAAAATATCTGCTCTGCAGGGATATTAAAGGCCCAATGGCATACTTGGCAGGAGTGGACGTCTGCCCAGGAATCGCTGGCATTTCCTCTCCTGCCCCACGTGTTTGCTGACCGTCTGTGCCTCCACTGCTCTGCATCCCAGAGCAGATCAGTGCAGCTGTGTATTCAGTGTGTAGTTCACAAAGTGCTTTGCAATCCTGTCCGTGAAAGCTGCTAATCAATTATAGCTGGATAGTTTAGTCCTAACATCATCGTGCTGAAGAAGTATTCTTTGTCACTGAAAAAAGGACTTTCTTTAGTGCAGATACTGGTAGTCCTTGACCTTGGAGCAGTTTGAGAAATAGCACCTCTCTATTGCTATGGATGCAGAGAGACTTGTCAAAACCCCCACAGACCAAAGGACTGGGGTTTCCATGCTGAGGTCTATGCAGCTGGAACGATGCACAAGGGGGAATGCCAGCCAAAATTTTTCTCCAGTTGGGTAATATAATTTCATAAAACTTACAAATTTATAAAAGCTTTGGACAAATTTGTGATCTTTCAGATCCACTGAAACTTAAAAGCCTTTGAGATAGCCGTTATATTGACATAAGAGGAGACCACCTACAGGAATCGCCAGCCTTACCCAGCTGGATGTCAGCAACTCCCTTCCCAGTCTCCTACACCCGAAGAAATCTCCACTCTGACCTCAGATAGCACAAGCCATTGCCTTCAGTGAACAAGAAAATGGTTTTAAATGGAGTCCTGCTTTCATGTACCAGCCCCTCGCTTGTGCTACTGATTGATGAAGACCACTGCAATGAGGCTGACTTCTCTGTGATGTCCCAGTTCCCGTGAACTGCAATAAGATGAAAGCTGTGGCACATGTAGGCAAAAGAGGACTTTCCTGGCATTGACATCTGAAAGCTGGGCCCTTACGTTACCGCTAAGCTGGGAGAAGGGGAACTGCTGTTTGGGGGTGAGACACAATACTTCTGCAATGCAATATGTGCCCCGAAAGTTCAGCTTCTTTCTAAATAATGTAGCCTCTTGCTTTGCAGCAGGGCGTCCAGGAAGTTTACAATAAAGAAACTGTTCTCTGCCAGATTCACCATCATCACATGTTTAACCCCTTTGGCATGTGAAGGAAACCCAAGGGCAGCCTTTCCCATGCAAGAATACTTGGGTTCATTAATAGACTCCAAAATACACAGGAAATGGGGAAAACGCAGCACAGTGAGATTAAACTACTGCTTCCAGCTCTGTGGATGGCGACGGCTGCAGAGCGAGAGCTACAGCCCGCTTCGGAGCCCGAACCACAGCTTCCTTCTGAGCTGCGGCTGATTTCATTTGAGGAAAAGAAAAAATACCCGGCTGGTTAGACAACCGCTTACCCCTCCATGGCCCTGGTCTCCAGGCCTGTGTGCAGATGGTGCCCAGCAGCTGCGGGAGGTGACACAGGGCTGTGGGCTGCTTGGTGGCCTCAGCGGGTTGAGTGGTACAGCCGTTTGGGGCAGGTTTTTGGGGCCCTTGCAAAAATGGCACGTCCCCTTCAAAGGCCTTTCTTCAGGCAACATTTTCAAGGGAAAATGTTCAAAGGTGGTGTTGAAAATGCTGCCTCCTGATTTTCCCACCCCAGCCTCAGTGAGTCAAGGAATAGCCCATGTCCCATGAACTGGCATTTTTGCTTCACAGTTGTTCAGGTCCCCCCTTCATCAGTGATAAAGGACTAATGTCACAGTGGAGTCTATAATCCTTTAAAATTAGAAACCTTTTGTTTCTGAACAAATTATATCCTCTGACTCTTCAGGAAATATTATACACCGATTCAGTGATAATGATCGAGCGCTGCTCTGAACCGCGTGCCATTGCAATGTGCAAAATGGTGTGTCCTTGGAGAGCCAGCTAAAACCATCCCTGGCTGCTGGGGTGCTTTCATAAAATAAAAACATTCCTTCCACACTTAAAATAGCACAATCTGATAAGGAGGGTAGGCAAACTTTTCTGAAAAGTCATTTGTCTTCTTATCATGCCAGTCATTGCTTTCCCCAGGGATGTACAAGTATTAATTCCCTTTACCCACAATTACAATTTTTATTACTAAGGTTCTTTTCTTTTTTAGAACATTTTGCACCTGAAAAGTCTGTTTAATTATTTTTCACAGAGTGGTGAGTCTGACACTAAAGCAAAGGAGCAAAGTGAGGAAGAAAGATATAAAAATGTGTCAACTCAGCAAAGGATGGAGCTGCTTGGGTGGGATGGGGTGCTGGGACTGCTCCCTGCAAAGGTGGGGATGAGAGGGATGGCTGAGGGCACGATGCTCTCTGCTCCCTGGCCATGCCGCTCACCTTCAGAGCCAACAGGACTGGCCATCCCCAATCACTGCCTGAAAAACACATCTGTAAGCTCATGGAGGCTGATCTGTGCCCTCCCTCTTCCCCAAGTGCCTCAAACCATGGGGAAGGCAGGCACTGCTGCCAGCATGCTGATGGGATGCTGCATCTCAATGCATCAGAAAATATGGGGAGATACCTGCTCTTCTGTCCCTCTCTTGTCCCCTCTTCTCAGAGGAGTCAATGACTTCCAGCCCTGCTGCATTGCTACCATCCCCCAGCAGACGCACTGACATCAGTGACACTCTGCAGAAAAATGTGATTTGAGATGATGAAGGGGCAAAAAAACCCGGCTCTGGAGTGTGTCCATACTGGCCATTATTGCAGTACTAATGGCAGTGGGTTAGACTATTAAGAGAAAGGAGTATAGTAACTTTAACAAGGGCACTAGCTTCCTAATAGCCTGAGTGCCTTCCTCAGTACACTTCAGACTTAAAAAGCCTTTCTCCAAATAGCTGGTTATATCACCAACAGAAAATAGCTTCGAGGGAGGAAGATGGGTTTCTTTTGCATGCAGACACATGCGTGTGTGTATTGCCCTGAGCGTGTCATGCCCTGACTTTCTCTCAGCTGTCAGCCTGACCGGGGCTGGGAGCAACAGCTATTCCTGGGCACTTCCCCGGGCACTTGCCAAACCAGACAGACAAGTCACAGCACTGTGGGGTGGCAAAACAAGGAGGATGATCTGAGTGACTTTGAACCACGAGCTAACTCGTGGATAGAGGAAAACAAAAGGAAAAGCTCTTTCCCCCAAATGTATGCATCTGATGTTAAAGAGCCTGAAAATTTCTCAAAATTATCCTATTTTTTTTTTCCAGATAGCATGTTTCAACTATGTTAACCCTAAAAAAAATTACCTTAAGTAAGCCCAGGCCCATAATCTTCGCTTTGCCATGAGCAGGCCATTCTCTTTGAACAGCCTGACACTTACGGACAACTCTGCCATCACGGGGAGACAGGTCCCAGCTCTGCTTCTTCACAAGCCCCCCAGAATACACCAGCATGTGCAGAACGGGGGATCACCCTCCCCTAACAACTGTACACCGTCAGCGTGCTCCTTCCAGAGACAAGCTGAGAACAAGATCCAGTGAGTCCATGAAGGACTTGTGTTTTATGAAAGAAGAGTCAAAATGTTAGCAGTATGCAATGGGCGGAGAGGACACTCAGCGACCGCCGCGTGACGGGACCTGTTGGAACTGTGGGTAAGTCAACCAGAAATGTTGTGCTCATTTAATCTGGTAGCATTTGGTCCATTTATTTTAATTGCAAATAAATGCAAAGCAGAAAGAACGGGTTGCAGTTATTGTTGGAGCTGATAAAACATTTTGTGCAAAGAGAGGGTTGGTCTTCAACTATCCAAGTAAAACCCATTGCCTAAACAATACAGCTTAAAAGATGAGCAAATTGCTGTTTATGGGCTGTTCCAGTTCCATACCACTCAGGATGAAGCCAGGGCTGAATACATGAGCAAATTTGCTGCCTAACTTATTAGAAAAACAAGCCTTGCGCAGGATTTGAGCCATTTTAAATCATTCACTCAGAGCAAAGAGGAAAGACCAGAGCAGCAGCCGCTGGAGCATTATTAGTGGGAGCATTATCAGTCCAGATCTGCAAACGCTGGTGCAGGCAAAACACATGTGAAGAGCATAGCATTAATGTAACTGGCTTGTGGTAGCCTGAAGAAATAACCCAGATAGTTTTATATGCCAAGCAGCCCACCTGAGGCTGGGGAAGGGGAGCGTTTCCCCATGCCTGTTCTGATTCCTGGCCCAGAGAGGGCTGGAAGGCATTTACTCATCACCCTTCTGTGTGCTGAGCAGCTGGACCAGATTTTACAAACTCAAGCTGGTTTGGGGAATGCAATGCCTCGTTGGCATGCGGCTATTCAAGCTGGTGCCTATTATGTCGCTCATATTAAAATGCTATGAAAACAGGCATTGTGCACTGAGAGGCTGAGCAAACCTTGTTATACAGTAATTATGCAATCAGTATATAATCTAATTTCGGTGGCTGGGGTGTGGAAGGGAAGTTTTGGTTCCTAGATGCTCGTAGGGGTCTCTACAATGAAATATGCATATAGACATATTTACAACCAGTGGCAATAAAAATTCTGAGCAATGCTAACTATATTGAGCTTCTACGATGTCGAGAGCAACTTACAAAAGCCCCGCACAGCTGGTTAGGCTCAAAAAGACTCTTCTACTCAATAGTCAGACTTTCTGCAATTGAAATGCTCTACAATTAACAGCGCCTTCTGGAACAGGGCAGGAAAGAGCTTTCAAAACCCATGAAGGGGTTTTTTTTTTTGAGATTTTTGCAGCTCTTCCCCTGAATTTGAGAGGAAGCCAAAGCTTTTCAGAGCTTTTATAAAACAAGCAAGCAAAACCAAATCCCCTCTCCACCCTCCCAGCGAGAGGAACATCCCAGCTGAGCAAATCGCCCTTTACTAAGATGCTTCCCTGGTGGTGAAAGTCCCAGAGGCAGAGTGAGAACTGGTATTTGGGTTTCTTGCCTCCTAATTTTTTCACATCCCTGGTGCTCAGCGTGGTTTGAACTCAACTATTTGCTACGGCAGGGTGCAAATTTTGCTGGGGGAGAGTTTTATGGTTCGAGCCTGCTGAGAAACCGTTTCCAAAGAAAGTTCAATCAGGATGGGTGTGTTCCTATGAAAAGTTTGACTTTCCCTGTATCCACAATTTTTACAGTGTTAGTGAAAAAGCTTCCTTAGTCTTCCTATCTATGGACACACAGTCCTGTGGCTCTATGGGGCAGAAACCTAGAGAGTCAAAGAGGAGTCCAGGATTTGTTCTATCTATCTGATGGGCCAAATTCTTTGCCAGTATAAGTAGATTGAACTCTGCTCAGTGGGACTGTGGCCATTCATGCCAACAGAAGACCTTGGTCTGCAGTCACAGATGGTTTCTTTTTTTAAACTACAAGATACATGACCCTAATCGTGCAGAGCCAGGTTCAGACCCCAGCTACCATCACTTTCTAGGCATGCATGGCTATTTTGGTCAGCAGTACCACTCGCTGCTTCAGCCTGAGCCTGGGAGACACCAGGGTAGGACGAGGTTTGGAGGGCCCACAGACATCCCCATTTTCTGCTGGGTCTCAGGAGAAGAGCTGTCAGATGTTGCAGCCCGGATCAGCCCAGCTAAACCTGGAGGAGATTAGGAGTAGATTTAGACAGGGTCTATACATAGAGCTGTGGGTATATGTTGTGGCTTGGCTTTGCGTGTCACAAATGTTCACAGAAACTCCCTAGAAAGGACTTTTTTGGCCACTTCTCCTCCTGCACTGTCTGCTCTGAGCTGCTGCATTTTGCATCTCTTCATCCCTTCCTTGGCCACCCCATGACTGCTCCCCTCTACATGCACTTGCAGAAATTGCTGCCTGCTGCTTATTTTCCTCCTCTCCTGGAGACGCAAATCTTCTCTGGTCCCTTGGCAGGACTGAAAAGCAGGGAGCCATGATGTGTTCCCTCCACACAGGCTGTGGCAAGGGGATCCAGTCTGTGTTCCCCACCCTGTGCAGAGCTCCCACAGAGGTGGCTGAATTTCATGGCGGGGGAGCTTTGAAGGGCTGAACACCTGCGTGGCATGAGCATCAGGGCTACAGGTTTGGGCTGGTATCAGAGAGCCCATGGAGGCTGAGCAGGTTTTCTCCAACTCATAAAAACATGCTTTAAAAGCTAATTGATTTACACATCTGTTTTTTACAGAGCTTTTTAGAACAGCAACTCCTGACCCTAAAAAAAAAAACAACTAACACACAAAAGAATTCAATAAATCATTAAAGTGCTGCATCCACAAGCACAGCCATGTCTAACCCTTCAGCTTCTGTGTTTTTGGGTACATGACAGCCAGAGGTTGCCACTGCCAATCAGCTAAACGCTGCAAACTGCGGCTGCCTCCGGCCAGTCATTGCCCCTTTGAACCAGCACTACAAAGACTTTCTTCCCACTCCCACCTGTGAAAAATTGCTTTTGCTGCTGCCCCTGTGAAGGCGTGCAGGGAAAGCTCAGCTGACTGGGGGCTGCCAGCTGCACGGCACCCCCCTGTGCCCTCCCCGACCTATTTTTAGGTTGGTTTTCTGGTTACATATACTCCTGCAATCATACTGGCTATGTGGATGTATTTCTGGCTGGCTGTCTGTCCGCCCCTGAATGATTTATGCTTCCCCCGGCCAAGTTCAGTGATACTGACGTGGTCAGGATGAAGGCAGACTCCTCTTCATCCTTCCTCCTCCCAGCCCGGAGCAGCACTAGCTCTGGGTGTTGCTTCCCATATGGGACATGCAGCCTGGCAAGGGAAGAGATTTCAGCTCTTTTCTCCTCCTTTTTTCTTGTGTGACATTTTTACTTCCTACAAAATTGTGTATGCCCTCTGGACAAGTGATTAAATTAGAAGATCAACAATACATGAAGAAGGAGTGGGATCAATTCGCAGAGAAGTGGCTGAAAGTGGTTTATTACATCTTTTATTTTTTTTGCTGGGAGATCATTTGCCAAGCCATTAAAAGAAAAATCAAGTGAACAGGATGACCAGCAACTAAAAATCGCCTTTTTCTTCACAAATTGATGTGATGACAATATTATTTTGAATACAATAATTTTAAAAATAGATTAGCTAAGACTCCTTTTGAGGTCAGATTCTGACCTCAGTTATCCCAATAGCTCACTCATTTACTGTAGCAATTCAAGCCATCGTGTTCACATTCACCATCAGTGGGCAGGGCTCCCATGGCAGCTTGTCTGATGACAGACTGTATATGTGCACCCAGCGTCTGCTTGCCAAAATACAAACCTTCCACCTTTTCTCTGCTTGCACAATCAAATCAAGACTCTTAAAGAATATTGTCCATCAACATGCAGGCAGTGTTACAGTGCTTCTTGCACCTTCTATTTATACCCATTTTCACCTCCTTTTACACCAGCAGAAGTCTAAAATGCAAATAAGAATAAAGCCCCATTTCCAGCAAAACCTTCCAAAATGAGAGAAGTTGCCAGTTTTTATCAAGTAATAATTTCCAGGTGCAGTGAGCTGTCAAAGCACAAGATGTGCTGAACTGGGCTGGGAATAACATTGCTGAAATCACAAAAAAATAGTGCAAATCCCAGTGAAAGAAACCCATAAGCTGCAGGAGGGACATCAGGCTTGTTGCCTTTTCCTGATTTTCTCTTGCTCTTTTTTAACCTTATTTGAGCTGCTTGTGACTGCCAAAAGCATCGTCTTCTGCTTGAATATATCTGGATTCAGGATATACAAGCCAGAGGAAGATCCAAAGCCTGTCAATTATCAGCAGACAGAAGATGATAACATGCTTGAAATAGGTCCAACATTTAAAACCCTTTGCTGTAAAAAGGCAAAAGATTATTCAATTGCAGAAAACAACAGTGCAAGACCTATTAGAGCTGGGTCACCGTGTTTTCATTGAGGGCTGTATCTTCTGCTTTTGCTCCATCATCTGTTATTCACATGACTCCACTTAGCAACCGTATCTGATTAGGCTTGTTTGTGTGCTGGGTGCTATTATTTTTTGTTTGAATTAGTGTCTCCTGTTTTTTTCTATTTCCCAAAATATAGCTGAATTATCTCCTTTTACCAAGAGCTTGGGTGCCTGGTTATTCCCCTTTTGAGTGGTAAAGCCGAGAATCCTCACTGTTGTTGTTTTATGACTGGGATTGGAGAAAACAAAACTCATTTTCATGCAAATCCCCACTGTCTATCAGACATCATAGTTGTCAAGCAGGTCATTAGAGGCCTACTGTGTAAAATGAAGATTACTAATTAGAGCTGAAGAAATAATTTGCAACAAATAATTTATCCAATGAATTTAGATTTTTTCTCCTTGTGGAGTCTCTGCAAGCAGGTTGTTACTTCGCCAACATTGGCCATTATTTGAAATGCTTTTAACTCATTACGCTTGCTGTCATTGATTCTGATTTTTCAGTATCACTTTTTTGAGCTAGATGATTAGTTGACATTGATCACAGGATAGGGGATTTATCTCCTGGCTCAGGTGTCAAAATATGGCTGAAATTAAAAAACACCAGTATACGCTTAAAAAGTATGTTCCCTGAACACTGATTTGTGTTTCTGTGAGCATCACAACACAAGGAATTTTCCACTAAAATACATTTATCTGGCAAAAAACATAACTGAAAAATCTAAAATTTTACCCTGAGTAAATCTCGCATAAGGCAAAAAGAGCCTCCAGCCCCTGCTGTATTATGCAAGTCCTGTGAATTAGTATCACCAAAAATAGGAAAAGCAAGGAGCTTATCCTGCAGGGAAAAGGGGAACAAATGCATCTGGATGCTAACATCCCCAAAGGCCCTGTAGGACCCTACTCACATCCATTAAATATTGAAGTAACTGAAAATGAAAACTTGTGTCGTGATTCATAGTCATAAGAAACAGGATTCAGCAAAATCTGATCATTTCACTACAATGGAAAATGTCAAAACATGGATTTTGGATAATTTTGATTGACCATTTCTCTTCAACCCATGACACATTCTGTTACTTTGGCTCAAAATGTTCATCTGATTCAACCTGAAAAGAGAAACTGAAATTTTCTATCCATTTTCATCGTGTTGGAAAAGTCAATTTCTACAGACATTAATTCTGGTATGATGCACTCTATGAACATTCAAAGAAAGGTGGAGCATGAAGAAAGGATCAAAATTCACCCAGTGAATTAATTCCAGCATCCAAGCACATATCCACAGGTTGAAATTATTTGCAATATTCACCATCTTTATTAATAACATGGGGCAAAGTCACACCTATGGCTGATACTACAAAATCCTGGATTGCAAAGAAACAACTTCATTTTCATCTCTGCTAATGAAGAATACAGAGAGCAGTCTTGGGGGGGGGGGGGGGGGGGGTGTGTGTCAAGAAAGTTTCAATGAATTAAAAAAAGACAATTTGTACCAGACTTTTCAATCCCATCTGCTTCATATCTGGAGCACTTGGTGTTCCCTGGGCTGACTCATTCGCCTTTGTGTTTGCAGGCGGGAGAAGCAGCATCGCTGCTGAGGAGGAATGGGAGATTGGAGAGATACTCAGCAGGAAAGGGGAGGGGGGAAAAGCAGTGAATACTCAAAGCTTGCGTGTCTAGTCTAAACAGCTCCCAGGGCAAAGCAGGCAAGGTTGATAAAGCTGCCGAAAGAGGAAAGCTGGCTGGGGAGAAGCGGTGAAAGTTTCTTGCTTGTGGGTCCTCCACTGACCTTCCACCACAAACCTCAGAGAAGTCAGGGGAAGGTTGTGGGAACCAGGACTTTTCTCCCAGAAATCAGGTGTTTTGGAGTGTGGCTGCTGGGCGTTAGGTGCTGGAGCCTTTTATGGCTTCTTTGCCTATGGTCTTGACTAAGAACTGCCAAATCTTTGTTTGCTGTCACCAAAACCAAAGATGACTTCATGACAACCACAGGAGTCACGTGGAAGGGGAGATGGTCTGGGATAAAAGGAGGTCTGAGGTTCAGCAGCATTTATACTGACTGAATAGCACTGCTGATGAGGGGACACAGTGGCACTGGGGAGGGAGAACAAAGTAGCATTAAGGGACATTCCCAGCTCGGCCACCAGTGTTGTGTGCAGCTCTGGATAAGTCTCATTTCCATCTGCAAATTGGGAAAAACTCTTCTTCAAGAGGTGCTTTGAGTTCCCTGGATAAGGCATTTCATATGAGACCTAACTTAACCATTTTGGTACACAGATAAAAAGCACACATAGAGAGGAGCCCAGATCAACACCCAAACCAAGGAAAATCTTATCCTAGGCATGCCAGACCACCTCTTTCATTGACTATCTCTCTCACATGCAAAATGAGTGCAGCCCAAGCAATATCTGACTCCATGTCAGCCCAGTTGGACCCACAACGTCTCTGTGTGTTTGGAGTGAGGCAAAATGGGCTAGATCACCTTTGCAGTGGAGGCCATCCCCTCTAACCTCCTCCCTGTGGGAATAAAGCCTTTCACAGAGCTGCATTGCCACTGGGGAGACAATAGGACCGTGGCTGCAAACGCAGCACTTCTGTGTTTAAATACATTTTCCCCCAGAGTGAGCATAGGTTTAAAAAAAAAACACCAAAAAAAACCCGCTGAAGAGAGAAACGACCTTATTCAAAGCTGGCTGAACTCAATGGGAAGACTCCCCTTGAATTTCAATGAGCTTCAGCAGGCCCATGGGGCTGGATTAATGTAAGAGTTGGGAGGAAGATTTCCAGGTGCTCCCCACACCCAGGGCCAGGTTTTCCAAGAAGACTCAGCACTGATATGTTTTGCCCTCCAGCTCCATAATGTGTTTACAGCCAGGCAGCCTGGCAATGGCAAGAAGGTTTCTGCACTGTGTAGGAAACCCTGGCCGCCCAAGATATACATACATATTTCGAAAGGAGATTATCTAACTTTCCATCCATGGAACGACTAGTCCCAGATGTGCCCAGCTGGCTGAGACATGCACCCGCGCTGCCAGGGCGGGCGCCAGCGCGGGGTTCTCCTCCCCAGGCAAGCTTGTGATGTCTTGTTGCGGTCTCCCAGCCATGGCTGGGAGAGCCCAGATTGCACCACCACCCCCATCTGGGAATGGGGTGAGCAGTAGCTCCGGGAGAGACCTCCCCTCCTTTGCAGGTGGATGTGCATCAACCCACAAAGCTGCAGCCCCTCCTTGGCATGGGCAACTTAGCTCTTGTGCTGGAGAAAAATTCCTGCCTGACCCCTGTGTCCTTTCTGCAAAGACTGGGCCAGGAGGAGGGACCTGGTAGTACATCCCTGAGCTGAAAAGATTTCCTGTCTCAGGAACTTCAGCACAATATTACTGGTCTCGTGTGACCAGGCCCCACGGACGCTAAAGAATGAGCAGCAGTTACTCCTAATACTGCAGTTACTCTTGTTATTGTGGTGGATGGGGTTTCATCATCACGCCTGGTTTCAGCTAGTAAAAAACCAAGCGTGAATCCTACCAAAAATCTCATCAAACTGTTGCTGGGTCTATCAGCAGGTAAAGAGAACGTCTGGGAAGGCAGTGACGTTTGCAGGAGGTTGTATACAGCCAGGAGGTATTTAACCCTTTGTGCCAGCAAGTTATTAAAAAAATGTGTGTTTGAGAGAGCTGAGAGATCAGAAAAACAAATCAGGCCTGATTGTGCTTATTACTAAAAGCACAATAACTCTGTTAAGGTCTCTGAAGGAAGAGGCTTCATCTTCAGGTCCCAGAGACATGCCCGTGTCTCTGTAATAGCTTTCGTTATTTTAATGGGGACCTGAATTTGAATCACAATCCAGTTTCCCTTGATGCTTTGGGCTGAATGCAGCTGGTACCTTACAGCAGCTGCTGCCATGGGAATCTCGTTAATGAGAGCAGGATCCGTCTTGTTCTGACTCTGAATCTAACACCTAACCGGGAGTCAGCCTGACCATGCGAGTCCTGGTGCCCTCTCACTGAAGACCTAAATGATGCCTTTGCAACCTCTCCCTGTGCTTTTATCCTTCAGCTGAAATATTTAATGAATCCCTAGAATTAGACCATCCAAATAATTTATTTATGGGTTTATTGAGATGACCTGGTACAACTTGAGGTCACTGCAAAGGTAGCAGTGTAACGCAAGGCACATCAAGCCCAGACCCTGGCATTGGGTCTTAAATACCTAAAGACATTCTCACCAAAATTATTTCTGTTTTTTTATTTTTTTTTAAAATGCTGAACTGTATGTTTTAGAATACACAGCTGTCTTTGTTCAGAATAAACCAAAAATAGCAGATTTTCCTTTGCTTAGCTGGGTGTTAAATTATTTACATTTCAAAACCCATAAGTAGAAACAATGACTGCATTTCCAGAGCCTGCTCCTGCTGTCAAATATCCTTTTCTCTTCTGCAACCTAATTTAGACTTCCTTTTTAGAGTTGCAGTTCAGCTCCATTTTCAATTATATTAAAGGAACCAAGATTTCAGGCCATTATCTCATCATTTCCATGAATAGTGACAGGAGATGTTCTCTATGAAGGCAAAGATAGCCCTTGTGCTGCCTGTACAGGGGGTGGCCCATGGCCGGGGATGCTGACCTGGGGAGGAGGAGAGGAGGATTCAGTCCCCGCGGTCCCTTTGGGTTTGGGCCACACAAAGATGCTTTGCTTCAGCCATGCAATCCTTGTGAGGATGTCCTTGTCCCCTCCAGTGGCAGTGGGGAGCCTCTCCAGGGAGATGTGGTGGCAGAAGGCACAGCCACAGTGGCTTGTCCTCCCTGTGTCCCCTTTCTGGGGCCACCGAGGCGTGTGGTGTTCCCCAGGGTGCTTGTGCTGTTTTGTGCTTTTTTGTGCTTGTGCCTGGCTGGGAGGACAAGGTCACTAAAGTAAACCCAGAAGAAACTGTGCTGCCATGGAGGCTACTGAAAGTCCAAGGAGAAACCCCAAGGCGTGGCAGGACGCCGCATCCTGAGATACTTCTTGTGGTCAGGGCTGTGACATTAAACCCAATGCCTGGAGACCAGCCCAGGTCAACAAAGCTGCTTTGATAGGGTTGCAAGCTGGGACCTGAACAAGAAAGGTCTCAAATATCACATAATTTCACTGGGCTGCTTCTCTGAAGGGCTGGCTGAGCCTCAGCATTTCTTTACTAAACCCCAAACTCCCCTTGGCACCTCCCCGCTTCCCACTCACCCTTGCCAGGTGCTTTGCACTGCTGTTGCCAAAAACCCTTGCGCAAGTGCCAGCCACCTTTGCCCTGTTCCTAGTTAAATCCCTGTGTGTGTTACCACTGACATGGTGATTGCCTGTCCAAAGGCAATGTGAACACCCTGGCCAAGGTACATAGACTTTAGGTCTTTTTCTGCATCGGTTCACCAAAACTCATCATATTTGTTACTCTTGTAGCAGACCAGCATCCCAGTGGTGCATACTCTTCTTGGACACTTATAAAAGAAATATCCTGCATCTAAGTGGAGTCTCAGCGTTGCCAGCCCCTGTGATTTTATTACCAGTCTTCTGATATTTGGAATTTTTCATAAAGCTGCAGCTCTTGGATGCAAGTAATTGAGACTCTCAGCTTTCACTAAGAAATGAGAAGTTTCTAGTCCTTGTGTTTTAGAAAAGCTGGAAAATGTGCCTAAAGGCACAGACTCCAAAAGGCAAATTAAAAGAACCAATATGTTTTATTTCTTTTTAAAACAATTGTGATTTAGGGATGGGAATGGGGGGCTTGATTCATGATTTATAGATTCTGCGCTTGGCAGCTCTCCAGTCTCAATGATGGCTCCATGCAGATGGATCTGGGGCTTTTTGAGAGCTGCTCAGTGGTTTTCACCTGGTTCCCTGCAGCACCTTTAAACAAAACCCCCAGAAAAATCTATATAAGACTTATTCTACAGTAGGCACAATTTAAAAAAAGTACGTGCTATCTTATAACCTGGTTAGATCTGAAATCTCATGTATTTAGATTCAAATGGGAGATACCACCACTCTGCCAACATGCTGAACGACACGTTTAACTGGGGTGGGTGGCACTGAAGGTTTGAAAAAATCAGTTTCTGTGTGTATTTTGGAGGGCTCAGAGCTGAGATTGGCCCTTTTTTAAATCCACCTAGTATCTTCATCGCCCCCATATGTTATTTCTTAGCCTCACTGTGCTGCTGCTCCCTACCAGACCAGGAAAAGCACCCCATGGCCCACCATGGCTTCCCTCCAGGGAGGCTTTCCCAGGGGCTTGGCTGACCCGAGGTCAGCTGAAATCCATGCAAACACTGACTCCAGTGGGCCCCAGATCCAGCTGCGGATGCAGCTCTCTCTTCCAAGCAATTATGGCTGATGAGACGTGAATAGGCATTAACAGCTTTATTGCCCGATAATACCAAATGCACAGTAAATTTCCTAATAAAAAGTTGTTCCTTGGGAAGGCAGCACCTTGTCAATCTTAATGCTATACCCGATATACATGTGCTGCCCGTGTTTGTGTTTGTTTTGAAAAGAAACACCCAAATTGCCTTTCCCACTTTATGAGCTAAAAGACTGTGAAATGCTATCACACTGTGCTGGCCCTGAGTTACAGGAGCACAAATAGGTGTCAGTAAATGTTTGTGGACTACAAACACCCGTATCAGGGAGGCCAGGGGTGAGATTTTTATAACAGGTGAGCAAACTGGAGATGCTTGTCTTGTAGGGTGCAGGGTCTGGTTAGGGAGGCAGCTGTGTGCCAGGAGGCCCTGGCTGAGCCTTCCCCCAAATTGCAGCTGAGTTATCTTTGCAGAGGGGCCCATGTGGTTTTGGGTTGAGGCTCTCCAGTGCTTCTTCCCTCACTGGGCAAAGGTAGGACTGTTGGATGGGATAAAGCACTCCTGGTGGGCATCAGACCCATCACCTTATGCCGAGGCATCCTCTTATATAGAGAAAGAACATCAAGCAGATGTCATAGCTTCAACACCAGGGGTTGGGACAGGTCCCTGCATGGGCTGTGTTGGTCCTAGTTTCTGGAGCAAACCCTTAATGATGGGGCTGCACCCACTTTCCGGGTCAGGACCTGCCAGGCAGTGCCCCTTTCCTGCTCCTCAACCTGTCCCAATGTCGACACAGCCTTGTGCCTGTTTGCAGGCTGTGAACTCTTCTCCTCCGGGTGTTTCTTAGGGTGTTTGAGCCATAGCACCTATCACACCTCCAGGAAGCAGCAGGACCGTGCTGGGTGCTTGCTGATGCTTGGGGAAAGTGGGGCTGTCAGAGGCCACCATGGACAAAGCTCCTGTAGGGTTTGGTCCTGAGTCACTCCTGCACCCTTTCCCTCTCACCTCGCATTTTATTTCTTTTTTTTTTTTAGTGAAAACCTGTCAGAGGCAGCTGCAAGCAAAACAAAACCCCACCAGTGAGCACCTGCAAACTGAAAGCCTGACTTTGCTCGTCAGACAGCGTAAACCAGAGCTGTGGCATGGCCAGGGTGTAACTGGTGTAAACAAGAGGATACTGCTGCATGGCCAAACCTGGTGTTGCTGAGGAAGACAATGTAAACAGCTCCACCTTAAACTGCAGAGAGCACCTTAAGCTTTCTTCTGGCCTCCTGCCACCAAAACTGCTCCAGGCTGAGCTTTAATCAGAAGGAAGCCTGTGCTTTGCATGGTGGGGGAAGGGCCAGCCAGAAGGACATTTCTCCATTGATTTTTTAATTTTTAAAGTTTATTTCTTGGGTGGTGTTTTTTTTTCCCCTTGACACAATAAATTTCAAATTGATTTTGCAATCCTGTCTCCCCCATCCTTGTACTCTCCCTCTCAAAGGTAATTGAGATGAGAGGTTTCATTTGTCCCCCTGGCATCCCCTGGTCCCCTGTGATGCTCTCTGAAGAGGGTTTCCACAGCTGGACCCTGGGCAGGGACACACTCGGGGGGGCATCTCCCTCCAAGGCCACCCTGATGGGCACATCTTGGGATCAAGGATGTGTCTCCTCCCTGGGGGTTTCTTGGATTGAGCCTGGATGCCCTTTGCAAAGCATCCACAGCTCCCCCAGCCCTGGGCTGTGTCCCCAGTTCGTGGCTCTCCGTCCAGCCCAGCAGATGAGACAGTCTATTTTTCACCAGGCATTTCCTGCTAATCAGACCGTTAGTCCTTGTGTTGATTAACCAGCTAGTCCTCAATTTAATTAAAACATACACTTTTTTTGAAGAGCCAGAGGTTTCAATCATATTTTATTCTTATCGTTCCAGATCTGATTGGCATTAGCCATAAGTATCAGGGGGAAACCAAAGCAATTAACCCTTTCCCTTGCTGACAGTGACATCAAATTTATCATTGACTATTTTCCCAGGAAGGCTGCAGATTTTTATAATGCTGCTTTGCACCAGAGCCTGAAGATCTCAAAACATTTATCCTTACTCTCACAGGGTTGCTGTTTCATTCAAATACAATGCAAAGAATATGCCAGCAGGCAAGCCTAGCACGAAATCAGTATCATTATGCAGAGAAAGCAATGTAGGGCCAGATCCTGATTGGAGAGCAAAGCAGATCGGGTGGATTAGTGTAGGTTTCTCTGCCTGAGCCTGTCCTGCCAGCCCCGGCCAGTGCCGTGGACAGTGTTTCTGTGTGCGGCCTACAAGAGAGCACCAGAGCGGGTTTGTGCACTGCTGCAGCCTGGAAGAGGCTTCGCAGGTCACACCACGTTTTTAGGCTGTTGGAAAGTGGGAGATTTCAGCGGCCAAGTAGGAGTTTAGGGTGGGGAGAGACATGATCTGTCGCAATTAACCCTGAGCGGTGGGTGTATGACGACAGAAGTGTTCAAATGTTTGTTTTACAGTGAAAATAGTGAGCATTTGCCTCACCTGGGGCTGCCTGGCCGTACCCAGTCGTGTTCATGAGAGACGGGAGGAAGATGCTGAGCACAGGCCGGCCAGCAACACCACAACCCCCGAGCCCAGCTCTGCTACGCCCATGGAGTGTCGGCCCTGCACGCTGCAGGAGAATTTGGGACAGAGCTCTTTTTTAAGTAAGGCTTTGGTATCTCATTACCAACCTCGAAAATATTTGGCTATAACTTACTTTTGAGGTTTGGGCTAAGTCCAGGGACTCCAGCAAGAGCAAAGTCAAATCTAAATAAACAAGTTCAAGTTCAAACCTCTCCAGCCCGGCCGTGGGGCGTTCCCCTGCCGCCGCCCGGGATGCCTGGGGTGCTGGGAGAGCCCTTCTGCAGAGAAACTGCTGCACAAAAGGGTTTGGAAAGTATTTTCCAGAGGCAGCTAATGGCCCATCTTTCATCTTGCAAAAAACAAGCTCATAATTTGCTCCTCTGCGTTTCCCTGTGATGGCAAGCTGTGCCTCTTGGGATTTATTTCTTTCCTCCCCACCTGACCATGTTTCCCACGGCCCACAGGGGCACAGCCCACTCCTTGATGCATGTTTTATCCCCCTGCTAGCCTGGAGTAAACAGGCGCTTTGTAAAACATCTTCCACTTTGTTTCTGCTTTGTGTTTCCTGTTGGAGGGCCACGGCGGTTTGTGCTCAGATGCAGCCGCAGCCCTGCCCTGCTCCCCTCCTCGCACCTGAGGTTAAACCCTCCCCATGCACCACCCCGAACACAGAGACACCCTTGCAGAGATGTGAGCTAAACCCTTGGTCACCCCTGCAGCCCTGAGCCTGGGCAAACCTTTTTCAAGCCTTGAGAGCGTTGAGGCATTTGCTGTTCTCTTTGCATGCTGCGGCAAGGGTCCCTGTCAGCAGGGCTCCTCCTGCACCTGCTTCACCGAGCATCATAGTGGTTATAAACGAATCCTGCAGAGTTGAGGGAATTGCACAGCCTACTGCTTTTTGTTTCAGATACTGCTTCCTTCAGGAACAGTTTCCTATCCATCTTCCCAAACACATATGGCCGGATGGAAATAAACAAACACAGATTCACATACAGGAAAAGATCTGCCTGAAATCTCTCTGATGGGACTGTGTTCGGTCCCAGCAGGAATATCCATGTGGCAGCACTGGTCAGCCTCTTGCCCTGGTGCTGGGGATGGCACGCCCCAGCTCTCTGCTTTCATTTCGGCCATCCCCTGGGAGCTCTAATGGGATGAGGATGGTGAGGGTGGTCCACACTGGCAAGTTACATTTCCCATTGGTAAAATGTTCTCACCTTTTGCATGCACACATATTGCATCTGCGCTGAAGGAATCGCACCATGGTGTGTGCCTGTATTTGTGTGTGCAACAGCAGAGTGTGCTTATATAGTCACACACCACCGTTTCTGCCCCCAAAGCAATGCCCACTCCATAGCTAGGGTTAGGGAGAGGGAGTAACCAACCATCCCATCTCTCTCTGCATGGGGACATGACGCTGCTGCCTGGCCTTTGGGACAATCCCCAGACTGGTTCCTGGGATCTACCCCTGGAGAGGTTAACTCACACCAAGGTGCGTGTGGATGTTCTTGCACCAGCGGACTGCATGCAAGCAAGTCGCTTTGAAGAGAGTCATCTACAAGGGAGATGCTGGCTCTCTGTGCTGGTAGCACATTTTTCTGCTTGAATTGCTGTAACGTCAGCCAAATAAGGAGGGATTGCAAATGATCACAAAAGCAAGGGAACTCCTCAGGTTCAACATGCCGGGAATATCAAGCTACTGTCTGGAAAAATACAAAAAATGCTGTTGATTCATTCCTGCAGCTCCTGACATATAAATTAGGTAACTAACCTGACCTGTGACTGTTTCTCTGAGAGACCGGCTGAGACATGACAAATATGCCTTTCAGCATACCAGGGCTGATTACTAAGAGCGCTATGGGAATAGCTCAGAGCCTCACGGTCACATTATAAAAAACAAGACGCCACTTAAGGCAGACCACGCCACTGTCAGAAAGCTCTTGGGTCCCATTCGCTTGGCTGCAGAGGAGCTGTGCTGGGAGCCCTCAGCATGGCGGGATGGGTGATATTCAGGGTGTCTTTAGGGAAAATGCTCACTCTCATTCATAGGAAATGGACTTTGGACTGGTTTTTGTTTGAAGGATGGGGTTCAGGTTTGTGGGGGTCAGTCTCTGCTGGTGATCAGTGTGGACATGTGGACATTAAGGCAAATTCTCCCTCCCCAGAGCCAGGAGCTGCTGTGCCTGGGAGTCAAACCTCCCCATTCCCTGAAGTCATGCCGTCAGTATTGCCACTGATAAAAGTAGCTTTCTAAGCATGCAAAGAAATTATTTCATTGCTATCATGCTGGATTTATTGTCTGTTGACAGACCTTGGAGCAGGGCAGCTCTTGTTCCCCCCAACACTGCTGAATCACTTGTGGGAAATGGATTCAGCACTCGTTGTGGAGGAACCAGGCAGAAAATACTTGTTTGAACTATCCCCTATTTGTGTTAAGGCCATAAAATGTATGTGTGTCCCAAAGTCTGAGCTATAAAGTGGCCAAGCCCCAGCCAAGGAGGTGGTTGTGGGGTGCTGGGGGGGGGGGGTGCCAGGAGTGTGGGTGGTACCTGGCAGCCCTCTGAAAAGCAGGGGACCTGGGGCAATGAATTAAACCTACACTTCAAACTGAATGCAACACCTTGTACTTATTCACCATTAAAAAAAAAGACAGGACCGTGGCACTGGCAACACAGCTTAGCTGAGACTCTGTAGGAAAGTGTGGCCATGACTGGGGCTGGGGGAGCACCTGCAGCACAGGAGTCAGAGATTTACCAGGGCAGATTTTCACCTAGTGCCTGTTCGCACCTACGGACACCTCAGACATTTGGGGCTGCATCAGTTGTGTTTGCATCCCCTCTGCTCAACTGCTACCTGCCCCACTCCCCTGAGGGTGCCTGCCTGTGCTGTGCAAAACACGCCATCACCTGCCTGGCCCCCTCCACAGCCACATCCTGGTCTGAGCCAGCTGCTGGGCATCCCACACCAGCACCCCCCATCCTGCCTGAAGGTCCAGACAAGGCAGTAGTCCCGACGCTGCGTGTTTCCAGGATGAATTTTTCCCAGCAGAATTATGCAGGCTTGCTTCAGGCTTAGCTAACAACTCCCTTTCCTCTCCCATCTGCCCGGGCCATTTCAATCCTTGAGTTTCAACATGCAATTTCACAACGCATGGCTTTGTTTCAAAGGGTGACCAAACTGCAAATCAGCTCCTTCAAATCCCCAGTCATGCGCTTTACATTAAGCAATTAAACTGAGCAATAAATATCACTTTGTTGTGAACGAGCCTCCATTTCCTTTCCCATTTTAATAACAATAATGGTCAAACTTCTGTTTAAGAAGCAGTTTCTGGTTCTATTAGGAAATGTGCCAACCTATTTAGAGAGACACAAGATTTGTATGGAGAGGTAATAGCTTTTATTACGCCAAATTATATAATTAGTAAAAAAACAGCCAAGCTTTCAGGCACACAAACCCTTTTTCAGGTCTGGGGAGAGGCAATGGATCCAGGCAGCTGCAAAACAGCTGTATGTCAGGTATTGCTCTAGACCAGGTCTCTCTGATCAACACTGCTCTGCCTGGGGCATGGTGTCTGCATGGGGGAATGGGCACTGGCTCCCACACTTGCCTGAACTGGGCTTAAAGGGGGAAGCTCTGGTTTGGGCAATGTGTGTCCTCAGGTTACACGGAGCATAGTTTCAGAGTGAGGTGTAGTTTTTTTTTTTTTGCAAATTTGAGTTTATCTTACAGCTTTTGGGAGAACCTCTGCCCTACAGCAGCCACTTCTCATTCAGTGTTGTAACCATATGAACAAAAATCTGTGTTAAATACACACTAGCCCCAAATGGCCTGTGTCTCCTGTTGTACACAAAGAGCTCACAATTTTTTAAAAAAAAGTAATTTTCTGAACATCCGATATGGGCACATGGGATTCCCACAACTTCTGGCACAGCCTTTGCTTCATCTTTCAGACTGGAAACCTCTTGGGGCAGGGACCATGGTTTTAATTATACACAGCTCCCAGCTGAGCAAAACCATCAGTCACTATTAAGCGAATAAATAATTACTTCAGTGAAGCACAACTCATTCCTGGCTCAAACCCATTACTGAAGTGTTCGTAGGTCATGGTGTATTTGTAAGCATAACTTAAATAAGATATGCGGATAGGACAACCCATCAGCAAAGATGTCAGATTAGCCTCCAAATCCTGTAATATATTTTGGTGGCAGATGCTTCAATTTATTAGTGACACACAACCAGCATTATCTACCACTGCAAGATCACAGGACCACATCACTGGGCTCCACGTGAGGATGTCTTAATAGGTTCTTCAAAGACTGGGGGAGAAGGGCCAGGTGAAGCTGCTGACAACTCACAGTGCAGCTGGCCTGCGCCAGTACTCATCCACAAAATGAAATGCAGGATCAACCCCTCTTCATCAAGGGATCAGGTCCCACAAAAAGACACTGTGATAGTGGACTGCTCCCAGCACCCATATCCTGCCGGTTTAACACCTAAGTTGGCGAGGCACTGGGGAAAGGATCTCCGTGCTCACATCCCATCACAGATCCATTAATGTGCAGAGAAGACTTTTAAAGTGGAATCACCAGCAAATGTTGATTGGGGTGTATCTGTCACATCCCCATTTTATGTCAGTCACTAATTTACTGAAGAGTAAGAGCTAGATGGGAAGAGGATAATTACAGGGAGGAAAAAAAATCAATTCCCAGGAGAAAAATATAGATGCTGGGGTGGAACACAGGTTTCCCTCTTGTTTTACTTTGTGTCTGCAAGCTCCTGAACTATATTTATCCATGGTTTATTGTGATCAGACCTTGGAGTAATAAATAGGCAAACTGCCCCACTCCCACGAGGACTCATGCCCTATGGGCTAATGGGTTTTTCTCCTCTCTCATATCCAGCTCTAGAGAACAACTGACACTTTTGGCACACAGCCACTGCTGTGGTGTTGGACGCTCACTCTGGCTGGGTCCCAGGTCATCATCTCCCATGACGATGTCTCCTGCCATAGCTCAGCCTCCCACATTGCTGGCAATAGCTTTCCATCAGGCACGAGAGCGGTTGGCCCCATCCTTCCCCCACCACGATATTCCCTATTTTATATCGCTCTGAAAGCTTTTGAGCAGCTGTTTCAGATCACCTTCTGCCAAAGCCTCCATGCCCAGCCACACTGAACATCACTCCATGTGTTTCTGGGCTACTCTGCCATCTCAGTCACACTTTCCTTTCAGGGTTTTATCACCATAATTTTCCCAAAAGTTGCTGTTGCCTTTATTAGCTGCTGTGCACGCTCAAGCACCGCTGACTAAACAGCAAAGTCCCCAATTGCTCTCATCATCCCATCATTCACTGACATCGCCATACATGGCTCATGTGCCGCATCACTGGGGTAGCTTCTCTCTAGTTCATGTGTCTCCCTGGCACTAGCCAGACTGGCAATTACAAGCTTTATAGACAGATATCACCTTATGGGTATTTTATCCAGGAAGTTACACAGAATATCCACTTCATACCCTCCAGTGCCACCAAATGTTACATGTTGTGTATTAGACATAGGATAGTTCAAAGAATTAAAAAGGATAAAAACTCAGTAATGCTACAAATATGCAGCAGGCAGACATCAGAGAAGTCTCAGGACCCACACAGTCAAGAATCTTTTGGGTAAAAAGGCAGAGATTATTGCAGGAAGTCTGAGAACAATGCTTGACTATTTAAGGACAACAGTGTTTCCTTTCTGAACATCAGCATCATTTATTTGTTTTGGAGTCCAGCCAAATACCATCTGATGTCTGCTCTCCTGTTAAGGTGGAAAAGTATTTGCAAGAACTTGCTCAATGTTACCAAAACATAATTGGCCCATATCTCTATTCATGTAAAACATCTATGATTGCTGCAAGATGTTATGGATACCAGAAATATGAATGAATTCAAAAAGCTGTAGAATTCTTGAAAAAAGGTTCACTGAGGACAATTAAAATCAAATGTCGCAGATTACTGGCAGCTGTGAAGATACTGTCTGACCACTTTTGCCTTGTCCTAACACTCTTCCTAAGCCACCCAGGACTGGCCATTGAATAAAGACAGAATATAAAAGGGCTTTTGCAATGATCCAGTGTGACATTTTTATGCTCAATTATGGAAGAGGTGAATTTTCTAGCCCCACTCTTTCCTGAGCAAGGCTGCAATCAACCTCCATGTCAACCCTACCACTGATTTCTTATTTTCTCTATCACAACATCAGATTTCAAAGCAACTTCCAGAGATAACCACACACCAGCTTTGAAGGCTTCATTACCATCATATTCTACAAGGAATATTTAAGTCTAAATAGTTATCAGGCTAGCTGACAACTTGAGGACTAAATGGGAAATACGGTGGTCCTGTTCTGCTTCCAAATGAGGAGACATCTTTCAGTCTGTCAGTGATGGGCTGCAGCATCTCTACTATGGAAAGTTATAACTGACCTCTAACTCTTCCTTTCCATCTTGCAGCTTTCTGTATCTTCCAAGACAGCTGTTGGAAGGGCCTAAAAAAGGTTTCAAGTGCCTATTTTTGAAAATGGAACCCTTTCAGCTGGAAGGTGTAGTATAGGATGACACGAAATGGGAATGTTACCTCTCAAAGCATGCTAAAAGCAACAGTTGTTTTCCAAGTCTTTAGCTGAGAATGTAGGAATTTTTCATCTAGTCTTCATACCCTACTGAGAAGAAAGGGGTCTTCCCTGCACCTCAGTGCAGTGCTGTGCTATAGCATCCTGTGTTATTTAAAACAAGGTGAGATCCCTGGTCTCTATGCAGAGCACCGACATGCCTGCAAATAAAATTACAATGAATGCATGAAGAAAAAAAGATGTCAGGTCACTATGGTTTGCTCACAGGTTCCCATCACCCCTTCCACAGGGGATAACGCACACAGCCAGCCGAGCGCTTGTGTTTCCTCACTTACATGTGATCAGGGCACTTTGCTCCTAGATGAGAACAGGAATCTCATTCCTGTGTTCGTGAGTCAAGACTACTCCTCCCTTATTTTTGAAAATGTCTGCAAGTCCCCACAGACTGAGGAATGAGAAATAATTTCATAACAGCAGCATGACTTTTCCTATGCTTTATCTCCAACCTCATCCGCCACATAAAAACTTTCCACCACCCAATCATAAAAAGAGAGCAAAAAGCCTGAGATGCGGGTGGCGAGTCATGGGCCAGTCTTTAGAGTTTAATTACACAGACTTCAGTAATTCACGAGGAGGACAGGGTAAGCTCCATTTGCATAAACAGTTAAAGATTATTTCAAAATATTAACCACAGTAGCAGAAATCACAATTTCTTTGCCAGTCACGCACAACACAAAAAAGTCCAAGCCTTTTTCTGCAAATCAAGTTCCAGTATAATAAACAATTTAACCCTTTCCATTAACCAGAAGTCAAGAAGCCATAGCAATTAAGCTAGAGAGGGGGAAAGAAACGAATGAAGCCAAAATAGCAATAGCACATTTGGACAGCACTGCAGAAAGAACACAACACTGGCTGGATTTCAGTGTCAGTTGCTTTGCAGCTCCGGGGCAGGTCTGGCCATACAATCCTTACATAAGAACCGGACTCTGCCCACTCATCCCTTCTGCTTTTCTTACAGCAGACAGCAGTAGCAAGGGGAGTCTGCGGGCCAGATAAAGTTGTCTTAGTGCTTATTCCATTAGAGGCAAGGAAATTTTCTCCATTTCTTTTTTAATTAAAAAAATCCCAGCTTCAACCCAAACACACAGCTCCTGCCCATGTGCTAAATATCTTAATTTGCCCTTCACTTATACTGCCCTGCAACTACTTCTGTTCCTTATGTCATCACCGATGACATAGTTTACTCAACATCCTCAAGTAATGAAGGGCAAAAAAGGTATTAAAAATACAGGCCACCCCTCTGGCTGACTGAGGGCAGGTTTTAGTACAAGTGAGGGGAGAAGAGGGTGTGTGTTTCTTCTGCCTAAATAATGAAAGGACTCCACGGGTAAGCCTGCAGCATCAGCCATATCTGTTTCCTCCAGACAGCCCCTGCAACCCCCAGTCTGGGGAACTTGTTGGCTTTGGCTTTGTTTCTAGCTGGCCTGATCTGGCAACAGGTATTCCACAGCTTGCACTGCTCTGATCTTGATTTACAAGAGCCTAAGATCCCTGATTAAAAAATCAGAAGTCCTGAAGCAATAGTAGCATTTCTTTGCAGCAAAGTTTCTTTCTTAGCCACTCATTAAGGACTGCAAACTGTTAATGAATCTCCTCCTGCTTTTCCATACTGCTTTGTGATCAGAACCCTTAAATTCAGAGAGAGTTTGCAACCTTGTTGGGTTTCTTTCCTATTTCCCCTCATTTCTGGTCTTTTGAGGCAGGTTTTTGTTGTGATGACTAGTCCCAATTTAATACATTAACCTCACTGAGGACACAGTTGCATTTGAAAATGTTCTTTCCTCCTCATTACTGCATTGCTCATGGAAGTGCTTTGAGTGTTGCGGAGGATCTAGAGGCTCATAGTCCTTAATAGTTTACCTGTTTGCATAAATAGCACAGTTGTGTCTTTGAAGAGCATTATCCCTCTGGCACTTCCTCCTCCATTTCATGCCCATGTTGGGCAGTTCTTCATCCAAGGTTGCAGGAAAAGACTGCTCTACGGCACCAACATTCAAACTGCTTGAGGCTAGACCTCAACCCAAGATGTTATCCTCATTTTATTCAATATGCTGTCCATGAGCAGGGCTGCTGCCCTCACACAGACCCATCCCAGCCCCACAACCTTCCTCCCCATCACCACCCTAGTCAGCTTTGCTGCCAGTGGGATTGCTGAAGACCCCCTAGGACATGCTGGGAGCCAGGAGCCCTAGCACCACAGTCTGTGTCAGACTCACCCAACAAAACCCACCTAATGCTTGTGCTCCCTTGTTGACCTAAAAGCAGGCATACAGAGTGCCTTAATGCCCTGAAAAGCAAAGACTAGTAGTATTTCCTTAAGCAAAAGCTAGAAGAACCCTATTTCTGCTGGAAGACTAGAAAACAAGAATACAAGAGATGAAAAGTTGAAAAGCCTCTGCTAGGGACCTTCAGTCCCTTTATAGGAGAAATCTGAGCTGCCCTAATTCTCTCCAGCTGAGCTGGAGGCTGCACCCTGTCTGCACCTGGAAACCAGAGCCCTCTGCATGTTATGGCTCAGGAGGAGACTGTGGACTTAAGGTGATGGTGAAGCTCGTGGGAGAGCATTGCATGTCTGATAGCTCTGCTGAATTACAAAGTGCAAGATGAAATTGTTTTTTCTTCTTTATCCCCATTGTTTTAATGAGTTGCAGTTACATTCCTGGGGCAGAGTCTGCTTTTCAGATTGGCAGAATGTAGGTTAGGCTTTCAATTGATTTATGGCTTGTTTTCCTAGGGTGGTTAGCTAACACACACAGAAAAGAGAAGAAAACAACATATATTACCCTGTTTCAAGACCTGTCCAAGAATCTTGGCTCAGGACATAAGGGAAGGCCCCTCTTCCATGTAGGAAAAACACAAAGCAGCAATAAAAGTGCAGTTGTACTCCTTTGGAGTTGAGGATTGGGTTTTGGAGGTATTTTAAATTATTTTGTAGGAATTTCGATGTTATTATACACTGAATAGTTCGTTGTGTGTCCTCACAACAGCCCTAAGAAATAAGGAAATACTAATTCCACCTTACACTCAGAGGAATGAGGCACAAAAAGAGATGTATGAAGGCTTGCTAATGGGAAATGTAGAACACTGACCTGCCCATGGTGGAGCATCCTGCAGGAGAGCCATAAAAGTCTGTGGTCCTCCAGGTGCCATTGCAGCACTCTGATGTTTGGTTAAAACACAGCTTTCCTCCCAATAACTGGGGTTCCCTAGCACTGGCCCAAACTACGGCTTTAAAACAGAGCTTCAGACCTGTCCTGTGAAAGTCTGAGTCTCTCTGATGAGGTGCACCAGGCACTCCATTTCCCCCATTTTCACGTGGGACAGCCCACTGACTACAGAAATGCTATTTTTGCAGATACATTTTTGGATAGATCCTGAGCAGCTTTAGGGTGACTTATCCCCTTGGGTCATTGTCCTCTGCTTGGGTAAGATGCTTAAAACTGTATTCAGAAACATTAAACCAAAACCAAACCTAAATGCGGTAGGTGTCTCCTGAGAAGTACCATGACGCAAGTTGTAATCATCCAGCCTCTGCTGCGCTGCGCTATCAGACGTGAGAATAAACAGCAGAGCAAGAGCACTCCTGTGGCGCAGCAGTTGTTGGCCTCCGTACAAAGCCTGATGGCTGCCCAGACATCCTGGGCCCTCAAGGCTGCCCTAACATGCTGCAAGGGCTCAGCGATGCCCATATTCTCCCTGCAGCCATCTCCATGCTGGAGCCAAGCACCTCCACGAGTGAGCCCACTGATGGCGTTACCCCACGTCCCTGCAGATTGAGGTGGATCTCCCTTGCCTGGTGGTGATGTAGAGTGTGCAAAGCCTGTGTGATGCCTGAACCAAACCCCCACCCTCAAAGAACCTCAGTATTTCTTTAAGAAATGAAGCAATCATGACAATGCATAATCCTACCTTTTGTAGACCTGTGTGATATAATTATCGCTGCCAAAAATCCTGCTTACTTAATGGCTTGGTAATAGATGAAGTCCAACAGATCTTGGAACAAATAAATGTATTTAACTGCAAAGTTAGAAAATGGAAGGAAGGATAAGAAAAAAAAGGATCCTATCACATGGCTCTTCTTAGCTTTTGACTTGGCCCCCCCGAAATGTTTCCAAAACAGCAGGAGTACGACTTGGCTGTAAGTCTGTATTATGTAATAGCAATTTCTTTGTTTCCTCTCACTTTAAGGTTTAGCAACAGGGAAGAAAAAAACCTCATCTATAGAAACGGGGGTGTGTGTGGAGGGGTGGTGTTAAGACGATGCTGCATCCCTTTGAGCTATTAATGGAGAATTGCATAACCGCTGCCGTGGGGTTGCTAGGTTTTACCACGTCCCTGCGCCGTGTTAAATATTAACAGTACTTGTACTTTCGGTGGTATGGCTGCCGCTAAGCCTGGATACGGCCCGCCAATCCCAGCTGCTGGCCGGGTTTCCATGGAGCCGATAGCACCCCTTCTCTTCATTCACAATGAAATCCTCCCAGCACTTGGCTAAATCCATCTCCGAAAATGAGGCGCGTACAAACGAAGCGGAGCGGTTTTTCAGCATTTGCTCCATGCCTCACGGATGTGCGGGGGGTGTGCTCGCTTCGTCTTAGAAAAAGCAAGGTTTAGAAATTACGCCTATTTTGTCTTGCCTGGCAGATCTGCAGAGCTGCATGGTGCTTTTAACCCTCATGTCACCAGCTCTGAAATAGCTACCTGTGTGGCTGGATTCCTTTCAATACTTAAAGGGGGTTTATAAGAAAGATGAGGACAGAATTTTTAGCAGAGCCTGTTGCGACAGGACAAGGGGTAATGGTTTTAAACTAAAAGAGTGTAGATTTAGACTAGATATAAGGAAGAAAATTTTTACAATGAGGGTGGTGAGACACAGGAACAAGTTGCCCGGAGAGGTGGTAGATGCCTCATCCCTGGAAACATTCAAGACCAGGTTGGATGGGGCTCTGAGCAACCTGATCTGGCTGAAGATGTCCCTGCTCATTGCAGAGTGGTTGGATTAGATGACCTTTAAAGGTCCCTTCCAGCCCAAACATTCCTCCTCCTCATCTACCTTCCTTCTGTTTCCTGGTTTAAATTAGACTTTAAAATCTTCTGGATTAAATATGCGAAAAGTAAATACAGTATCTCTT
This sequence comes from Strix aluco, assembly GCF_031877795.1. Lineage (NCBI taxonomy): Eukaryota > Metazoa > Chordata > Aves > Strigiformes > Strigidae > Strix > Strix aluco. The sequence continues at coordinate 23,542,923 of NC_133939.1, read as the reverse complement.
AAAACATGGGTTTCCCTTCTTTTCCCCCTGTAACACAACTCTCATCAAAACCTTTCAGATTTACATTTAAAGCATCTTAATGGAGTTAATGGTGCAGATTTTCAACACATTGGCTTCATGGGACCAGTTACGTCCATGCTGGGACCAGTTTTCATCCGTGCTGGATGCTGAGAGGCTTTGCTTGCTGTTGCTCTTTCAGGAAGGGCAGCACTAGATGCTAGAGATCTGCATATTCAATATGCATGTGAGCTCAAACAGCTTTTTGTTATGTCTCTAATTAGGCTAAGTAGGGTGTTGGATTCAAGTGCTAATTAGAAATGACCACTCTAAAATACATTAGGATATTTAGGGCTGTGTACTGTTTGCATAGTCAGGTTCCAGCTCCTGCTGACGGGTTTGTGTGAGTAATGAGATGAGTCCATCCACCTAATCCCTTTTAACCTGTGACACTATTTATTTTATTTCATTTTTTTGACAGATACACCATGTCTAAAAAAATGGGTTTCTAGCAGTGGGAATAAGCATGCATAGGGCATGGTGTTATCCCTGGCAAAAGGGGGAAGGGAATGTTTGGCAGTGAGAGGCAGAGGCTGGCAGTCAGGACGTGTCCAGCCCTCTAAAATAATGATGTGATTATCTCCTGTTTACACAGCACTGAGGAGGGGGTGCCTGGGTGTTCCCTGAGGGGAATTTAGGCTCGTAGGGTCACAGGGTAATATACAGGTTCAAAGGGGCCTCAGGAGGTCCGTAGCCTCACTCAGAGCAGGGTCAATGAGGAGGGCAGCTGGGTCCTGCAACCCTTTGAGGATGGGGACAGCCCAGCCTCTCTCAGTAAACATCACACTACTCCTGACCAGTTGCTTCTCTGCAATCTTGGATGTGCAAAATGAAGAACCAGATGCCCTCCTGGCATATACTCCCCCTTTCATTTGTAAGCGAAACCTGTAAGCCTACAGGCAGGCTTGGAAAGAAACACAATTGTTCTGCTTCAGTGAGGACTTCAGGTCCAACAGAAACAGGAAATGGTAGCTCGGATGTACTGATGAGGGGTATCATCAAAATCAGTCGTGATCAATGGAGAGGGTTATGCCCTGAGCTAGGCCAGGGGAGATGGTCTCTGTTTTCCTCCTCTTCCACTGGAACTATCCAAAGGCAGGACAGAGACCAGCCTGTGATGTTCATAGACATGAATTTACAATGAAGCGGCTTGGTAGGAATAAATTTAATAAAAATATCTGCTCCAAGAGCTTGACTTGAGGGATACTAAGCATATGACACCTACAGATCAGCTAAGGGGGTTAGGGGGCTCTTGGAACCTTCCAAGATGAAGCTACAAACAGGAATGGGAGTACTTCAGGTCACTTGTGCAAATAGTGGGTGCTTGAAACAGCCAATTAATGGAAACAATAACAACCTCTGTTTCCTAAATCTTTCCTGTGGGATATAAACAAGGGTTGTGCCCTCATGGTTATGACTTGGTAACACTGGGGTGAGTTTGGTCAGTGCCCATACAGTGTGGCCCAGGCACTCTTTGTGGAAGGGTTGTAAGAAGGATGCAAACAGGAGTCCTGTGCACTACCTGCTGAATAACTCCTCCAGAGCTTGTCCAGAGCATCCCTCATCATCCTGACATGTTTCATCCCAAAGAGGCCTCACTGCAATGTTGTTCAGCTGCACTTATTATAATCTGGGTTATTCAAGGCAAATGCCTTGCATGACCCGTGATGCCCAGTGCTTGGAAGGCAAAGCACCCCTTGCTCCCCAGTGCCTGCTGGGGAGCCACCAGTAGGAACTGTATGGACATGGGGTCTCAATCTGTCCCCTCACATCGGAGGGGATGCAGCTGCTCTCATGCCTGTCCAGCCATTGCAGCAAAAGCCTGTGTCTGCTCCTCACACCACCATCAAAGCCAAACTGAGGTTCATTCTCCTGTCCCCAGGAGATCACAGAATCATCTAGGTTGGAAAAGACCTTGAAGATCATCCAGTCCAACCATTGACCTAACACTGACAGTTCCCAACTACACCATATCCCTCAGTGCTATGTCGACTCTACTCTTAAACACCTCCAGGGATGGGGACTCCACCACCTCCCTGGGCAGCCCATTCCAACGCCTAACAACCCGTTCTGTAAAGAAATGCTTCCTAATATCTAGTCTAAACCTTCCCTGGTGCTACTTGAGTCTGGGGATGCCACATTGCCCACCATGGGTAGTGCAGGTTGGCAACCCAGGTGAGCAGCCAAGCTGTGGGTCTGAGCCAAGGAAAGCTGTTCTAAAAGCCACATTAATTAACATGATGCTAAACTCCATGCTCTCCTCATTCTGGGCAAGGACTGTCGGGTTTCAAAACATGTTAGCTATTACACATGCTATGTGCCAGACGCGTCCGGGATTAACCAAAGCATTTGCACATGCGACTGTCCTCACACACTGCAGGGACAAAGTCATCCTGACCCCACTTCAGCTCTGCAGGTGTGGCACATCCCTGTACCCGCAGCTGGGCACTGGCACCATGTCCCCGCAGCCCAGCCAGGGTCACCATCCCTTTTCTTTCATCACCCCTGGATATCCACAGCTCCCTTAAATTGAACAGGAGCCATGTTATGGCAAAGCATGGCTTTAATACCTGAATGAAGTGGTTGAATCTGGGGATGGGTAGGAACAGGAAGGGCACAGAGCCCCTGGGCAAGGCGCAGGGCAGGATGCAGTGGTGTCAGAGCCTCACACAGGAGCTCACCCTGCCGAAGCTGCAGGGCCATCCTCTCCCACACATGAGCTTTTTCATGGACACCCATGTATGCAAACAAATACATGCTGGCTCGGCACTTTTCAAAGCTGTTGAGAGACTCTTTTCAAGCAAAGGGCTCAGTACACAGTGTCCTTTTCTTTTCTTTCCTTTTTTTTTTTTTTTTTTTTAACACACCCTTGGGAATAATTAAACTTGCCTGTGCAGGCAGGAGGGCCAGGCTGGCTGACTGCCTGGAAGACAGGGGGGCTCCGAGCCCTAAAGACATGTCCCTACTGTGGCCGTCCCCCATACATCCCCAGTGCTGTGCAGAGACTTGGCCACCTGGAAAAATAGCCATGAAAAATACAGCCCCACTCACCAACCTGCAGCTGAGAGAGGGAGAAAACCAAGCACCCCACTCCTTCAAAGGCAGCAGCACAGTCTGGCCCCATCCTGCCCTGTGTGAGCCCACCTGCCCTGGGTTGTCCAGCTGGTGTTACTCCCTGTCAGTCATCCCTCTGCTGGGGAAGGGGCCTTTCGGGGGTTTAATTTCCCTGCTCTCCACACCACTGTCATGGTGAGGATACAGTCCCACTGCACCCATGGCCAGTGATCACCCTGCAGATACACTTCTGTTTGCTTTTGCACGGTATTGAAAGCAACGACATAATTTGCTGCCTGCTTTCACACCCGGCTCCTCCTCACTGATGCTACTCATGGGTGGCTGTATTTTCCCAAATAGGGGAGTTGCCAGTGCTGCATCTGGCCACAGCCGGAGCTGGCGGTGGGTATTGCATTCACCCCTCCAGGTTTTGAGACCTTCTTGAGTCACAGCCTCTTGTCCTGGCTCCAACCTGACCAACCAGCAGCTCCAATGGATATTTCTGACCTGCTCTGGCCTGTTCCCAAGAAACAAATGATGTTCAGGTGTTTAATGATACCCCAATAAACATCCCAGCTATAACTACTCCCTGTCCAGACTGATTACTCTTAGCTTGGTCTAGTTACTGTGTTACAACACTGAGTTAAAAGTTTTCACTAAAAAGTTGTAAATATTTGGGCAACACTGGGTTGTGTGAAGCCCAGATTGAAACACAAATGGGCTGCGCCTTGCCTGAAGTCCTAAAACAAAGGGATTGTTGTAAATCTGGTATAAACCCAAGCTGGTCTAGGTCCAATGTTTGCTTGGCTCCTGTCCAGATTCATTCTTGAAGTCAAACTGATGAACTTCCAGCCCTCAGGTACATTTACAGGGGATGAACATGGACATATCTATGGCTTAACAGAGCCATAATTTCTGCCTGAATGCTTTATTATTTGAAAATCGTAAATAAGGTGAAGTGAAAAGGACAAGCCCTTTTAATCTATGAGTGGTGTGCTAAATGATGGTGGTAAATCTCTGCCAGCTCCGTGGCAGGTATATCTGATTTGCGCTCCCAAAATGGCAGTGATTTGATCCCACAAACCACACTGAAGGTGTGGAGATCAGCTTTTGGAATTAAAAAACCCTACTCTTAATCAGGCTTGGATGGGAATACCCAGCAAGGCATTGCAAAGAGACTGGGAGTATTTTGTCATTCCAGTGAAGGAAATGCCTGCTCTGTGCCAGCTGTGAACTTTTTCAGGTTCCCTTCTTATCTCTTCCTCTGCATTTCTTATCACTCCTGATCTATTTATTGCTCTGCTTTGCATGCTTTTCTAGCCCGGTAGATGAGGCCACCTCAAGGCCAGCATGTTCAGGTCTCCCTGAAAAAGATCCCAACCCCAGCACCATGGAGGCTGCCTGGGCCGACAGCCCTACTGGCAACCCTGCTCCCCTCCAGTGCAGAGGTGCTTAAAAGTTATTTTCATGAGTTTTATACAGAGATGTGCAACCTTGAAACTCTCATATCTGCTGCTGCCAAAGTGCAGTCATTGCTTGAAACCATCCCCATCGTGTGTGCATGTGTGCCTAACCAAAGGATGGTCTACAGCCTGGTGGAGACCCCCTTGGTGGTGGGGCTGTTCTTTCAATCTGGATTTCAACCACAGTCAAGATGGAATAAAAATCGATAAATGTGTACAGGTTCAAGCATAAATATCCTTTATGTTTCAGGGCTAAATATTTATCATTTTGTGGAGGGCAAACATTGCACATAGCATTTTAGTGTGTTTTAGTTGCAAAGCACCTTGGAGTAGTTTTACACGAAAGGCACTATATTGAATTTATTCATGATGTTGCATTATTTTGTATAAACTGCAAATTGTAGCTGATCTGCTTGTCTCTGATGTGAACATACATTCAAAGTTTAAATCATACATAGCCCACCCTCCCAAGGGCTTCAGTGGTGGGGAAAGCAGGGGAACCCTCTGGGAACTGTCAGTCAAAAAAAGATCTTCTGAAAAGGTTTTTCCCCTCTGTCCATCTCTTAATGGCTCTAGCTGAGATATCTGAGATGAGGAAAAATCCACCCCTGCAGTTTCTACTTGGAAAGAGCAGAAAAATCCAGCTAAATCTCCTTAAAATAAAAAAAGGAATTCATGTTATTCAGAAAGGATTTCTGTCCTCCCTTTAGTCCCACTGGAGTTTTCTGTAAGACAATCAATGAGTAATAACCAAGAAAAGACTTAAAAAAAAAGTCCCTCATTGCTGTGATATTTACCTCATTGTGCATCCCAACCTCGAATTGGGTGACCTAAGAAGCTAAGGAAAAAAAGAATGAAGAAAACCTGTTAACTCTGACAAAGATGCTCATGCACTTGCCTTCAGTCATGTTCCCTGCAGGGGGGCTGCTGGGGTGATGCATTTGTGGGATATAGCACCATAGTGTCTCTGCTAGAAACCCCAGTCCCCACTGTAGCACAGGGCCCATCAGCACTGTGGTCCCTCACTGCCACGGGACCTGATGGCCACAGAGGTGTCCTTCACCGCGGGACCCAACACGGGGACACATTGGCATGCAGAGAAAAAGGTCCTTTAAAGAACTGTGACAAGTTTAATGGAAATAATAAATTTGGAGTTCTTCCTTATTCCTTGTAAATTTTTCTTCATGAACGTGAGGGCTGAAGAAGTCTTTTTGAATGAGATTGATGTTTTATCAGAAAAAAGTTCTGGTCTCCTGAGAGAGAGAGAAAATAGTTGGCAACATGGTCTTCAGCACATGGTCACAGCTCCCCTGTTCTGCCAGGTTGCAGGCATGTCTGGGCTCAGAGAAAAGGGCTGGGGGAAAGGAAACCTGAAAGACAGACTTTTTGAGGTGGCCAAAGCGCACGCTCCTCCTTGCAGAGCTGAAAACACAGGTGTTTGAATTACTCCGAGAGTCACAGTACATTTAAATATTTTCCAGAGTTTTAGAAAACTCAGACTAAGTTGTATTTTGCTCCATAAATTTGATCCCAAATTTTGAGTTTTCTGTTTCCAACCATCTCAGATTCTTGCATGGAGCTGGTGGCTCAGAGATTTATTTCCAGTTCATTGCTGGCCAATAAGGGTGACAAACTGAGTGTGTTTTGAGCGGAGGAAAACCCACTTTGTGGTTATTGAGGGCCAGAGTTGGAGACCAGCTTCCAATGGCACAGAAGCAATATTTGCAGCTGTTTGTACATGACATTATTTCCTGGGTACCTGGCTTGTAGGTACAATTAAGGACTTGTAAATCTGAGGAAATCTTAAATTAAGGTACCAAAATGTGCCTGCAAACATTTGTGCTTGCCATTTTTCAACTGTAATAATGAAAGTCCTGTTAAAGCGAGGATGAAAAATTGGTCCTATGTCAATAACCTGTATTAATGATGCTAGAGAAAACTGGCAAGTCATCAAAAGACCCTGTTCTCTATTTAATTCTCATCCCAGCTCATTATGGATTATCACGTTTTGTCTAGTTAGTGGCATGATTATGGAAATAGAAAAACCATTTCTCTCTGCTTCTTATCTAAAAGATGAATGAGGCACATATAATTGGCTTAAGTTATCATTTAGAAGTGAGCTCCAGTGATGCAGGGGGATATTTTTTTTTTTGTCCTCAACTTGAAGTCCTGAAACACAGTAAACTGCTGGCATATTCCTTCGGTTGTTTTCTATCCCCGACACCCACACGCTTAGCCAAAAGCAATAGGCTTATTAAGGGCTGAAGTACTTTTCTCCAGAAAGATCCATCATAAATAACCCAGCAGTCTGAGATGATCACCAGAGCGTAAATCACCACCAGCAGCTGAATGGCCCAACCATGCCCAGGGAGCCACATCTACCCTCACCTCAACACAGACCTCATCCCACCTCCCTTAACCTGTATGAGCTGCAGCTGCACCTATGGTTTATGCCGACCCAGAAATACGATACGAGATCCAGGCAACCTGGACTCCCATCTCCTGGAGTGTGCTGGAAAAGGATAGGGGATTTTGAAATCAACATTCTTCTTTTTAATAGTAAGAGAGAATAAAAATGACAAGGGGAGGGGAGGTGACATCTGCAGAAAGGGCTTTTCTTTCCCCAAATTACGCTCTGAGGTGTTGTAGATGTTCAAAACCAAGCATTTTCCATTGGGATGCTGAGCCTGACTTCTGGCCCTGGTTACAGCTAAATCAGCTCATAGGGACCACTCAGTTTGCTGGTGTTTGGGCCCACAATACCTGTGTTCTGGTGCTTAAAAGCATCTGCCAAAGAGTTCAGCAGCCATGAAGATCGGTCCTGCTTGTGCTGTCAGTGCGCTTCCTCAGGCCTCAGAAGACACTGACCAATGATGTTAACTGGAAACCATAAAACATTGGAAAAAGCCCCAGCAATCTGGAAATGGGCCTTTCTTCCCTCCTGTATTCTCTATATCTTTACTCAAAGAGAAAATAGTGTCTGAGAAAAAAGGAGAAAGAGTATTGATGCATCTTGATTTCCACAGTGGAAAAAAAGAGCAGTGGGAAGGAAACAGGATGCTTTCCCTTTGGGTTATATTATTGGAGCTTAACTCTAAGCATTTTGTTCAAAGCCTATTTTTTAGAACTCCAAAATAATAACTGATGAAATTCCATTTTTTACATGCAAAGCATCATTGGCAAAATTTTTTTCACAGCTTCCCTTGGCAGTCAGTTGAAGCAGCAGAATTTGATGGACCTTGACAATTCAGAGGACAAAGATGGCTTGAGAGGACATAAAGCTGTCTGGGCCACAACCCTCTTGGCCCAAATTGCCTCTGTTTGTTCCTCTGTTGCCTGACAATATGCTTTCAAGAAAACACAAAATGCTGTTCTTTGTGCAAAAGTCTTGCAAGATTTCTTGCGTAGGTTCACTAAAATAAGCAAAAGAGACACAAAGGAAGCAGAAAAAACCAGAAAAATTACAGAACTCTTCTCTCCAAATTACCTCTGTGTTGAAAAATGTCACAGAAGACTTTACATTCCAAAAATATCAGCCAGCTCCGTGAGTTGTGAGTGAATGCAGACCCAAGTGAGATCAGGATCAGGCCTCATTTGCTCATGATTATCTTAAATTCATAAAAATAATTTGCCATTTTTCAGGAACCAACCCCCAAATTGTACTTTTAATATCTAGAAATACGCCAGTGAACAATCCATTATATTGTCCTCCTACAATTATTATTTTTTGAAGTGACAGGGAGATGACAGGAGACTGTGGCTCCAGGTTGTGAATGAGCAGCGGGAACAGATGGGTTTGCGAGAAGCAGCAATCCTGCTCTCCTGCTAAAGACGCTACAGACAGGAACCCCCTACTAACATGCCCCGAAAATATAGATCAGTGGAATTGTCCCTAAACAGAGGATTTCACAACAGTTTCCAGGAAGCATCAATATCTATGTAATAAGGAAATGGAGCTGCAGACACTAAAGTACTTACTGCACTTTTTTTTTTTTAATACAGGGACAGCTTCAATTATCCCACTATCATATACTAAATAAGATTGATTAATCAAGGTTTAAGATAACAGAAGGAGTTTTCAATGCCATTAATGTGTCTCATGGGATTTGCCCTTCTTTTGGGTAATGGGAAGCTTCTGGTTGTGAAGGCATAGATAATAAGGATTTATAGCACCGTAATGTGCAGTGTTTTTCATAAGGGACACTATGAAAACATGGGAACTTGACAGCAAATACTATTTCAATTATTTAGTTGCCTACCGACATGCCAGGATGGGGCTGTCTCTGGTGTTTCACCCCCACCTCAGCCTTTTGCTTTCTCTCTTTGCCTTTGTTTCCTAGCAGCACCAGTGTTTCTGCTTGCAGGTGTGCATGTCCCCTTCCTCTTGCCAAATAACTATCTCAAAAAAAGTCATATAAGGGTCTATTTGCCATTCCCAAAGTTTCAGCAGTTTTACAGGACCACAAGTGGACTTCACATGCCTCTCTACAGGAAAGGTCCAGAGTGATGGTCTGCTGGTTTGAGCTGCAGTGGAAAAAAGAATAACCTAGACAATCATGATCTCAATGTGAATTTTTACAAAGTGTTTTTCCTGTAGCCCTACAGGAGTCTTTGAGGAAATCTGAGCAGAAAAGGCTGGTATGAAACCTATGAGAGGTTTTGGAGAAAACGTTAATATAGTTGAGTTCTCCATCTCCTTTCTAACCAAACAAAGCCAAGAGAAGATTCCCCATCTTTCTCCATCTGCCTCTGTCTTCTGGGCAATTTCACAAGCAATTTGTCATTTCATACTTTGGACTGCTTAGCTTTCTCGTTCATTATGATTTTTCTATTATTATTTCTTTCTGCTGCGGCAGTTTTCTGTACCCTCAAGCATAAATGTCAGACCCTACAGTGGTCAGCTCTTAATCCAGGATGGTGGGAGCCCTGCCGCTGCTCACCCCTCAATGCCAGGCCAGCATAACAGACCTTGGAAATATGCTTGGCAATGCCATAACCCCATTCTGGCAATGTGAGACAAAATAAACACAAAAACTAACTGACAACTGGACTTGCATAAAATATGTGCACTGAAAAGCACAAGGATGACTCAAGCACTGCAGCCAGCCGCTCCCCGGCATCTGGCGGCATCCCAGCAACATTTTTCTCTCTCTGGCTGTAATTGCCACATTCAGGCTGATATATTGCACTTATATTTTTGACAGGTTATGATGTAAAGAAGGTCACTTCATCAGCTGGGGAGGGCGCAGGGCTAAGAGAGCCTGGCTGACCTTTTCACTAGGCTCTGGTCTTTCTCCTCTGCCTCTTCCCACACACTCCCCTCCTTCTGCTGCTGTGGAGCCAGTGCCAGAGCACTTGTCTGGATCCTGTAGCATCGTCACCCCTTCTCCACACTCAGTTTTTAAGGCCACGATAGGGGGCTGAGTGCTCAGTCCCTTTGTATGGAAAATACACACCCTGCAGCTCCAAATTTTAAAAGAATATACCACATCTTGTGCAACGGTGTTGCACGTTGCTGGTACACATGGGTACTGTTTTCCATTGGGAAAGGGTGTGTTGGGAAGAAGGTGAGGTTGCACCCCAACCCCGGTGGGGACAGTCCCTGAGTCCCCCGGGCACCAGATCCTGCACGGAGCGGTGAGGGGTTGAGTGGGCAGCAATCCCTGCACCAACAGGCAGTGAGCAACGGCTGGGGTAGGAGCGTTATCCTGTTAAATGGGAGTTTTACTATTATCCTTAGTGAGAACTGAACTATTTCCTTCAGCAGGCACAGAGTTAGATTGTTGCTTTTAAAAAATGTAGCCTGAATAAATACTGTATGCATCCCAGATGAGGCTTTCTCCTCACTATATTCTCTAATTTCCTTCATACAAGAGAAATACTTGTATTAGTTGCTTTGCCTCATTATGCATTTGCTACTAGGGCTTTCAAGCCCAAAGGCCTTCACTTTGAATAGAAATGCAGCTTCTGGTGTTTCCTCTATTTCAGCAAGGAAAGCAAGGTGACTGGAGAATGCATTGCTTCATCTCTGACCTATTTCTATGCTCAGCACATTCCCCCATCTCCACCATGACATAGACATGGAAAATTGTCCCAAACCCCGGGGGCTGCTTTCTGCTTCCAGTTCTCTCAAATGTCCCTCACAGCAGGGCTGGCTTGCAGCTGGAGGAGCAGACCTCCCCAGGGGGGTAGCAGCATGGGTCGACTCTTTCCTCTGTCTTTCTGCCTCTTTAGGGTAAGTTTTGCTCCCTGTGAACTGTAAGAAAAACGTCATTTATCAGGGAAGGTGCTCCATATGTATTTAACACTGAAAGGGAATCTCAGGAGCAGACATGTAAGGCAACTACATGTGTGGTTTTCAGCCCTAATTAGACTGAACTCTGTAATTGTGAGATGCATTTATGACCCTTTTTTGTTCCTTAAAGAAATAACCCCTCTTTTAGCAGGGCTGAGCTAAACCCCAAGTGCAAAGATGAGCTAAGGATGAATAATTAATGATGAAGAAGATGTTGCCTGCCTTGGGAGCACTGCTGCATCTCCCATTAAAGTGTACCCCTCCGGTGCTGGAGCCCTGTCCGTGATGCTCCTGGGACTGGAGACACAGTGGCCAGGGCTGGGCTGTCCCCAGCATGCGGGGGATTAAGGGACTGAAACATCAGTGACAGTTGTCACTTCAAAACCAGGGGGTGCGTTTAGCTTCATGGGCTCTAGTGACCTTCACAAGTGTTAGATGTATAACAAAGGTCTGTGGGGATGGACATTCCATTAAGAGTATTATTACTCTTAATATTTATTTATGTGACAGTAGGGCCTCGGAAGGGCTGAGCTGTCCCTTGAAAAGAGGGACCTGATAACAACCAAGCTCTCCAGCAGGACCAAATATTTAGGAGAACCAGACACCCAGTTTGGGAAGATTGGGGACAGCAAAATAGCTGGAGCTTGGGTGAAATCTCATCTGGAATGAGTGGTGGGGGTGTTACAGGCACTTACAACTTTGACAGGACTCCAGTGGGGGCAATTCTGAAATCCACAATGGCAACTCGTGGAGGAAAATAAAATATTTAAAAGAGGGGAATTATACTATTTTAAGGCAGCTCACCTTCCTTCTGCCCAGCATGGGCAGCGTGGTGCCTCCACACTGCCCAGCACTGGCTCTGCAGGTGTACAAAGCACGCAGGAGCCCAGGGCTGACATCGGTAACATCACACCTGGACACGACGTGCCACCGCAGCAGCATGCAGGATCGGCTCAGCTCCCTCTGCCCAGCCCGGCTGGATGCAGATGGTTTTCATTGCACAACAGCATGACAAAGGCCCCTCTTGGGAGCTGAGCCAGTCTATGCATGGGGGGTGTTGTTTAGGATGAGGAGGTACGGGGGGGTGATACAGATTTGTTATGCCTTGTAAAAGTAAAGTCAGAAGAGGTAAAAAAAACACCTCCTTTTGAAAAGAGGTAGGAATAAGCCAGATAAAAGATATGAATTTTTCCTCCAAGACAAACTACTAAATAGGCTCTTCTTGTTCACTGAGGTTTGGTAATGCAAGTTGACAGGATATTAAGGTTATTTCAGGTTCTTCTGTCTCCCAGGGTCATAAGCCTTCTGCTATGCATGTTAATCCATCTTAGCATTCCTCCGAGTAGCTACATAAGTAGGGCAATGGGTTTAGTATGTGCTCTTTCCATTTACAGCGTACATGGGAGGAGAAACCTACTAATTAACAGAATACCCCTAGAAAATCATGAAAGATTTTAATATTACAGAGACACTGCACAACGTTCTGCAATTAAGGAAAGATAAACCTTCCTCAAAAATATTTCAGGGGTGAGAGGAGGTGATCCAAGAGAGAAGAAACCAGGAATTGTTTATCCCACAGCCCTTCCCTTTGCCTGTCTCTTCCGCTGAATGGCTGGGTAATGGCACACACAGCTGGTGAGCCAGGTCTCTGTACGACTGAAGACAAAACAAGAGCCTGAGTCTTACTGCATCTCCCTGCAAGCGCAGGCTTCTGTCCCGAATAGCAGCTACACAGTTACTGTCCATGCTGTGCCAGAGGGTGCTCGTGCATCCTGCATCATGCCATGGACCAGTTAACACCCCTCATGCCACGGCAGTGACCAAACCGTGCATCCCCAGCTCCTGGTGTGCTACACACCTGAATATATTCATCTTTTTTGCAGGTCATTTAAAGCCCCAACAGCTTTCAAGCAGATGCTACGATGACATCAGTGAATAATGTTAAAAATAATAGTGCTCATTTTGAGCCCAATGTGTTGAAAAGCCAAATAACCACCCTGAAATTCTCTGTTCCATCACCTTGTTTTGTGTGACTCACTCCAAGTTCTCAAGTGCTTTCCAAATTATCTAATACCACCTGCAACCCATTCCTCTATCTTAATAACTGCACTTGTTCTGGGGAGCACCAGAGCACATAGCAGAGGCCAGATGAGCTGGGGGTACCTCTGCTCCCCGCTTCTCAGCTGCTGCAACAACAGATCCATTGAAACTAACTGTACCAGCCTTCAATTGAAATGAATTAGTTAAAATAATTAAAAAGTATCTACATATTTCATTTTGCACTGGCCTTTAACAAAATGTTTTCAGATTTTTATTTCATTTTTTTATTTCTGCGAGAACATAAAAATATTTGCCCTGGTCTCTGGTTTAGTCAGAGATTTTAAGAAAGCAGCCACTCATACACCTCAATTCTTAACTCTTCCATTAGCAATGGGAATGCACTTCTGCTCTGCAGTTGGGAGATGCTTCTTTGCCTAATCCTGGGTAATCTGCTGTGGAGACTGGTTGCACATGAAAAAAACAGATTTAAAGGCTGACAGTGACTTAAGTAATTTCATCTTTTAGAATAGGAGATTTTTTTCTGAAAGACAGAAGGAGACATTTCAAAACTAATACCCCACTCCTGGGGAAAAGCTTGCTCTAGATCAAAAAACCTCCTGATCCACAGCCTGCAGAGGTCGATGGAAATAACCCCGCTGGGTCTAATGGACTTCGAATCAGGTCCCAATGTGTGAATGTCCTGCCACAGCTACAAGGTGTGATAGCTTTCCCAAACCATTTGTTGTCAGAGATACTATGGGCAGATTTCGTCTCACAGGCAATGGCTTCCCTAAGGACAAGGAAGAATTGGGAAGAGGGCAGTAATTGGGTTCAGAGATCTCTGTAACATCACCAAAATCAGCAGTGGTGCAGGGCTGCTCCTGGCACAGCACAGCCACAGACTGCCTGAGCCCAGAAGGGTTTTTATTCCTGGACAGATGATAAAGAACAAAAATTTTCTATGTCTTCACTGGCAGAAGCTGGAATACAGCATGGGCTGCAGAATACACTGAAGAGGGCAGGTGGAAATTTGATGAGTGTATTTATAGATAAGAAGCAAGATTTTTTTTCAGCTAGTGAGATAAAAACATCTCTCTTTTCTCATCTGTTGCCAGCCTTGAGTTAGTTATCATAGACTGTAACCTCACTCTGCATAGTGCTGCGGCTCCACTGGCACTGGGGATGCCACCATGGAGCTGCTGTCAGTCGGGGACCTTGCTCAAGTCATTACAGAGAAAAAATCCTTAGGAAAAAATGAAATAAAAATATTATGGTGCAACTGCTGAGTGGAGTAAGTAGTATTTTTACTTACATGCGAAATATCTGAAACTCAGAGACTTGAGTTTACGTGATGCGCTAGACAATCTGGACATCCAAATTACATAGCTCTGCCTTTGTGGGGAGGACCAGAGATATCTGCTTTCTACCAGGTCTTCCCTGAGGTCTTCTGAACTGAACAGAACAGGCTCTGCGACTGGGGGATGGTCCCGTCCCACTTCAGATGCACAGAGTGGGACGTCTCACCATCACGGCACGGCGGGAGCATCCCCCGTGCCAGCCCTTCCCACTCTGCCGGCTGGCCAGGCTGAGTTTGCAGCAGAGACTTGCTGACTGTCACTTCTCACCACTCAGCCAAAAAGACTGGAAAATACAGATGGTCTTGCTTAGGAAAGCCTGGTTAATATTTCATCTCCTTTTCTATTCTGGGGAAACCAAATGAAACAAAATTATTTATAAAAGAAGGCTCTATCCCATTTTATTAACAAGATATAATGAATCTGTGAATTCATGGAATAACTCCAGTGATTTTGAACTGATACGCAAAGGATGAGTTGGTCTTAAAAAACAAAATGCTATTCAGCCAGCAGAGTAAGTAAAACAATAAATGACTGCACATTTAGAACAATCAATAAGGCAATTACACAAAATATTACATGATCCAAAATTAATTAGGGATGACAAATTCCCCAAAAGGATAAAACATAGGACAAATATAAAATCTGAACAAGAATCAAGTTAACAACTCGCAAGAGGAGCTGTTAGCACTTGGTGCTCCAACATCCCATGTTGTTCCAATCAAAGATCACAGCAACAATCTGAGCAACTCCAAGATGGATATGTGTATCATGTGATACACGACATAAAAATTGATGGGTATCTGGCAGGAGGTTGAGAGGCAAAGAGGAAGCCAAGGAAGCAGGAGCCTGCCTGGGTGATGGGGTTTTGCTCTTCTCGCCACAGAGCTGTGTGTTGGGGTTGCACGTGCCTGCAGCCGTCTGCCTCCAGCAGCGGCCTCGGCAGAGCTCGGCTGAGCAGTGCCAGGGAAAACCTCCAAGGTTAATTCAAGAGCTGGAAATCTTCCTTTAGCATCTGAGGTCCCGCACCCAGTACTTTTCACTGTTCTGCCAGGGAGGTACCCGGTCACAGTCAAATGGGGCACTTCCAGCCCTCAAATCTCCTCCCTGTTCAGCTCGGGCACCAGGAGAGGAAAGATCCCCACAGCCCTGTGGCTTGTACCAGTCTCTCATAGTGGAGGTACAAGGCAAAAGCTCACACACTTCATCTTCTCCTCCTTTACTACACATCAGCTGAGTCATTCTAACAGTGTGTGTTTTTAATCTCATCAAAGAGGCCTGAAATACTTTAGTTTAAACCTCATCCCTGGAGATTTAAAGTCATTGCACAGTCTCAGCTGGCCAACAGCATCCCTACAGAGGTCTCGCTGCCCAGCTGACAGGCAGTGACCTGAGGGATGGCTCCATGAACTCAGCCTGTCCTGCCTTGTTACTGTCTGATTTCTCCAGCACCATTTTTATTAATTTTCCCCTTTTTTCAGCCTAGGTAGAGAAATCACATAACTTTTTATATCGGGTGAATTGGGGTGTTGCTATACAAAAGGCTTTCAGAGTTTGTGTCCTTGGCTGCTGCTCTGAGGTGTGTGGAGATGCTGGGTGCAGACTGGGATTCTCTTAGCAGCAAACCAGTCTGTCCTCTGGGAGCCTAAACTGGCCTGAAATGCCAGGGCTGAACCAATTGTATCTCATTATATCTCAACAGAGAATGAGATGCCATCGTGTTACATGTAGTAAATCACTTTAGATTATCACAGTTTAAAAAGAGATTGTGGTGTTCTCATTTTACTGGAAGTACCACCCCCTTTTAAACCAGTATCACCATTTCAGCCATAACATTCAAGGAATAAAGCGCATCAGCTTGACCTGTCCAGGAACCCTCCAGCCCCATGCGCAGAACATCGTGGTCTGTAGCAGCCTGCACAGCTTGCATAGCAGGTTATTCCCAGAGACTTTTTTTCCCCAAAGCTTTAAATTCACATTCTCCCTACAGCTGTGAGTGGTGCGAACCCCTCATCCCCCCGCAGCCTGTGAGCTGCCATCCCCAACTGTCTGTCCCAGATGCAGTAACTACAATGTGGGTGGCCACTGCTTCCCGCACCAGAGAGCTGATTTAAATCATCTTGGGCTTGCATGTGAGTCTATTTATTTTAACGTTGTGAAGCTTGTTCGTTCTCTAGACAGTATGTAAGGGCTAAGGGCCAAAATCTGAGCTGATGTATAGCTTTCACCGTCAGATTTATAATTTAGTGCAAGGGGGCTGGAGAAGTGTAAGTCAGGGCAGAAGACTGTGAAGAAGCTGCACCGTGCTCCCATCCGTGCTGTGTTTAATTTACAAGGTAGATTAAAATCATGGAACAAGTTTGACCTCCTTTTGTTTGGTTTGCCTGCAAGATTTAGTTTTTGTTTCATCATTTTGGTCCTAGGGACCATGTGGCCAGAGGAAGATTTGTAACAGGAGAGAGCCTGTCGTTTCTGTCCTTTTGTTGAAAGACATGACAATCCAAAATGGGAATTAAACCGTTTTCTCAGCGTAGCCAGATCAAAGATGAACTGAAGAAGATGCCAGCTCTTCTCATTGATTTCAGCTTTGCTCCCCTGAGACCGGCACTGTGGGAAGGTCACATGTGCAAGAAACTGGTGCATCAGATGAGAATTTTTTGAGCCAGTGTTTTTCTTGCAGCCGGGTCCCATAGGACACCTGCTCTACTCAGCTATTGCTTGGGTTCATCACCATCTTCCCAGGGAAATTGAATCTAGTGTGCAGCATGCTCCGGGTGCGTTGCTACAGATGCAGCTGTGCCTCTGGCTGCAAACAGCCCTTCAAACGCAGGGGGAGATGGGGGCTCCACACACCCTGTTCCAGCCATACGCATGTAAATCATTTATGCTGTCACAGCAATTAGCTGCTGTAACCCAGAATAGGAGCTTGAAGTGGGACAGCTCTCCTCCAGGTTTTCTGCTAACTTATTCACCAAGGACATGCCCCAGTTCCTCATGACTGCTGGTCACACTGTGACCCTCTGGTCTCATGTCTGCAAGCAGCTGGAGCCAGGTTTTCCTGGCGTGGGGCAGAGTTAAGGTTACTAATTGGCCTTTCCCTTCTTCAGCCACTATCTCTGATGTTTAAGAGAGCTGGGAGGGCTGGGGCCTCTCTACACTCTAGCATTTCTTTGAGGGCATGGCTGACACTGACATGCAGACATGACAACATGCAGCCCCGTGGGGGACCACACAGATGCTCACAGAGCTCAGGGTAAACCTGGTTGGGTCATTTTGATAGCCCAAGCCTTTTTTAGCATAAACCAAACAAGTGATGCAAAGCTGACCAAAGGGCAGCCAGGCGTAAGCCAGAGCAGCCCCAGGATGCCCCTAGCCCACATGCCAGCCTGGGCAGGGCAGTGTCCCTGGGTGGCCCCCATCCCCTGGGGCTCCCTCTGGGCAATGCTGCACCGACCACCGTATTTTGATCTCTCCTCGAAGGGCAATAATTCTCCTCTTCCCATACCTCTTCATTTTTTTCAGACTTGGGACAAAAGAATCATTCAAAATAAGCTTTTAAATCTGGTTGTGGTGGTTGGTGAAACATGTTTTAAAGCATTTACTACACTGGAGAGCTTTACATGAAGGATGTTCTAACTAGCCTTACCACTAGTTAAAAAGCTTCCAAGTGCAGGAGTAAATTCACACACACAAAATCAGTTTTCAGATACAGTAGGGAACCCATTAAGCTTTGTGTGGTTATGCAAGATGATACAAATGCCTTATTAATTAGAAAATCAATCATGCTGTCCAGCTGATTGATGTTAATCCTACACCAAAAGGGGGAACAATAGTATAATCAAGACTAGATCATTTCTTCCCATTACAGGGAAGGGGACAAGACTGCATTTCAAAGTGATTCTGCTGTAATGAGCTGTAAGAATATACACCATGTGGTAAAGGCTCTTTTAAGATGTGGCACACTATTTTGATCAATAATACTCAAATTCATTCTGGATCCTGAATCTAAGGAAATTTCATATGAAGATTAAAGGAAATTATAATATGATCAGAGGCGATCGCAGAGGAGGAGAGCTGTAATTATCCAAGGGGAAGCATTAATAAATGGGAAAGAGCCCAAACCCTGTGAAATCAGAAGATGGCAAGAATATGCTAAGGGTGCTCAAAGTGTTTCATGGCATCCAGATAATACCTCAAAACTATAAAATGATCTATTTTTTAAAAAATTGGTAACAGTTCAAAAGCTTAATGTTAGGCAATCATAGAACAGTAATTAAAGGGCCCAACTGATTCTTCACCTGTTCCACATTATTCGCAGTCAGTCCTGCCAGCTTGAGGACAGGTAGCAAATAGCCCTAATAGCCGTATTCATGCCATCCCAAAGCAGTGTGGCTGGCCAAAACCTTTTGAAAAATATATGCAAGAGTCATGCTAAATGACTGGAAGAGGACTGTAATACAATCCATTCAACACGAGTCAGGCTTAGCAAGAAGAAAATAGCTCATTACCATGCAAACACATGTTGTCTTGGTTCCAGGCTAATTGTTGTATAACATATCCTATATAACATAAGACAAAGCCCCAAGGCTTGTAAGCCAAGTAAAATGCAAATTACACCACTGACACAGCTGAAAGCTCTATGCAACCTTAATAATCAAGGGGGGTGCAATGTATTTGTGAGACAAATGACCAGGGTAGTTATATCAGAAAGGCAGGGCTCTCTAATACACAACCTAACTAATAGGCTACTAACATGGGTAAGAAAATGTTCCCCTTGACCACCAAAGTCTAAGGACATTCAGGCTTGCAAAAAGCTTCATAATCATTCTGTGCCAATGTTATTTATTTCTGTAATAATTCATAGGAATTCTCCACACACACTCCAGTGGCTCTTTTCTTTCTTTCCCCACTGTTTGTTATATAGGAGCATGCTGAAAATTCAACAAGGATTCAGGCCCCTGTGGGCTAGAAACACTCACAAAGGTAATTCCTGCCCTGAAGAATGACCAGTTTAAATAGACATAGTAGTCACTAAACTGATATACACTAATACCATAGTCTGGGAGTTAATAGATCAAGGGCCCATGTTAACCTGAAGTGTTGGTCTCCAAAGCAGGGGGTTCCAGCCCATGGTCAGTAGACAGGAGCCACCTCAGGGCTGCTGGGCTTTGATGATGAATGGCCCTTCTGCCTAGAGATATGAGCATCCCTCCAAAAAACTTTAAGGAGGTTGTAGGTGAAACAATCACCCTCTTGGTGTGAGGGACAGGCACTGAGAGAAGGAGAAGAGGTGTGAGGTGAACCACCGAAAGAGAATAGAACTGAAAATTAGGACCATACAGTCAGGCTTCCAGCTGATGCAAATTTGTGTGATTCATAATCAGAAAGCCAGCTGATTTGGGGGGAAAAGGCACTGGAAGTGCCTGATACATAATGTGGGAAACTGGCTCATCAAGTAGTTGTTACTTTTCCATGGCAAGCCCTGGTGAGTTCTCTGAAAGAGCTTTGCAAAGGCCCCAGGAGACACAGAAGTTTTGCAATGGTTCCTGCTGGCTGCTACGGTCTTGCCTCATTTAGTTTCAATACGAGTAGGCGCTCCACGTGTCCTGGGATCAAACACAGAGTGGATCACCATGCTGTTTCATGTACTGTGCACACTGCAGCTGAGACATTTCCAGTTTCATAACTCAAGAATTCAGAAATAGATATAAATTTACACGTTCCGCCACAAACAGATGGTGTCTTTGGCTGGCTTTCACTGCATTCCTCGAAGGTAACACTGGGTTGCAGAAGTCAATCTTTCTACAACGATCTCTGCTTGTAGGGGTTTTTGGACTTGTTTTGGTTTCCTATTCATATTGCACACTGGCAGGGGCTCAGTGAAGATGGGAGGTCTTACCACTCCATTTCCCATTCCAGGAGACATGATAGCAGGTGGAGATGGCCACAAAACAAAGTTCTGGTTCTCAGTTCTCCATGGCACCCAGCAGGACTGGGTGCCAGCTCGAAGGTGGCTTTTTCACATGAGTCGGTCAGCTTCTGAATCTAGAGTTTATGGCTAACCAAATCTCTCAGGATAAGGAATCGTGAGATTCCTCCGAAGTTACATCTTCCTACAGACCTAGGGAAAAACTGTCTGAAGAAAAACAGCTGCTACCCCTGCTGATGCTGAGGGTGTGACTATGGTACAGGAATATTTGGTGGGTTGCATGGGGACCTTCTCAGTCCGCAGCAGTCATTGGCAGGGAGGACATACTGCCTCTGGACGAGAACAGCTCAAGGGATGGTCCTCCCTGCAGTTTCCAATTCCAATACAATTCCAGCAAAAAAGGTCATTCGCAAGGAAATGGTGTCTGGTAATGTGCCCACTCAGAGAACTTTCAGCAGTTTCCCATCTTGAGTGCAGCTGCTCCAAGGGCTGGGGAAAGCTTGACTGCTTGCTGCAAGTCTGCTCATCAGCCTTCATGATTGACCACCACTTCCTCGTGTCTTCTGCAGCCAAAAAAATATTTCACAGAAGTGAAACATCCCCAAACCTCACAAAGAGTGACCATGCCCTGGGGCTGGGTGGGTGAGGGATCACCCCACACTATGGTGATGGACTCGGACCCCTGCTCAGCTTCGTGCCACCAGCGCCACTGATGCTTCCCAAGAAATTCATCCTGATCAAAATCATGTCTCTGCATTTCTTCTGATTTTTTTCGCATCCCCTCACAGTTTATCTTGAATAGGCTAAGCCAAAGCACAGATGCCATGGAGCAGTTGGGACCAGTGAGAGCTTTTGGGAGACAGAGTTGGCTAAGCTTTTGGGGCTGGTTACATAAAAGGAGTACGTGTCATATGGACCACCCAGAGAAACGCTTCCCAACGGTGAGAAACTCAAGCAAGGATTACGTGTTACATCTGTGGATTCCTTCAGCTTTTGAGCTGACACTGAATTTATTGAGGAGGAGATCAAGGAGAGATGGCAAGAAACAAGAATGACCTAGCAACAAATGTGCTGGGGGAAGCAGCTCTGATTATTTCTCAGCTAATCACTCAGAAAGTGAAGATATGCAGCTCTTCAAGCAGCCTATTTAACACTGGCACTGTATAGTAAAGGGAAGCTTGCCAGCATATTTCATTAAAATACCTTTCCATCAGTTAATAATCATTCTCTATGCTTTAATAGCACTTCCCCTCCAAGATTTCCAAGCAAACCCATAAATGTCAGCTCAACCTTGGGAAAGAAGTATTCTTAGAGTTATTTTATATGTGGGTAAATGGAAAGACAGAGAGATGTTCCTCCCAAAGTCCTGTATTATTGCCCCAGCCCTGCATGACAGCAAATCTTTATGCATGAAGCCAGATAACCAAGTGGCTGTTTGCATAACGATGGCCTGAGTTAGTGGCTGAGCCAGGAATCAAATCCAGGACTGGTGACTCTTATTCACTGCTTTTCCCCTTCTAATAAAACTTTCCACAGACACTGTGGATGAGAAGTTATATGCCAAATTCCAGGAATAAGTAAATTGGAAACAAATGTGCTGTGTGACCTAGTAAATTGTGTTTACAAGAGGACTACTGCTGCCATTGCTGTAACACTGATGTGAAGAATGAAGAGATCTGAAATTGCATGAGCAGCACCTTCATTCCCTGTTCCCCCTACTGATGCCCTTTGCAGCTCGAAGGTGGCTTTTTCACATGGGTCAGCCAGCTTCTGAATAGCAGCATCAAATATATTTTTTTTCCAAATCAGAAGAATAGTTGTCTTCCTTGATTTTTGTCTATGGTCCAGCCAAAGAAATTTCCCAGTAACTCGGAATTTTCCTAATGGTGAAACAAGTACCTGTGTTACCCATGCACCATATTTAATTTAGTCTAAATTACTGAGAACAGACAAAAAAGCAGAGCTATTAATCTGCTTGAAAATAGGAAAACTTCTCCTGTCCAGTCCAAACGGAAATTGCTCATGCTAAATATTGTTGCTGATATCGCCTTTAAAAGGAATATGTCAAGGATTTCTCTGGTATTGTGCATGTGCCACCCTTCATTTTTTCTAATGTGTGACCTTATAACAGGTTGCTTCATTACAGCAGGCCACACATCTTAAGAACTGAAGTTCCCCAAGTGCATATGGAAACAGACAACAGTAATAAAACCAATAATAATAATTACCTTACATTGTGGATCAAAATCTTGATCCTAACGGGTAATGGTATGAGATACATATGGACTTTCCACAGGCAGCCTTCAAGGCATGCAAAGCTATAGACAGTGCAGGGAGGAGCAATTTCTCCACAGAAATACTCCAATCATCAGGAAAAAAAACCCTGACATTTATTTCAGGAACTTGGAGCCTTCGTTCTCACATACTGCTATTGCAAAATATCCATGAGGCTAGCAGACAGCAGTGGAAACTCCCTCTCACATGGGAACGGAGACGTGTTTGCTAAGGAACAAGGATCTAGCTCAGAGAGGTGTTCTCCTGCCGCAGGGTTAAACCAGCCAAGGAGCTGGGCAGCACGGGGGTCTGAAAAGGTGTCACCACCTTAAAGGCTTTTCAAGACAGGTGTGGGGAGTCCAGTGGTTTGGGTTCATATCTGCCACTGGAACATAAGCTCCCAATGCCATCAGCCTGTTCTAAGCCCAAAGCGTTTCTCAATTATGTTATCTGATGTTTCCATCCCAGCCTCTCTGGAGACGCTGATGTCCATCTTCCACCCTTAGAGGCAGATAAGTAGGAAACCACACATATTTCTGGTAAAGCTAGATGTAACCTCATAGCACAGAAAGTGTCTGATGTTTTAATATTTAGCTTTTTTTTTCCTGACTTTAAAAAAAACCCCAAAGCCACAAATGCATAGACACTTTTTTTAAAAGGAAATTCCTTCTCAGGGAGCTGCCTCAGTTTGCAAAAGGGAGGCCAGAGGGGATCTCAAGGCCAATGGGAGACACTTGATTATATCACTAAGCCGCTATAAAATGCCCAGTCTTTGCCTAATAGCAACACGCCTTGCACAAAGTGTCTCTGAGGTCATGTTTTCAGGAGACTGTGAGCTGGGTTTTGAGGGCACCAGGTGAAAATGTTGTGGGCACATGTGCTAAGGAACAGTTTCTGTATATCCTCGATGTGATGGGGCTGCAGCCTCGGTTGATAAGAGGAGCCAGAATAGCACAGAGCATATTATCTGGTCAGGGTCAAGCTGGCTGGAGAGGACACAGTCAATGTCAGAACAGTACCCCACGTGTTCAGTGCCTGGTGATACACACAAATATAATTTTTTATCAGTACCGATGTCCATCCCATCTTTTAATCTGCTGCTCAACCTGTCTGGCAGCCCGTGGCAGGGAGTTCCCCAGTCCGACTGTCCTTCTCACTGCCTGCACTCCTTTTTCTCCACCAGACGGAGAAAGGACAGGAGAGGAAATGATAATGTGTTTTTCCTTCTATCAAGACTAACGGCCAGAGGAAGCACCACCTTTTAAATTAGCTGTCATTTGGAAAGCAGTCACAGGATTCCCGGCAGAGACACTCTCCGCCCCAGATCTACTCAGGCATTACAAGTACGATCAAGGCCACCCGGACGCCCGATGCAATGTGATGCACAGATGTTGATAAATTCTCCCATGTGAAAAAAATATTAAGTCGTTACAAACAAAACAGCCTCATAAACAGAGCTTAGGAAACCATGATAAATCAAGTTAGTTAGGCAGCAGAGTTGGTACAAGCCGCTGTCTCAGCTAATGCAGATTGAGAGTTCAACACATGCTGCGTAGATCAGCATTTTAAACACATACCATTTACCGGCCTTAATGAATACTAAAAGCCCAATAAGCAGGAGCTAGAGCCACTCAGACACAGCTTCATACAGATGTCAGCGGCATTGTCTTTCATTTTATTTGCTAACGAGTTATCGATAGAGGTAATTTGCTGCTGATAATGTTGCAGATTATAAAAGAGAAAAATTAACAAGTTCTGTTAAATGAGGAAACAGGCTCTATGTCCTGCTTCATCCCGGCACGTGAGCTGATGCCAGGTGGGGTTGCAGGCAGTGAAGGCATCAAGGTCCCTGGTCGAGGCAGAGCTGAGGGGGTGCTTACAACAGCTGACCAGCACTGGGATGCTCAGCCCTGGCCCTGGGCAGAGCTGCTCCCTGCCAGTGGGGAGAGGACTGATGAACCAGCTGTTATTAGCACAGCTCTGAGTACTACTCAAAGGGACAGAAAGAAGGGAAAAGAGCAAAACAACATGGTCTGGGCATAATAAAACCACAGGCTGAGTTCACCCTGCCGCAGCGTTAGGTGGGACTCCTCGTCCCAGGTTACATCCTTGTAACCAGACTTTGCAGAAAGCCAAGAGCAAGTTTTAAGCTGGGGACTCTGGTAATCCTGAGCTCTGGTCCTGACCCAACCACTGCCTTCTCCAGGTATTGACTGACCTCTCAGTTGCACTGTTGTAAATCCTGAACATCATCCTCAGCCATTTGTGGGAATACATATACATTAATATAGGTACTGACCTGCCCAGCTCACTGTGAGAATTGATTTCATACTGTCTGTAAAGAGCTTCAAGGAGAAAACCTCAAGCACATGCAAATTATTATTATTTTCACTCATTGTGGTTAATGGATGGTATTTTTTATATTAAATAAATAAATGCAGAAGGCAAAATAATCCCAGAGACTGGGTCCTAGAAGAGGAGGGAAAGTGTTAGGAAGGCAGTGGTGGCCTTTACCTGGGCAGGGCAGGAGAGGACGGCTGGGGATGAGGCATGTCCCAAAGGTTGGTGCCTTTGGCAGCTCTTTCCTGACACCTGGACTCACATGCACAATGATTTTCACCAAACCTGCATTTGTTCACCAGTCTCTGAGGTAGATGCTGTAAAACAGACTGTATTTTTTAGGTCAAATGAAGTTCAGTCGTTTGCTAAGCACCTTGAACTCCTGGGATGAAAGCAGCGTTGATCAGTTCCTGAAGTGCTGGCTCAAACCGATGCTTGGTGCTGAGCTGGGCAAACCTCCAGCTGCATGCAAAGTCAATAGGGTGGAGCCTGAATTAAAACACTCAGGAACCTCAGCACTGGGTGCTGATGAAATAAAATATTATCGTTACTGGTGTTAATGAGGGTCCAACCCCTTCAGTCCCTCAGATAAAAGGCAGTAAGCAAGTGTGTAGTGTTAGCGCTGGTGTTTTTGTAATGTAACAGATAAGCCACGTGTCCCTGACCTCGCGTTTCTGTAGGGCATTGCGGTGTACAGCAAACGCTGCTGTAACGGTCACCATGGGGGAGGTGAGGGGGTGCTCGGGAGGTGCTGCAGAGCTCTTCTGCTAAATCGGTCATTTGGAATACCCTGAGTCCTCAAGATTTAGTATTTTATTCATTTAGGTGTATGCAACTGTGTAGAGGACAGCATGGCTTTTATTTATCCTAGAGTTAGTGTGCTCCTCCCCTCTGTGGATGCAGGTCTCATGCACTTCTTGAAAAAGCAGGAAAAGCATTGTCGAGTTATTTTCCAGTTATTTTTCTATAAAAGGCGGTCACACTGATCCACTTTTTCTCCACTGAAAGTGAACAGGCACTCCTGGCTCTCAGCTGGAAAAGTCTGAGGAAAATTAGGATCAGAGTGTTTTGCAGTTTGCAGCCGATGGTCTTCAAGTGCAGGGCCTGGCCATGACTCTCACTGGTGGCTCCTTGGCACCAGAACGGCTCATGCCTCCTCGGAGACCCAAAGGGATATCACTATGACACACAGAAAAAAGGAAAATACAGTTGCAGATGTCATCTGGGAAGGGGAGAGCAGGTTGCAGGAGGATTTCCAGCCTGCCTATGCTGGCTGCCAAGCATGGTCCATGGCTTTCCGCCTGGCTGGCACACAAGCTGCTCCTTACCCATTTCCCTGCTTTGTTCCTTATTTCCTTCCAGCAGGATGAGCTACATCTCGGGACAGTTGATGGAGAGGCTCCTGTGGCTGCACTGGAGCCAGGACCAACTCCCCTTGCCACCTTCTGCCAGCAAACCATGTCCAGACTGTGGCTGAAACACTGGGTGGAAAAAAAAAGCAACCTCTCCATGTGTGTCTGTTTCACCTTCAGTTGTCTTCTTTTACAGTTTTTAATTTTAATTTAGGCTAATTAATGTGTTAGTGGTTATAGCTGTGGATTTATAGGTTTAGGTGCCATTAGTAAAGCCCTGACATTATGGACTTCATGGAGGACTATGGCCAGGCTGCTGCTTGCTGTCTGTGTGTCTGCCACCACAGGCAAGTTATGGGATATAGGGAGTTTGGATTGTAACCAACAGGCAAGAGACGGCTCCAAAGTACTAATTTAATTGTGAAATCTTTGGTTTTCCCTCCCCCATTTGCTGTTTGTGGTGCTTATGGAAATTAATTTAAAAGTATTGTGCAATTAAAAAAAAATTAATGGTTTCCTTCCTCTGGAATTGAGAGCTTTCTTCTGAGCAGGAGGGAGGGGTTTGTGAACATGTCTTTCCTTTTTAGGGGGCTGAATAGAGGCTTCTATCCTCTCATGTTTTAATTAATTTTTCCATAGTTGCTTCATTAATTGATATTTATGTATTGCTTGTTGTGCATAAATTCTGGAAACAGCGCATAAGAGGATGTTCTCATTACAGCTCTACAAGTGCTTGGCCAATACTGGAATATTAATAATTGGTGTCACATGGAAAAGTACAGTTTGTTTCCCTTTCTCTGAGGTTTCTGTCCTCTATGGAGCCTTCCGGGAATAAACAGTTGCTTCAAGAAAGGCATTTTTTTGTGTGCTGCAAGAATACTATATCTGTGGAGGTAAATGCCAAAGCGATGGAGAAGTACAGCCTGCGTAGCACTGAGTTCTGTAGGTCCTATAAAACTAAATATGGACAGAAAGCATCTTCCTGTGCACACCTTTCCCAGTCCTGCTGGCTGGTGGTCCAGCCTCTGGGTAGCTTTCTGCTGGGAAGAGCAGGCAAGGATCCAGGCAAGACAATTTCTGAAGGGTGATGTTTGCCCCCATTTAGCACTCTAGGGACTACCAGACAGTTGTTCTGCTGTGGAAACATCTAAGGAAGAGGGGACTACTTTTGTCACTGCATGTCAAAATCTCATCCCCTCTGAAATCTGCTGAGACTGTGCTTCAGCTTAGCAGCCATTCCACCCATAGTGGCTAATTTAACCTTACCAAGAGTAATTCTCCCTGTTTAAAAAGAAAAATTAAAAAAACTGGGGATTTACAGGAGTAGTTGTTTGGGATCTCTGGGATCACAGCTGTGGTTTAGCAAAGCACCCCCCCATCACCCACCCACAGGTGTGAGCATCCACCCCTCACACGCCCAGCTGCTGAAGCATGTGCTCCTCGATGACCCTGTGCTCCAGGCCGGGCTGCAGCACAGTGCCTGCCTGCAGGACCCCAGCTCATGCTGAAATCACTCAGCACAGCGGGTGTTCTCTACGGCTGAATATGAAGATCTGATGTACTTGTACATCATGAGCTGTCCCTAGGTCGGCATTTCTCTGTTGGCTCATGGCTAACAAAACCTCCCCCACAGAGCAATCAGCCAGTGTCCTCTAAAGGCACGTGGTCTGCTCAAGACTGGTGAGTTATGATCTGCCCATGGAGCTATTGTTATTTGAGATTTTATTAATGATTTACTACATTTTATGAGGTTAGTCACCTGCATCGTCTCTGTGCTGACAAAATAATTTACCACTACAAGGATGAAAAATAAAATAAAAGATCATTTACTGGCAGCTCACAATGCTCTTACCAGGTTACAAAGGCAGCTGGTGGAGAGAGATTTCTGCTGGGGAATCAAAATAAAACAAAAAGGGATGATGAGGCACAGCCAAAAGGGTATCACTGAAGATCAGTTTTATACTGAAGCGTGTGATAATCAATTATTCAGAAACATGGTGTTGAACTATCTCTCCCCATGGGTTTATAAACCTCTCACTGGCTTAGCTCTGGTAACAGTTATCCAGAGATATGTAAGGGTATCACTGGAAGCCACAAGAGGACACTGATATTAGGCACACAATGTAGATAAGAAGGATATTAGAAAGCACAGAACTAGCTCATCTCCTACTGTAAACGTATATTACTCCACCAAGGTCAATAGTATCTCTGCCAGCTCTCACCAGCTGTGGGTTGGACCCACACAGGACTCGGAAAAGAAAGGAGCCTCACCAGGCCAAGGCAGCCTGGGTTGGGTTCATGATGCTCCTTTTCAAGCTGGGAACAACAAATAGGACCAAGCTATGGGCACAGAGCAACCTTTCTCACAGCTTGACTTCTTGTAGCAGGACACGTGGGGAAAAGCAGGACAGTGTCTTGTTCATGTGTGGGCAGGACATGGACACAGCTGGCCATGGGGGGTGAGCAGCGTGCTGTGCCATGCATCCAGGGGAGCAGAGCTGGGCAGCAGGTTCAAGTCTCCTTAAAAGCATTTCTCAAAATAATTGATAAATTATTTATCATCTATAAATGGCTAGGATAAATCTGTTGGTAAGCAGCAGCACAGCAGAGTTAGTTTTGACAACTATAACTGACAATTTACAGCCGCTGGTAGACCACTGTTAAGGATATTATTCACTTAGTCTCCTAATATGGTACTTACAAGAATAACAAACCACCCCCCCAGTCTCTCCCTATTCAGGAGGCTGTCTCCTCCTGGCTCCTCACAACTTCACTCTCTAGCTTCTCCAGCACTGCATGACGTTGAGCCCTGCCATTGCTTGCTCCTCTGGGTATTTCCCAGGCAATGGACAGTCACAGTCCCTGGCTCATTGCTGTCATGGAAATGAAGTGCAGGATTTCTCCCCGGCTGTGGCTGCTGACATCTTGGCAGCAGTGGTAGCCTCTTGAAAGAGTGATGGGAGATGTACAGCAGCCGTGGTGATGCATGATGTGGACCTCTGCCCCACCAGCCAGCGAAACATGGCTCCTCCCTCCTGCTACATGTAAAGAGAAGTGACAATTTATTTTCCAGACCTACTCCAGGGGCTCCTCTTGCAAAGGGAGCAGAGCAGTTTGGCTGCTGGCGGTGAGGGAGACGCCTGTCCTGCCCACAGGCAGGCAGTAAAGCTGAGTGTTGGAAGGACAGAAACGTGCTAAAACCGACAAACAGCCCTTCCCCCACTTAAAGCACTGATATAACAAATACGCAAAAGTCACGTATTTTGCAAGTGTAGAGCCTTCCTAGCAATAATTAGCTTCTAAACATTCCCCTGTCCTGTATAATAAATGAACAGCATAGTAAATGTTATGAGAATAATTCATTATTCATCACGAATAACAAATGAAGGGAATAATTTACCATCCACTAATCTCTAAAAGGGCCCCACTTCTTTTTTAATCACGTAGGAATGCTGAGTGCCGAGGAAGAGGTCCACGTTCGGTCGCACAGACCCTGTGGCTGCTGCTGCTGCTGGGTGGATGCCGTGGCCTTGGGGCCAGTCTGCTGCTTCTGTTTGCTGGTGGTACCATGGCACAACCTGTGTAGATGTCACCTTTTGCGTGGATAAGGACGGTGGTGCATCTCTGATGTCCTTTCCACCCCCATGCTCTTTCCCAAGCCCATCTGTCTCCACGCACAACTGTCACTGGGCACATCACATTCCTGCAGCCCTGGCAAAGCCTCTAGTATGCTGCTGTACTTTGATTGTGACCAAGAGCCCTGAGGCTTCAAAACAGCAGTCAAAGGCATGGTCACACGGGTAAAAAGG
Source organism: Strix aluco (assembly GCF_031877795.1). Taxonomy (NCBI): domain Eukaryota; kingdom Metazoa; phylum Chordata; class Aves; order Strigiformes; family Strigidae; genus Strix; species Strix aluco. The sequence goes on along the minus strand of NC_133939.1, from coordinate 23,512,955 downwards.
AAGAATATTTTTTGGACCCATCAGCTTTGTGACACATGCAACACCTGCTCTACCTGCCTGGTTGGGCAAGGAGATGCAATTCTCCCACTACATTCAACATCGCAGCCCGAATCCAGCCTTGCTCCCCCCCCACCTATCTTTCAGGGTTTCCCCTCCTTACCTCCCTACAAGAAGCTCTCCTTTTCCTGTTTCCCAGTATCAGATTTCTTTTTCCTTCTCCACAGCCAATCTGTTCTGGTGTTGCCTGTGTCCTTCAAAGATCATAGTGCTGGACCACTCCTCCATGAGATTTAACCCCTTGCCAAAGCCTCCCTCTTTTGGCCTTCTCCTGGAGACCTAAGAGCCCTCCCTAATCCCTTTCCTTGGAAGCTTAATACTGCTGCCTGCTTGGGGGTAGCATTTGTGGACTCATTTCTGTTATCTCTGCTGATTATTATTTGTTTATTGCTCTTCCTTCTCTTATGTTCCCCCAGTGCTCCAGATGACAGACAGCACATAAATCACTGTAATGGAGCACAGCAAACAGAGACGAAGGTATACAAATTGTGTGTGTGTGTGTGTGTGTGTGCTGGCAGATAAGGAGTGTTGTTGGATCCTTTTGGTGCCTGTCACAGGCAGGAGTCACGTTGCACAGAGAGCGCAAGGAAACCATGCTCCCAGTCCAGGCATCTCCTGCATCCCTGGCTGCTGTGGATGACTGAGACAATACCCTTGAGAAATGGGTGCCCAAAAAAATCACTCTGCATGCCACACTTGCCAGCTGCTCTGGGACACCAGCAACCCCTGCAGATTGTTTTGACATGTGATTTGTTTAAAAAAAACCCTAAATGCGCATGTGCTGCCAAAAGACCTGAATATAAAAACTAAAAATCCTGCGTTATGATTTTAGGAAGTTATTATTTTTTATTCTAACCTTTCACCTATATTATTGCTCCTGGATGTGAGTAAGCACCAGAACATAAAGGGTAGTTAAAAGCATCTGCCTTTTACACAGTAACTGCCCTCATGTGAATTTAGCTTGGTGAGTATGTTTAATGTTTTCCAATGATTTCAGCTCCAAGTTTTGCTAAACTTGCATTTTTGGAGACTATTTCTGAGTAAAGACTTCCATAGGATAATCAAGATAATGCTGGCAAACTGACTTATGACCTCCAATATCTCATAATATTCACAAACCTGCTGACTAACTGGGTATATTTTTGGCTCTGTGGACTTTCCATCTCTGAATGGAGTGATTAGCAACAAAGAGGGGATTTATATTTAAATCAGTGTGAGCTAATGAAACTCTGGTGTGTGCCGACAGCGGCCTCAGAAGAATATGCCATAGTGCTGTGCTGAGGAGCATTTGACTTCTCACTGGCTGCCACTCTCCATAAAACTCCATCATCCCAGAAGGACCTGGACTTCTCTCACCCAGCCAGCTACCAGGAATAGGAACAGAAAAATCATGCAACATCTCCAGTCTAATAACATTTAACGAGGGAGCTGAGATGATCAGGCCCCCATAAGAAGTCTAGAAGATGCTTTCTGAAGACAAGTGAGATAAGAAGAGTCACACCAAGCATTGCAGCTACCTATCAGCTTTTCTGGCCTACTCTTTTCCTCAGGGCAGTGTAGAAGGATGTTTCAGTCTCATCGTTCCTTACACATACCTTCTGGCTCTGGAGGACTGCCAGATTTTCATGCGTGTGCATGATTTTACAGCCAGATCCCACACAACCTACCTACAAGAAGCCAGCAAAGAGCTTCCTTAGATACATGCAGACATGCAGTTCAACAGGGTCCCTAAGACAATCCATAAAATGCACTTCCCAGGAAGCCCTATTTAGACAGGCTGCTTTAACAAGAATTAAAGCACTAATCTGAACACATGCATGGGGGTATGAGCTATGGTTTGACCCTCCACATATGTGCTTTTCAAAGACAGCGAGATGACCCACCTGATCCTGGCTCATAGTGTTGACCTGCAGAGTGGGACCTTGGTGCAGGTTGAAGGAAAGTTTAGTAACATTTTGACCCTTTTAATTGGCATTAGGCCTTATCAGGCTTTATCGGTCAGCTTTAAAGTCTAACCAGCTCCCTTGTGAGGAATTCATATTTGGCACGCTTACATGAGACATAATGTGGTAACAGAGGTAGCTCTATATGTATGGTAATTTTTAGAGTTGAGTGACATTTTTCAAATGGATAAGTTCACTGAAAAATGCAGGAACCAACAGTATTTGTGAAAAAAATTAGAAAGTGTACAAACGTTTCATTTTGACATGTCAAAAGAAATGGTTTGGAGATATGGAGACATTTTGTTTCAACATCATCACAACAAAATATTTTGACTTTTTGTTTTGAAACAAGCTTTGTTGTTTAAAAACTGACCTAAATTTTAGGAAAGGATTTTTTAAACCAGCATTATATAATTAAAAAAAGAACATTTCTTTTCCTGTTGAGGAAAATGCTTGGTTTTACTCATTTTCCCCATTTTTTGGATTTGACAACAAAAAACTGAGAAATCCATATTCATCTACCTTTCTCACTGTTAACACTCGTGTTGCATCTCCAGCTGCTAACAGAAAGCAACGCCTTCATCCAGCAATGCATCACTGCCGTTACTCAACATCCCTGCTTTCACTGTGCAAAAAGGGGGCTGCTAAAATGGAATTTTGTTCATGCCCAAAAGCACAGTGGCATCCCGGGTACGTGTGACCATAGGTGACTCGGTGGCCCTGGCACAGGACACGGACATGCCTGCCCACCCCATGGCCACAGCTGCCTTCGGGCCCCACTGCACCTGGGCTTGGCCCCTGCCAGGCGCTCTGCCCTTATCAGGGCTTTATTTAGCCAAGCGGGTTAATGAATAACTCTGTGTTTTGCCAGCGAAATGAACCCTCGCTAGTGTCTTATCTCCCAATCATGCACAGCGAGAGAGCAGAAGAACAAAGACGGATTTGTCGTGTCCTCTGTTACTCACTGCCTGAAATGGCTGATAGGGCTCAGCAATGTGGCCGCGCTCCTTTTTAATGGCTAATTTATCTGCTTTCTGCTTCCCTTCCCACCCCTGAGTTTCGGTTCCAAAAATAGCTTTAATCAAACAGTCACTGTGGAGCCGGCTCTGTTTATGGCCAGCTTGGTTTCTGTTCTGGCTCTGGCGCTCTCAGACAATGGGTTTGCTGGGGTTTAAGCTCACCGTCCTCCCCAGCAGTGCTTGCCGCAGAGCAGGGACCCTCTGAGACCATCAGGCACATTCTTGCCTTCAGGATGCTGTGGACAGTGAGCCCTGGTGCCCTGCGCTGTGGAGCCGAAGGACCACGCGGACATCTAGTAGTGGGGGAGCTCTTCAGATACTGCAACTCCTTACAATACGTGAAGCCACCTGAGCCCTTGGGGGTATCCTTACACACTGTAAAAGTCTGTTCATTAACAGCAGGTGAGTTTTGGTGTTTAATATGGCCACAGACAGGATAGTTCACCTGTATGTGAGAAAGGGCCACGAGCTGCCTGCAATACTCACACATCCCCACTACGGCAGTGTCTGAGCAGCAATGGAAACACCTCCCGTTGAATGCAGTGGAGCCAGGATTTCAGCCCATACCTCATCAACAGCTATTGACGCACCTAACCTTCAATCTCACTGCTCACTAGGCCTTGGCCTCCTCATCTAATTTGATTAAAAGTTCTTCTGCCCAGGGTCTATCTGGACACTAACCATTATAATATTTTCATGATGGGGTAGCTGGACCCTGTTGCCACAGAAGCACTTTTTCCAGTACTTTTTCCCCTTCCTCCCTGCATCCCTTTGGGAATTTGCTGAAAGATTCAGGATTGTCAGGAATTCCTAATAAACAGCAGTTTCCTATAGGTTGTTCTCATGCCCTTCATGACACAAGAGCCTTCGGCCATCTATTTCTAGACTCTGCAGGAGAAAAGGGATGCTTTAGTTACACCGGTGAGCAGGAAATCAAAACACATTTCAGCGCCCTGCCCAACACTGTGGTTAGCAACTTCTGGTTCATTCACAGTGCATTGCTAGTGCCATTTGCTTCTATTTTAGTTTATTCCCTTTTCCTCCCAGCCCTCTCTGTTTCCTATAACAACTCTGGGCGCAGATTGACGCTCGGTGGCTGGGATGGAGCAGTGACATATCTGCAGCACAGTGCTCGGTGGCCAGCCATGGTGACTCAGGGCACACGTAGCTGCTTTAAAAAAATCTTTCTCCAGGACATTACAATTCAAAAATAATTTCCAGTTCTATTATTATTCTCAGCTCAGGGCAATCATGCTGTGGTCTCCAGTGCAGTCAGCTCTGCCAGTTACTCCTGTTAAATATACCGAGTTTTCCTTCCAGTTTAGGGTTAACAAAAATTATATTTGTGTGGCCAAATATAGGCAGAGATTTCATTCCCATGAGGCCATGTCTGTGTTACTGAATCCCAGTCTTTTTCATGTGAAACAAAAATAAACCAGTCATAGTTTTTCATAAAATAATATCCCACTGAATTATGTTTCAGGGAAAAATGGTGAGTTTGGGTTTTACACTGTGATCACAGCAGCGAGGAACGAGTATTATCCAGGCTCCAGCAAGGGAAAGAGAAATAGATGGAGAAGATACGTACATAGCAGTGTTCTTGATGCTCATAGTCGAGTCAGGATGGGTTTGGAGAATGGCATTTACTGGATAAATACCCAATTTTCAGAATTTTGCAAACAATGTTGGAGTGACTGCGCAATGCTATATTTGTAAATATGTAGTAACAAATTCTTCCAAAGGTATTCTCTGTCCTTGTTATTTGTTTTTCATGAACATCCGCTCCTATACAGGGATGCTAATGAAGAGTGGGAGGTTTTCACTTTGATTTGTGGGATTTTTCACTTTCCCCTCCCTGCCCATATCAGTCTCAGGATCATCCACTTGTGGAAAATCCATAGATTTAAAAAAGGAGGCAGAAAAACATCAGATAACTCACCTCTCCTGGTGCTAATCATAATGTTGAGATACTAAACCGTGGCTGTGTGTGTTGCCATGGGGTAAGCCTGCTGGGGCTGAGCCAGGGCGAGTGGGGGCCAGGCTCAGCCTGTGACATGGGCGAACCAACCTTGGAGTGCTATGGAGAGGAGGAAAACCTGGAAAAGCTGCTTTTAATGCAGTAAGGTCTTTAAGAACAGGCAGAAAATCACCTGTCATCACACCCTGGATATTCCAGTGCTGATGTGTTTATTGTGGCTACTTTAATAATTATGATCAATAGTAGTAATGAACAATAATAATTAATAACACAATCATCACAGCATTAACAGTTATGATTATTATTTCTGAACTTTTTAGATTTTTATCAAGAATTTCAGCGCTAGGCATCCTAATAGGGAAATCTGTTTTCACATTTGATGTTATAAGTAGAAGTAGGGATCACCAGTAACCTGGTTCTATATTATCTCCCTTAAACATGAAGGTAGGTATCATTAAATATGGATCTATACATATATATCGAATCATTTAAAATAACTTTCATAGCATGCAGTGGCATTTAGCAGGTAATAACTAAAACATAGGTAAAAAATATTGTTGAATAGTTTTAAATGTGACTGTTTTACTGGCTTTTTGTTAAGAAGAAACAACTACATGAGGTTCCTAGGAGAGTTATGGCTATGGAGGGAGCGAGCTATCTGAAATACAAGTTTTCTGACTTATCAGACTTCTTTTAAATGCCTTTTCTTCAAAATTACACGGCGTTTTGGAATTTCCCCTCCAAATTCTCTGTCTGCACTTTTGGCACTTGCTGTACCTATGTGGTTTCATCCCAGAAGGGTGCTGCAGACAAGTGTTGAATCTGCACAAATGTTTCCAAATCAAAACAGTCAAAGTGCTACTCTATTTCCCTGGTTCTCTGATGTTTAGAAATAAACATTGGCAGTGCTTATTTAGGGCGTTCTGAAGCATTTCTGAGCATGTCAGCAGCATACTCTCTCCCAAACTGATGGAGCTTGCAATTTTGTTTGGTGACTAAAAAGTGCAGGGTTGGAAACGCTATTTTAAAAAAAGGAAGAAAGAGGAGACTGAAGTCCTGCATGGAACACCTGCAGCAGCTGTATATTTAAGCCATGGCACCCTGCTGGTCCCTGGGGACAGTTGGGAGCAGAGCCTGGTGCCAGCGCGTACTGGCGCTGGACATGGCACAGCATCACCCGGACCTCGGCCAGCAGACAAGTGCTGTTTCACACATGCCCTCAGCTCTCTCCTCATTTCATTTCCCAGCTTTCCTGAATCTCCAGCCTTTTTCTTGCACATTTTATTGTCTCCTACTTCCCTCACTGGAAGATATTTTTTCCACACCCAGTCTAATCCTATGTGTAAAAACTCCTTAATATTCTTGCTCTTTGATGGCATGTTTTGCTCTCATGCAGAGAACAAATTCTAATATCTAAATTTCCAAATTATTTCGTTTAATCATTCTCTATTTCTTATCTTTCCTGTCTTGACTCCTTTCTTATAAGTCTTGATTTGCTACTTTTAAGATTTACTGCGACGTACAAATTGTTTCTATTTGTATCTGCATGTGAAGTCAGTTCTGATGTGCCTTGGGAAAATTTGCTTTAAAAACATAATATGAAAATAAACAACATCAGGGAAAGCTAAGCTGGCTTATTGTCAATACATTTTCCACCTTAGGAGGTTTTCTTTTTTTTTTTTCCTTTCTTATCTGTGCATCATTTACATTATTGCCTTTTTCTGGGAATCACTCCAATGGCAGGACTAAAGGGTCATAATTTGATGGAATACAGTGACGGTGATGCCAGATAAAATGTGCACACACTGTTCCTTTCAGTTAATGTTACCGAGATAGCAGGATGTTGGAGAAAATGGATGACCTACTTTTATCCTCTGCATTAGGGATACATTTTACAAGGTGGTACCACTGTTTTGAAAATATATGCAAAATTCAAAGGGGGTTGTACCAGTATCAACTCCGTGACTTCCATTTATACTGGTGTATGTAAAATCAGAATTACAGAGTAAGGATCAGGAAAAAAGTACAAATATTTTTGCGTCTGCAGCATAGTTCCACCCTGCTATTCTTGGGAAACTTCATGTCCAACTCTGCTATGAAATAGCATTCAATCATCCTCAACTGCTTTTAATTATATTAGCGGTGTTATTGTAGCTGTTATCATCTAAGGATATGACTGAAGCAGTATTCATACAGAAGTAATACCATTTGTTGGCCCAGCTGACACACTGACAAGCATTTTGGTGTACAAGCCTGAAAAAGGCTTTGTGTGCCTGAAAACATAGCTGCTTTTTCTCCTAAACTATCCGTTTGTTCTAATAAAAGGTATTACCTCTCCCTGTAGACTTTGTCTCATTTAATTATATTACCTTTGAAAATAGGTGAGCCAAACTGCATAAGATAATTTGTTTTGTCCCCAAACCAAGCTACTAGCTCCAGCTGGGGCCCTCTGTTTCCAAACGGCTTGAAAAGAGCATCAGGTTGCAATTATTACCATATATGTATTAATTCATTTTAATAAAAAATATCAAAAAGACCAGAAAGCATCAGACTTTGGCTTTGAAACAATCTTTGTCTTTGAGAGATAGGGTTGAGACTCACAAGGGTTGTGTCTATGTGTACTTGTGCAGGGGCTGCCCTTGCTTGAGGCATGCAAAGTGACTGCTGGTGGCGCCAGCATTGGGTCTGGATGGGTCTCGGGTCTGATCCAGTGTGGCATCTCCATTTACTTCTGTATCTCCATATACATCTCTGTATAATTATTTTCATACTGACCCGTTTCTCTGTCTGGAAGAAACCCAAAGCAGAAGCCCCAAAACACTTGAACTCACTGTATTTCAGCTCAACACGAGCGAGAAGCATCCAAAATCTTTAGCCAAAATAATTTCTTACCAAGTTTCCAGCCAAATTTGCAGGCTCAAGAGAGTCCATGAATCACAGATAAGCAGCCAGTCATTTGCTGCCTAACTTTGTTTCTAATTACAAATGGGCAAACATAATATATGGAGTCATTAATTGGTCAAAAATAACACTGGGAATTCGATGTAATGGGATCAATGCTTAGATATGATGATGAGAAATAAAAGTATGAAGCGCACAGGCAAAATGTAAGCTGCTTGGCTAACAAAATGAAAAGAATTTTTAATGTTTTCTTGTACCTTGACTACACAGTGTTTAACTTCATGTTTGACTTTAAACATTACAGAATGGCTTTGTTTTGGTCACGTGCACAGTGGCCTCCTCTTAACATTTATTCCTCATGAGTAAGGATTTTATTTAATGCCGAATTTGCAGACTGAAAGGATTAATCTTTTGTATGCCTTCTTCCTTGGAGAGTTTTTTTAGAAGGAATATATTTGTTCCATAGCTTTCTGAGTATATCTTTTGGTATAAGTGCTTGTTCCCTCTTTCCCCTTCTCCCCAGGTTGTTTACTCAGGGAATAAAAACCTGACCTTGACTTTAAGGTTTTTGTTGTTTCAGACTGTGCAGTCAGCAGAGAGTAAGGGGAAAAATCAATGTGAACCATATTAGACAAGTAGAAAAGTAATGCATAAGTGCTGGGAAGTCATCCTGGAAATGGAAACAATGGAGGTAAATCTTAAAGGAGAGCACATCCCACTGATGCACCTCTTGTGGTTAAAAGCCCACATCCCACCTTCTCCTTCCCGCACCCTTTTTCTCCCCAGCTAATACATCCTTGGGTCAATAAGAAGACGGGGATGCACCAGAGCCCTCCTGAGGTGGGAGGGAGCTGGCATCAGCGGACCTCAGTTGGGTGGGAGCTGGAGTCAGGGGACAAAGCAGTGGCCCATGTCTTCACCTCCCACCAGCTCTGCCTCCACATCTGTGACTCTGGATATTACAGGAGTCCCGTTAGCATGTCAAATAAAAAAATATGTCAAAAGAATCAACAAGACAGGTGAGAAAGGACAGCTCAGCAGATAAGAGATGTGACGTTGTTAATGAGGATGTCAGAGATTGATAAGATTGTGTTCGTCACCAGTGGACACAAAAAGTACCCTGTCTGTACTGCGTTTTGGGAGAAACTCTGCTGCTTCCTTGCCATTTCTCAATTTATGGAGTGAAATCCTAGCTGAGCTGCCTCAGCGTACTGTTGGGGCATTGAGGTCGGGGAGGCAAAGTCAGACTTCATCTACCAGACATGCCTTTCCAGGAAGCTGTACGGATCATTGCCATTTAAATGCAAATCTTGTTTGGTTCAATATATTTAAATACCAGTGAAATGTCCTCAGCAATAATAGCAGACTGTTAATACATATGTGTACGAAATTCTTAATTAATTAGATGACATTAGAATACCAGTTGTGTTCTCAAAACAGCTCAAAAGTACTCTTTTAAAGGAAATTAATATTTAATAGGAAAAAAATGCAATAGCTTCCCGAAGTCTAAATTAAATGTGTGTACCTTTATGGTTTTTACAAGTGCTTTACTCATAATTTAGTCTGCCAGGGAATTGCATCATAGGTGTTTTCTGCAACAGTGGGGGGTGCCCTGGGAAGTGCACCATCCATCAGGCTTTTCTTCAGAGCCTGATTTCCCTTCTTAAACAAGGAGTTGCTGGAAGACTTTGGGAAAAATTTCTTTCCTTCCCTTGGAAACAGTCTGCTGGAGCAAGGAGGAGGGGATGGAAGAGGTATAGCACCAGACAAGGAGCAAACATACCCTCTTGGACCTGGGTACCTCTTTGCAGGCAGGGGAGCCCATTCTTGACCCCCAGCCTGCTGCAGGCAGAGGCTCCGTGCGAGCTGCAGGCAAGCGCTGGGGGCCAGCAACACACACACATCTCAGATTCGTACCCCCTGGCAGGAACCAAGTGCCACATTTACCCATTTCACAGGATTATCAGGTTAACGTTCCCACAGCTGGAACATTTGGGGTCACCTCCCAGATAATGTTAATGATGGTCCTGACTGCAGAAAGGCCCCATGCAAAGAACCTGTGAAGTTAATGCCCTGCATGTGAAAACAGTTGACTTGCCATAGCGTAACAGTCATTCCTCAAATAAATTAGACCCACTTATGTACATCCTTATTTGCAAATAATCCATAGGTATCATCAAATAATTTCCATTTTCCTTCTTATGCAACGGTAAATTAAGCAGAAGACAGCTAGAGTGAACTTCAAGCCGAAGCACTCTTAAAAAAGCCCATGCTGTTGTGAAAAACATTGTTTAGGGTAACTTGAGAAGCCAGCTGGTAAAATTCAGTCACTTTTTCCAGGGCAGAAGAATTTATAGACCCTATCTTCAACACAAATAATCTCTATTAGATTCCCCTGCTTTTAAAATTGGGTTCCACTAACCTTTATTTATCACGCTTTCTCAGAACCACACAAAGTAGACAAAAATAGCACGGCAGTCTCTTTACTGTTTAAGCATATAAAGCAAGTATGTATAACGTCTAGCATTAAGAGTTTCAGCCATGGTTTTAGTTCCATAACTGTTTCAGAGCCCCAGATGTTACTGCTTAAAGCCACCCTCTGTACCAGCAGGGCTTCTTCAGTACTACTGTGTTATAAATAACACTAATAGTAGTAATAATAGCGAGTACTTCTTAAGTTATCTCATATCTTTCTTCAATTTTGTTCTTGCAACACCATGTCAGGACATTTTGTCTGAGCTGATGGGAAGAAGGGGTATTGATTTTCTCAAGATTGCTGGCTTTTTCTCATCCTGTTTAGTGCCAAGGGCTGGTATAAATTGTGCCGGGAGCATGGCACAGTGCAGGCATGGCCAGGCTGCAACGCACCGGGATTGGAGCTGCAGCAACGCCTGCTTGCTCAGACAGTTCACAGCAGGGACCTTGCTTGAAATCTTGGTGTATTTTTAGTTAAGCTATGTGAGGGATAAAAGTAGGGCATCGGCGCTCAGCAGAACCGTACAGACAGGTTTTGCATACGGAGCAAAACTAGAGAACGTAGTGGGGGTTGGGCTTTTTCTTCTTTTTCTTTCATTATGCTGACTTTGCGCAAAAGTTGAACATCAGGTTTTACCCAGTGAACTTACATGAGTTTGTACAACAGATGTGGGAGAGAAAAACAGCCTGTTCAGAGCCAGAGAGGAGCAAAGAGTACTGCACCAGCCAGGTCTGCATCGCCGCCAGTGTTGGCAGGACCAATGGCCCCACTGGGGGAGAGGGAAAGATCTGGGACAGGAAGAGGTTTCGGCAACTTCCTCAAGATATCCTCTTAGTGTTCATGGCTGGGAAACCAAGCAGGGAAATCGGCATTGCTTGAGGCATTCACTCTAGCCTTATTCTGTGGTTTGGAAAGCAATTTGAATGGAAAATGAAGTTTGAGGACAAAACAGAGAAGGAAAATGGGACCAATGCAAGAGGAGAAGAAATTAAAGGAGTGAAGTCTGGGCTTGAAAAACTCTTCAGTATCAGCATTTCTCCCCACCAAAAGGAAGCATTTTATTTTCCCTGGAAGGAGACAAAATGAACAGCAGGGACTATTGTTGTGGCAAGAACACCTGGAGATGTGCTAGCTGCAGTGAGAACTCTCTGGCAGGGATAGCAATGGCATAATTTGCAGCAACATCTGCAGTTGGCCCAGCAACCATCTCTCCTCATTAATTAGCAGAAGCAATAGGTTTGCCAGACAGTCCCATTGGCTTTTGCCTTATTACTGTACCCCTTAGCTAATGAGCCATTCTCTTCCCTTCCTGCTGAGTGAGGTATATCCAGTCTGACCACAGAATGCGCACAGAAATCCAATGTGCATCAAAGGGGGTGACAGTGTTTACCATCATTTCGTGTATATACTCTGTGGGTCATATTTACTACAACCACATGATTCAGCAGCAGTGGGCAGTAGGCCTATAGAGATAATAGCAGAGGTTCATCAATGACTCCCCTGCCTCTCCCTATGTGTCTAATTTTATGCTGCAAGGCACGCAACCATGTATGTATGATTCTGGCTTTTACTCTCTGAAATTATTTTGTATTATATGTAGTTTATTCATAACTCTGCCTTAGTCCTCCAAGGTGACAAACGCATCCTTTCAACTTGCCTCATTTTCTCTGCCTGAACATAAGAACCCTGACACTGTCCTTCAGGAGTGATTTGGTTTTCACCAGTGAGCCAATATCCAAACCCAGCTCTGCTTGACTCCCATTTCCACAATATAGTCCAGCTACACAAGAAAGCAACATGTCAATCAGTACACGAGGACCCCTGGGCACCTTTGCCTGGCCATTACATGCCATCTCTATTGAGCACCATCCTGGTGGTGAATTACTGCAGCAATGGAGAAATTAATACAAGGCAGAGGAAGGCAGCAACATTTAGCAAGTCTCTGGCAAGCTCACCATTTTTTCCAGGGTTGCACTTATGATCAAATGTCAACTCCTGGACATGGCTAAGGGACTGCAGGCTGTTACCTGATGAGCTCCAGATCTTGGTGCAAGAGAGCTTCTATCAAGTCGTGGCTGCCTAGCCCTGTTGGTTGTGCAGGCAGGATCCCGTTTGCTTGCATACAATGCTGAGCCTCGGGCAGTCTTGCTCAAGTCATTTCATGCACAGTTTAATTCTTTCCATGATGGGGAGGGGGACTTATTCCAAGAAAACCCGATCCAAAATGATCAAGGTGGCTTAATAACACAAGGCAAACGGCAGTGCTATGGCCCTGCTAGACAATAGCAAAACACATTCGGAAACGCAGCTCAGACCTTGCTGCATTACACATGTAATTAGGTTGTTTCCATGGTAATGATCTAATTATGGTCTTCTTGGCTTTGTGTAATCACATTTGCTGCATTTTGGCAGAGCTGTTTTCCTTATTTTTGAACTGCAACACTTGGCAAGATGTTCTTTCTAAAGCCGAATAATAATTTTGCCTGATGGAAACCGACAAGTCTGTGAGTTTTTATTTAAAGCAGGGTTGAAGATACAAGACAAGACAAAACTGTATATATATATAGCATATATATAATATATATGTATATATAAAGAAGGATTTTTATCCCTGTAATTTCTATTCCTCCTTCCTTCCTACCTTTTTTTTTGCAAGTGCTTAAAATAATGAATTGTAGCAGTGGCTCCCACGTGGGAGGGGAAACTCCAGAGACCTCTGTTCTGTTCCTGGGGTTAGTGATGGGCTGACCTCAGGGCATGAGATTTCACCTCTCCCTGTCTTATTTTCCCTGTCTGGGGATAATGATACAGACTTTGGATGAGATGTATATGCAAAATGTATATTATTTCTACCAAGCTATTTCAGCTCCTGGTAAGTATGGTACCTTAGAGACAGCTGGTGAAATCCTGGCCCTGTAGAAGGTCAAGGGAAAAACTCTTATTGATTTCCATAGTGCTGCAATTTCCCACGTGGCTGTTCAAACACCTTAGAAAAAATCAGATACAAAAAGCCAAATCTAGCAGCCCTGACCAATATGGATTCTTCACCCTGCTGTCGCAGAGCTGAGTGAGCAAGGTGGTATTAGACTTTGGTGACACGTGCGGTATCTCTCTTAACTGCCACGGCACTGCAGGGGAATCTGGCCACGGGATTTGTTTTCAAAAATGGGATCCCTTTTACCAAGCCCACCGCTCCCTATACCTCACCTTATTCCTCTGTGTTACAGGGCAGTTTTAGGGGGTGCAGAGTTCCAGGCTCTGCTAGAGCCAATGCTCGTAGGGATTTATCATGGTCCTTGCTCTGTTGTGCAGGAGAGGAACTTATTATAACCTGTAATCTGTCCTAAGGCAACTCTCTCCTTGATGTCAGCTGTAAGATCTGGCTGTTAGTTATCACTTATAAAGATTTTTAAAGCTTACTTGCAAAACAAAAGATGTATTTCTAGCTTGAGCAATAAGGGATCTAGGGAAAGATAGGAGATGAAAGGTCAAGCAAGAGCAGCTTGTGAAATCACACTGGAGCAGAACTGCAGGCTGTAGTCAGCCAGGAGTTTGTGTTGCAATTGACAAGGCTATTCATGGAAAGGTTTTTGATCAGAGTTGCCATGACAATAGGAAACACCTAAAAAAGATCTATGAAATGTTTTATTGGCATCAGGCCAAGAAGTTAAGCCAAATCCTACACTCTGGTTATTCCTATGAGTCAGTAGCTTTCATAGTAGTATTGCTAAAGGAAGGATTTGGTCCTCTGACTTTGAAGATTTGGGAAAACAGGTATGAAATGTAAATTATGACAGAAAAGATTTGTGCCATAAAGAATTCGCTGCAGAAGAATGTTGGAAATCTGCAAATACTGTTTACAGCTCTTGCTTAGTGTACTGGATATACACACAAGACAAGGGAGTCCTCTGCTTTTGATGGATGGGTGGGTATGACTGTTTTCTGAATGAATACAATGTAACACTCACTCTGCACATCCTCTAGGGTCTAGGGATTGAAATTTCCATCTCTAAACCTTTACAGAGAGATTTTAAATTCAAAATGAGTGGCACTGAATTTCAAGGACCCAGCAAAAATAATTCACTTTTGAAAGCAGTTTTCTCAAGATATCAGAGGTGAGAAGAAAACCTGGTGTTGCCATTTTTTGGAATGAATAATGATGTGAGGGTGGGTTTTTTTTTCTTCATTTGATGCATCTCTGAGTACAGGATCCTCAGAGCTTACAGTGAGGACTAGAGACTGTGTCTTCTGCTAGGTATTTTTTTTCAGAATTGACCACGCTCTTAGCCCAGAGAAAGTAAGTTAAGCTATTGAGCCATATGTTTCCATGTTATGCTCTGCAGAGAATAAAACTAACTGTGATTAGCTATTGCCACTTAAGTTTTAGCAGATTGACACCTCTCAAATGCCAAGATATACCCAAATAAGCCCACAACAGATGCTTGTGAATGGACAGGCAACAGCACAGCAGTCATGGTGAATGTCAAATAACAGCAGTGGAGTGGGGTGGGATTTCAGGTCTTCTCTGTGACTGCTCTTAGTGAATGCCTTTTCTGAGGACCTTTCAGCAGGTCACAGCTAATTGACTCCCACATCTTCCCTGCAGAGCAGGCAGGTATGAAACGTGTACCCTGCTGGAACATCATTCTCCATTGATATACAGCCACCTCCTGGATGGGATGATATAGCAGCTGGTAAACAGGCCATAGTCTTAGTAAGACATTTTGTGCCTCAGGTACCCTTCCCCTTCCTCATCCCCTGTCTTTTCAGCCAGACAAAGGGAGGAAGAGGAGGGTGGCAATCAGCCAGATGTTGGTGGCCCCAAGGTTGAGAGAGGAGAGCAAGAACTAGGGCTGGTGGGGAGCAAGCTGCAGCAACCCTGCTTGCTCAGGGTTGGAGCTTCCCAGAAATGTCACACCTCCAGGCCCTCACTGGAAGTCCTACAGAAAAGTCTTTATCTGAGGGGCAGCACAGCAATACCAGCGAGTGCCTGGGGGTGAAGGGTGAGCTGCCTGAAGGGGAGGGGTTGGGTCCTCTCTATATTTTGTCCATGCAGTGCAGCAGCGTACTACAGGATACACAAGGTAACCATGAGGGGTATCATCTCCTGCTTCTCTTCCTGCCTCCTCCCTATCTAACAGCTCAGCAGCAGAAGGGACAGGCTTGTCTCCAGAGAGAATAATGGTATGTTAATGAGAGTCCTGTTCACTGAAACTGCTGGTTCTTGTACTTTGGCTCTGGTTGTGGTATTGGAGAACATGGAACAGCATATTTTACTGCGCTCCTGCTGTGCAAAGCCTCGTGTGTGAACCGTAGTAGTAATCACCATCTCTTGCCTTCAAGGTACTGCACACTTGTAGGAGTAAAATCAGAGCTGAGGAGCTTCTCCTCCTTTCCATAAGTCTGTGAATTTCATTAACGCCACCAAGGGTTTTACATGTTCCTGCATAAGAGACCAGACCCCCCAATTTATTCTGCCCTTGCTTCCTTCTTTCGTAACCCAGATATTTGCATAATACAGAGCAGCAATGCCAAGCGCCGGGTGCCTCCGTTCCTGCTGCACAGGCTCCATATGCTGCCTATCTGTGTCAATCCCAGGGAGCTCTGCAGTGGCAGGAGGACAATTTTCAAACTGTATGCATGTAAATTAGAGCTGACACTCTGCAGCTTTAATTCACGGATTGAACCTGATCCTTGCTCACACCCTACCCATCGGATAACCTAACACCACAATCAATACAGCCAGATAATTACAACTACTAGGAAAGCTAAGTGTATGTTTCCAGTTTTTCTCATCAAAACAAAGTACTAGTGATATGTTCCTGCCAAGGCTTATACAATTCTCCTTTATTACACTGGGAGCTCACACAAGCTTAATACTGTATAATACTTTTTACATGAACACTCCTAATCAGAAATTCACTCTCATCTAAATCTAGCTCATCTGTCTTGGTATGAATCTCTAATTCTGCATGTGTAGGGTGGAAACTGTCCCTCTGTTTCACTGTTGATCTAGTGCCAAATGCACTGATGTCAACAGCCAGAATGAGAATGATTGAGAAAAATTAAAAACTTGTCCATGAAACTTCAGAGATTTCACCTTTGGGTTTCACTAGCTAAATTTGGTTGATATAATTTCCCACTTTCCCCTGGTCACCCCAGATCTTGTTTCTCAAACATATGTTGCCCTTTTGCTCTTTACATATTTGCTTTGCTAACGGTTGAGAAAAGCTTGTCCTTTGCAGACGTTGCCTTAGGAAGAGATACTGGCGAGCAGAAAGACATTTCACACTGCCCCGGGAAGCACAAGTCAACTTAGATTCATCCTGATTTTCTGTCAGGCAGAGCACCGAGCAGAACACTGTTTCTGACCACAGAACACTGACTCTCAAGCCGAAAGGATATGGGACCACTCAATGCATGGTGTCAAGGAAAACATGAGCATTTTTCACATTTTCACTTTAAATTATACAGAATCACCAAGGTCCACAAGACGTGGGTCGGGGTACCTTGATCAGGACCTAAGCAACAGCTCAGTGACAGATAAATCTTACCGCTGTGCACCAGAGTAGTGGGAGTAGGTGAACCCTCTTCCTCTAAAGTGTAACGTCCAGCTTTGACTTCTAGGACACCTAGAGTTAAACAGCAGTAGCTACCCTGCGGTGTCAAGGAAGCAAAATTGCTGCACTCATTAATTGCACTGCTGTAAATTCTCTGCTATGAGAAACTTTCATCTGTGCACACACTTGTGAAGAAGCCATCATGAACATGGGCTGTAGCACACACACACAGAGCATATGTAAACACAGCGAGATCAATAGATTGCATATGGTGCATGAGGCATAATTCATGACTTTTCTTGAAGGCTGTCACAAATCTGAGATGTATTGGGTGAGAAGAGCACTGGGGTAGTCTTTTAATTAGTCCACAGCTCAGCTGCATTGTAAAATTTACTCTCTGACATTGCATCCAAAATTTATAACCTTTTAAATCAAAGGAACATCTCAGACTCAGTTTTTGCTAATCAGAGGTGTTAATGATAAAAGCGCAAGCCTGAAAAAGGGACATGTTAGACAATTACTCACAGTATTCAGAACTGTTTCTCAGGCCAATGTGCTACCCTATAAAAATTAATCTGGAAAATATATGGGGCTCCCAGCTGTCTCACTCGTATCTGTATATTATCTGCTTGGTGCTGCTGGAGGTGGTGTGATGGAAAGCTGCACTTTGCCCATCTGTGGTGAATGCTTCCCAGGACTGCTCGTTAAATGAGCAGGGTATGGAGGCTATAGGGCCTTCAATTCAACCACATCCATACTGGAGAGCAACATGTCTTGGTGAACACACCCAGGGATCAACAGCCTTAGTGAGACCTAGACCTAGACCCTAGGAGGACAGACTGGCTTGAGAGGATTTGGGGTGGTGTAGTAGATGATGTTGCTCTTGGCCATATGGATATTTTCCTTCAACAAAACACACACAACTGTCTGTTGGCTTCTTGGCAGTTGTTGCTAGATGTGACTTACTTTTTGCTAGGATAGGAAGGAGAAAGACATTATCTTCAAAGCTGGTTTGAAGAGATACTGAGTGCTTTCTGTAGAAACAACTGTTCTCTGCAAAAGTTTATGTTGTGCAGTTGTTCCTTACTGCAGGGCAGTTATACTGTACTGCTTTTTCATACATCAAAATGCTACTGAAATTGATGGTAAAAGCATAGCCAGACAATCTTATGTCACTGCTGGGAGCACGGGCCTTCATGGGGCTGGTGTAGCAAGTGTTGCTGCTACCTGAAAAGTAATTTATGCAAAAAGAGAACCAATATGTGATTGACTGGTAGGCAGTTGTTGGAAAAAAATTATAAAAATTTAGCTTTCCTTCATACCCAAAATGAATTTGTTTTCAGTTATTTTGAAAAGTTTATTTTCAGTTTTGTCCAATTACAGGCTCTCTTGCAATGAGATTTCCTTTCAAGCCACACGGTTCTTTCATATTGAAATTTTTCATTTGGAAAACGTCTAAAGGTGCATTTCAACCACTGAAAACCCTTTTCCTTCAAAATATTGAAAAATATTGCTTAAATCAGACACTAAATGTTTCAGTGTCTGCTATTCACTGATTTCTAAGCACAACTGTTGATAGAGTCTTAAGCAGCACTACAGCAACTTAACATGGAAAATACTTCGCTCTTTAGGGTAGGGCCAAGGAAGAGTGTCCAAAGTGAAAGGCATGAACATAAAAGACTGACTTTTGACACCAAGTATCCATACTGTAAATAGTGGATTAGAGTTTCCCAAATTAGACAGACCTCAAATAGTTTACAGGGTCTAAGTGGCCACGATGTTTGGTTTGTTCATTTGTGTTTTAATCAGCCCCAGAGGGAAAGGCTATTTCCCACTGTTGAGGGATTTGAGGCAACTGCACTGCAGATTGTGGCCATCATGGGTGAATACAGCTTTGTTTCAAAAAGTAGTGAACTCCCTTGTTACATTTGGTGACGGCTTTTCTTTGTGGTTGAAAGACTTTTCAATATCACCAAAGAAAAGGAAAAGAAAGATGCTTGGTGGATAATTTTCCCTATTTTGAGTAATGCTTTCCATTTTCAGAAAACAGTCGTAAGAAAAACCACATACTATGTTTTGATATTTCAAGATGCTGGTTGCAAAGGTCGCATTGGCTCTGCTCCTGCAGGTCTGTATGTTCTGGGAAATGTCACCTGCCTCCAGGGCATCTCAGCCCACCCTGTCCAAAGGTGATGGAGCAGGAGACAGTTGCAGGCTCCCAAGACCCCAGCCCATCCAGACAGCCCAACCTGCATTGCCTCACACACCTCTCCTGGGAAGGATTCTGGATTGGATTGGATTCTGTTGGCTGCAGGTAAAAGCCTGGCAACAGTGGAGAACCACGGGGAAGCCCATTAGTTAAGAGCTGAGGCACCCGATGCTGTTATCGCTAATGCCTTCAGTGCAGGACAGGGCTGCAATCAATTTCATAATAAATCAACCCCATTTTCTAATATGAACCAATTTATCTGCGAGGCTGACTTGCCAAACACTATTAGAGGCTGAGGTCAAACTGAAAAAGACATATCACGTTTTCAGCTTCTCCTCCTAACTTCACGTCTCCAAGGCACGCTCTGCAGTCACTGGTTCACGGCTCTTTACCCTCCCTGGAGACTTCTCCTTCAGGAGACTTCCATTTATAGATGATGCAGACACAGCAGGAATTATATATTTAATGCCAGCCACTAACACGACAGCTTTAAGTCTGAAACTAGCACCTGTCTTTTTTCACCACTGTACAGTATTTATAGAGACTGGATAAAAAGATTATTTGAAAAGCTTGATTTGCAACAGTACCAAGAAAATCCTGGTTTACTATAACCAAGCCTATGTTATGATTTTTCTGTGTTCATTTAGGCTACAGCTCTGGTGGAGACACCCAACCTAAGGAATTAGCTATGGTAAACATGATAGGAGAGAGATTTGAGATTGTTATTTATAGCAGGAATCACACAGAGATGACTATAAAAATGATTAATACATAGTAAATATGGATAGCATTAGTCTAAGGATACACAGAAGAAACAAAGGAATCTCTGCCTTGAATGGTCATTGTACAGCACAGGCTTGTGAAAAATTCACGTATATGTGAGCAAGGAGCTGGAAACTGCTGGCAGCTGGGAGCCTTGGACTGCACCAGATGAAAACACACCAATGTTTAACTATTCATCCAACGTTACAGAGCAGCACAGTCAGCCATTACTATTCCCAAATGAGGAGAGAATATCAATTATCCCATTCAGAAGAGTTAAGGTGTTGCTGAAAGCAAGAATAATAATAATTGCATCAGCAGTTAGCATCCTGGGTGGGTATGCACGTGAGCCTGCATGTAAACAAAGGGTGAGAGGCGTCTTCTAGGGGAGGAGCAGTGAAAGATGGAATAAATAGGCTTAGTCTAAAGAAAAACTTGGAGATGGGATAACGTAACCAAAACTGCAGGACAAAAAGGCACGGAGTTAACTTGCAGCGAGGCACAAATCAGATACCAGATGGGCATGAGGAATAAATTCTCTAACAACACAAGGACTACCATGGCAGCAACACAAATGCCACCAGCACCTAGTCGGAATCCAATAGCATCTCTGGCAGCAGCGCTTGCTCAGCTTTTTCAATACTCATCCCCTTTTAGCTCCATACTTTCACCACTATTTCCATTAGACTAATGGAAATAAATTCCAGATTGCAGTAGGTATATAAGGAAGGGCTTCACAATTTGCAACGATGACAACGAACCAGTCAGAACAATTTTTTTAATCAAAAAACCCCCAGATCACAAGGGCTAGTACCAAATGCAAATCTGGGTGAAGAATAGCTGAACAAAAATGGCACTCAGTAGAAATTTCAGTGACACAGGTAGTTACTGGAGATGCCAAGGAAGGTGGCTGGTTCGACTCTTCCTCACAAAGGGTGTTACCCCTGGTTCATTTATTTGAAATCTTTTGATTTTGTACTTACAATACTTACCTACTGGAAAATAACTCAGAGTATTAACAAGCCCAAACTCTTTTTGTTCCTGGTATCTCACTTGAAACAAATATCCCTTAATATTGTTCCCTAATGCTATTTTTTTTAATGTTTCCCAGACAGAAAATAAATGGTCAAATCTGCAGCAAAGATTACTTATGATGGGCTTTTAAAAAATTATGCACACAAAGGCATAAAAGGAAGGATGTACTCTCTTAACCTTTCCCTTCCAAAGAAGATGACCGTTTTCTATCCTAGATTGTATTTAGCTGATGTACATCTTCAGATGTAAATATGATTTGATACAAAGCCTGCTGGACTCAGTGGAAGGGTTTCCATTGGCATTCATCAGCACTGAGCCAAGTCCATACTACTGATGAAATTTCTTAGATAGTAATAATAAACAACATTATGAGTGGTGTCATCTTTGTTATAAATCCAGGAACATAATATTAAATTTGGCACTACCTTAGAATTCCTGAAACTTTGATTCAGAGGGATATCCGTACTTAGCCATGAAGCTAACTACAATCAGAAAAAAGCAGCAGGAAAGTAGGCAAAATTGTGAAAGTCTATTACCCACATTTTGAATGGAAGCACAATTAAAGGAATACATTCCACAGACCAAGCACAGATTACTTCACCATGGCCTCACAGACCGTAAGTGGTTTGTGCTGACGACTTGGGTATAAACAGCAAAGAAGATGCAATATTATTATTCAGAAATCTGACTCTTGATTTTTGCATAATGTTAAAATTGAAAAATTGAAGAAAAAACATTTTGGGTTGTCATGATGTTGGGTTTTTTTTCCCAAAAAACCCCCAAAAGCTCTAAAACTTAATATTCAGTTGACTAATGTCTCTTTCATCCCATCTTCAGATCAAATTTTTGAAGGAATTAAAAATGGAAATTTTTAAACCAACTAATTTAAAATACTGCAAAAAAGAGTGACATTTTCATGTCTGAATGCCAAAACTGATCATTTAAACTTTAGAAGCTAAATTTCATACCTCCTGTTCATTCAAATTGCATTTTCTGGGGACTTTTCATTAAAATGTAAGATGGGCAGTGATTTATGCATTACAACATAACTGGATGAGTGCAATGCTGTGGCTCTGTGTCAGCAGAGCAGGACAAGAGGCATGGAGGATGCAGAGAGAGGCATGCGTGGTGGCTGGGGGTGTCACTTGGCTTCCTGAGCTGTGTCCCTGAGCAGAGAGGCTGGTTTCACCACTGGAGCTAAGAGAAGCCCTGCCGACCCTTCATCTGCATTCGGCAAGTCTCAGCATGGCATAGTGCAGGGGTTGGGGCACCCATCACACAGCTGGACAGCCACAGTGACCTGCTGTCCCACTGACTTCCATGATGCTTGTTTGGAAAGTTGCTCCTTATGAAGAAGCGCATCAGGAAACTCTGCAATAACAGTAAAATACCTGCTATGAAGCGAGTTGTAATTTCTCTCCTGATATAAACCTATCTGTAGAAAATGATCCCACAGCCACTTATATTAAACTGTCAGTGAGCACATCCCTTAAAAGCTTTTTATTCTGTTTTTAATTTACAGCATTTGACAAGGAAGAGAATTGAATATCGCTGGTGTCGATTCCAGCACAGCTCAGCCGATTTGCTCTGGTCGAGCGCTGGGCCAAGTGCCCGACAGCCCAAGCTGTATATCCTGTTTTTTCATTAACAGATATTGTCACTCCACCACCTCCGTGCTCTGTTTTTATCCAGCTACTGAGCTCTGGAAACCATTATGGGCCTTTCTCCTTTAGGCATTAAGAAGATGTAGACGTATTCGAGCAAGAAGTTTTCTCTGGTTGCATGACATTTCCTCTCCTTTTTCCCCAAATGTTCTCATTTATCCCACAATGTTTCAGACACTTTGGGGTGGACAAAGCATCAGGAGTGCCTGTGGTCCTTCTGGCCATAGCGGCTGGGAAGGACATAATCCCAGTAGGGACCATGTATTACTCTCACCCAGAGCCTGTCACAGCCTGTGACCCCTCAGGCTCCATCAACTGCTTTGGGGACATTTCTAAAAGATAACTAAGAAAGAAATCCTGCATTCAGTTGTCTTCAATTTACTGCAACTGTATCTGCAGCTCCACTGGAAATTGGTGTCTGCAATCAATAAAACTTGGAACCCAGAGTCACCTTTAAATTTAAAAAGAAAAAGCCCAAACCTTGTGATACTCCAGAGGCGAGCCTGTGAACAGCTGCTGACAAATCCTGAATTTTGCAGAGGAAAATATCTGCCTGTTTTTAAGAGCACGGGCCCTGCTTCTTTTTGGTATGGGGGCAAACCAGCAGCATCTCCACAGGGTCTCAGACCTTCACTGCTCTACGATGACTGAGGGGAAAGAGCTTCTCTTGATTAGTATTACTTTTTGCTCAGTAGGTATTTAAGGAAACAGTTTCTGAGTGTTGTCTTCTGCAGTATGTGCTAGGACAGCTGAAGGTTTCTGCCCCAAGAGGCATGCATGCCTGTGGTCACACACAGATGTGGTGTGGGACAGTGAATCTTGGCCATGTCTCCTGAACTCAGTCCAGAAGCAAACTTCAGGAGCAAACACCCAGCTTTAACCTCAGTGCAGTCAAGCAATGGCAGAAGACAAGCAAGGAATTCCTCCTGCTCTGGGCAGCCATGGAAGGCAAAGGAGATCACCCTGGCCTGTTTGCTAAG
Source organism: Strix aluco (assembly GCF_031877795.1). Taxonomy (NCBI): domain Eukaryota; kingdom Metazoa; phylum Chordata; class Aves; order Strigiformes; family Strigidae; genus Strix; species Strix aluco. The sequence continues at coordinate 23,489,371 of NC_133939.1, read as the reverse complement.
GAAAGGACACATCAAAGCTCCCCTCCTGCAGCTATACCCACCCACCGTGGTGTGCTGGACACCATCACCTATATGCCAAGGGAGGGCTGTGGAGACGAAAGTTTCAAACAATTTAGTGGGACAGCATATCGGAGCTCCCCTTGTATCCTTTCATTCAGTGTCAGGAGAGACTGTGCCTGGGCTCGTTTTATTTATAAACCCGCAGTGAGTAATGTGAGTGTTGCAATCAGCTCCCTGTGCTAAATGTGGCTTTGGCAGATACTCCTGAGCTTCACTAAATCCCCTTCGGTTAGGGAAGGAGACCACCTCAGACCGTCTGCCACGCCGTTTGCTCTGGCCAGCCTCAGCAAATGGCATTGCGCGCTGTCCCCAAGGCTTTTGGCGGGGCTGTATCACAGGCAGCAACATTGTAAAGAAGGCAGGAGAAAGCTAGAAACAAAATTACCATGCAAATAGCAGCTCAAAAAATAGAAGGTCAATCTCTTATGAAGCCACCTGACTTTTATTCTCTTTTATTCTTATTTATGCCCTGGGAGGCTTTGGGCATCTCGTTTGGCTGGAGTGCCTGGGGCAGCACTTGCTGGACTGCCTGGGCTGGACATGGCTTTCAGAAGATCGTGGTCTCCAAAAAGCAGGGAGAGATGTTGGGAAATACAGAGAGGAAACCTGAGAGAAGCAACATGGCTGGGCTTAGAGACCTGGAAAACCTGTGAGGCCCCGAAGACAGAAGTGAAATCATCGCTCCCATGGCACATATTTGAGCTTCTGCCAGGGGAAAAGTTCTGAGGTTAAACTAACAAACAGATGCATTTTTCTGCCACAAAGATGCTCTTTTTTGGCTTTGGGTAACCTAAACCACTTGCAGCACCAACGGCAGCTCATGGAAAAGTCTGGCAGATGGAAGGGGAGGGAGGCAGGGGAGAGTGCCAGGGATGTGGTGGAGTGGAGGTGTCCCACCCGGTGAGTCATGTACCCACCCCACTTAAGCTCCTTTCAATAGAGGGACAAGGGCCTACCAGTGCAGATGCACCTCATGGGATGCTCACATGGAGTTTTTAGGACCCTTATGAGGCTTGTTTGAGAGTGCCAACACCCAGTGTATAAGAAATTGTATATTCCCCTCACAAGCCTCTCTAAAGAGTTGATGCTGGCTCTCTGTGACTCAGTTGCCTCTGTAGGTCATGGACAAATGTCTTATCTCCCAAATGTGCTATAAGAATAAATACATTAAAAATTGCAAGATACCCAGAAACAGTCATATGTGTCAGGTACATTCTACAGATAGGAGGAAAAAAGTCTCTAAAGCAAAATTCAGTGTATTTGCAGATGGTTATGAACTCAGTATCTGAATGCCTCACAGCAGATCACCAGCACACTCATTTCTGCAATAGCAGGGAATGCCAGCATCCCTGTGCTGGCTGCTCTTCATTTACAGTGAGTGGCTCCAACATTCGGGGATTCCCAGCAGATTTGGGAGTGAGTTCACAATGATGCCCCAGGTGCTGCAAGCTGTCCTCGTAGCACCATGGTGCTCCCAACGCTTGGATCTGACAGTGAGCTGCCCATGCTCACCAGCATGGGGTGCTCCCAGCACCTCAGATACCAACTGTTCCTGGATAACCACCTCTGATGGTCAACAGAGACAAGTCCAGACTGCCTCTAGGCATTGGGGAGCCATGAGAGACTCTTGGAGATGTCTACGTGCCTCCAGTTCCTGGTGACAAATCTAGTTCAAAGTCAATACAGCAGCACGTGTATGTGAGACATGTTGCATTTTGTAGCATTACTTCACTGTTTCCTGAGCACCCAGAAGAGCTAAAATCAAGAAGAGTTTTCCCATCTTTGTAATTTTCCCTGCCTATACACTAATTAGCTATGGAAATATATTAATTCTTTCATCAGCAAAAAGGAGACATCTGTCCTCCCCAATATTTTTTGGCTCCCAACCTCACCCTGACGTTCCTATTCTCTTTTACTGCTCTGTCTTGAAAATGTTGCATTTTTCAATAGCTTTCTAATGTAGGCAAGAAAACATTAAACTTCCCACAGACTGTGTGGCTTCCAGACTAAATGCTCATCCTGCTCTGTCCTGAGTCTGAAAGGAGGCCTGAGACAAAACACAATGCTCAGGCACCCTCCTGGGAAAGATGGGCACTGAAGCAAGGACAGAGCCTCTCTGGTTGACAAACTGATGGGGTACCAGCAGCCCCACCAAGAAATGATTGATTAGTTTTGCCTTTGCCATCTGTTAATTAGCTAAGGGAATGGGTTTACAGATTCAGAGAGCTGCCTGAGGGGAGGAAAGCGGCTGAAGACGTTGGTACCCTCAGGTCAGTGCTGACAACACATGGCAGCATTGAAGCTCCCGGTGACTCAGCCATCGCAAGGACCAGCTCATGGGTCACGTTTTCTCCAGCTAGGAGCCACTTGCTGCCCATGCCCTGCTGCCTTCGTGCCGAGAAAGGGGAGGAAGGAAGAGAGGCTGCCACAGCGCTTGAGTGACTTTAAAATTAAAATTACTGAATTCATAAATTTCTATATCTTTACATTGCTATTGCCAGAGTAGAGGACTTCAGGATGACCCTGGGGTTGAAATCCAGCTCTCAGCTGTACCCAGACCTTAATATCCACTGAACGACATGGGCAAGTGAAGGGCAGGGTTTGATGCCAGGACTGGATATAATTTCATGTGTTATGTCCACTTGATTTCCTACTTAGAAATTATAAAAATGTACTGTATTTTAAAACTGCAGTCATAAGACAGCAGTTTCCATCTTAATGATAATGGAACACACTCCAAGGTTATGCTGGGACTTCGCTGGTGCTATTAGAGATCAGTTCAAAGCTACAGAAGAAAAAATATATTGCACTAATAAGTGTTCTTCATTTATAGGTTCCCCTTCAGGAGTAATTAAATGTGACGAGGTTTTTTTTTTCCTTTAGATGGCTGATTTGTGGGATAGCTGTCATGTTTTTCTGAGGCTTGAAAAAGAAAACTCGAAGATCTGAGATATTTGAAAAGAGTAAGAACACAACCTGGGTAGAATCCCCACCTGGCCATGGCAGGAGCTGCTGCTCGGGAAACACGCTGCCAGGTCCACAACCAAGGGCCTGAGGGTGAGTTTCAATGTACTATGGAGAAAGAGTGCACAGGCCTGACCCTGCACCCTCTTCCCCATGGAGCACAGCTCAGGGGCTCCTTCAGCTCTTGTGCCTGTACCTCCCATGGAAATGCTTCAGAAATGGGATGCATAACCTTTCAGGGTCTTGGGAAGTTTCAGAAATGTTGGGAGGCAGCACCTTGTGCTCTTTCTGTGCAGATGCACCCAGGAAAGCACTGGGGATGCACCCACCAGGCATCCTGCCCCTCTTTTTACCTTGGCTGAACAGATGTCTTTTAATCTAACAACATGGAGTCCTACATAAACATTAAGCATCACTAGGGGTGATTTTTCGAATGTGCTAAATTACAAAACAACTGCATGAAACCCATTATAATTACACTTTTGTGGCTCAGAAAACTACGTCCAGCCTCTCCAATACCCCAACAGCTATTCCCCATCAATGAAGGTTATATGTGCTAGAGAGAGAAAACTCATCATCAGCAATATGCAATTGTTACCAACTGCTCTATCCAGGTCAGGAGGTGAGTGACTGCTGCTCCAGACATCTGTGCTGAAAGTTCGGTAAGAACTGGGAGAAGAGCCCAGGACTATGGGGCTGAACCTGTGGGTCTCCTCTGCAGAGGAACAACAGATTTGACCTCCTCTTTGCAGAGGGTAGGCAGGAGATGGAGGGACCAGACAGGGCTCCTGAGAATTTTATGCCACTGAGGTCAAAGGAATTAGTGTGGGGGCTGGGAGGAAAAAGCTCGATCCTCACTTTCACAGACATATATCCACACAATTAAGGTCAGGGGCTTATCACAGTCGGTTTTAAATTTTGTTTATTTATTTGTTTTCTTAACAGCTTGGCTTCAGGGACTGAATGGCTGCATTCGAGCCCTGCAAGCTGCTGATTTTGCAATCTTCTCTCTCTGGTGCAAGTGTTTTGTTTATATTTCCAGGCATGTGTTATTTCAATTTTTGTTTATATCTCCTGCATCAATCAGTGAAAGAGTCTCAAAAAACAAGGCCAGGCCAATGAGAAACATGCAGGTTTTGTTTGGACTGAGATACAGCATTCCTGAAAGTTGGCTGCACCTCAGAAAGACTCTGCAAATAATGGTATTTACTGCTCTCCACCTTGCAATAACAGAGCTGAAACCCAGGTTTTTCCCACCAGTGGCTGTTAAACTTGATGGGGAGGGTAGAGATGATTAACCCCTGGCTTCCCTTACTGGCTCTTTAGATGGTAAAAAAATTCCTTTTCTGGGCCAAATCTGAGAATGGACTTGGGTGACCTGCCACCCTTTTACTCTCTTTCATTTGTGCTCCGTACCCCACCAAGAGGATAGGAGCACCTGTGGATAAAACCAGGTCTTTGCTGTGAACACATCTGTGTACATTTGTTTATTCCCCTTTCTCCTTCCCTACCATGGGAAAAAAAATACAGTCTGCTCAGTCTCATTCCCAGGCACCCTGCACAAGCAATAGGATCAGGCCACCTGAACGTTAGCTGCTCGGCCGCAGCATCCAAATCCTGAACTGATGGTCAGCACCAGCATGGAGGGGCTGCCAAGTCTGGAAGATGGGCTTGGTACCCACAGCTGTGTGCTGCTGAAGAGCACAGAGTTATTTTTCCATGTGCTCAACTCCAAGCAGTGCCATTCACGTTGGTGGAGCTGGTGACAAACCTCTGCCCTCAGCAGCCTCTGCAAAAGCTCTCCCTGGCTGCTGAGGCAGGGAGCTGATTTGCAGGCAGTGAGGGGTAGAGGCAGGGAACAGGACCACTGCCACTGGTGCTCACGGAGCAGGAGAGGACCCAAGTCATATTTTCTTTTTGGACTTAAGATTTTTGTCTTGAATTAAAACAAGAGATCTTTCAAAAAACAAAGTTGGAGAGGGGGAAAAGAGTGCCAGTCTACAATTGCTGGAGAGGTCAAATAAATGGGTTTCCTAATGGGAATGTGACAGCTCAAGGATTTGCAGCTGAAAGCTTAAGGACACGTGCACATTGGTGTTTGAGATGGATGTAAAAGGACATAAATACCAGTTAAAATGTATTCTAAGAAAAAAAAAAAACCACGCATACTTGAATCATTACAATTCAAACAAAGCAATTGTCAATTCCCTGGCAATTTACATTTAGATGCATAATATAATTCTCATGCTAAATTATCTATTTCTACTGTAGTCCTTGCTCAGAGTGTCTGTGAGGGGGAAGGAGAGGCAGGCTATAGCTTAACTTGTGGATAGCCACTGGTCTGGAAGAGCTATGCCGTATGGTCAAGCTGAGTGATCCATGTTTGGGGTTTCCCTCAAACAAATGGGGACAGTCACACTTTTGGCAGAGAAACCCAGAAACATTTTCACCTCCAAAGCCCAGAGGAGATGGGCGGATCTGGAAAAAGAGGATCAAGATCTAAATGTTCAGGGGTACCAGGGCATCTAATAATACATTTTTAGCCATAGACAGGCCCCACATCAGATAGAAAGGACTTCTATTCCATGTTCAAAACCACCCTCTCTGCCAGAACTCTGCTTATTGCAACATATTTCTGCTAACAAGATAAGACTTGCTGTAACATCAGCCCTGCCTACACGTCATCCACTGCCTGCTTCCCATCTGTTAGTCTTGATATTTCCTTAATCTCTCTCTCTCACACAGCTCCATGAATAGTTCCCCTCCATAGCACAGGGAGTGAAATTGGAGAACGCAACATTGCTCTCTGGGAAAGGCATATATTGGTTTGAAACAAGAAGCTTAAAGGCCTAGGCAGGATAGTTGTCCCCCAAGACAGCATAGAGATATGCAATGAGAAAATGAAGGGAGAGTTGAATTTGAAGTGTCTGTTCTTTAATTATAAATGTTCTTCCTCCAAACAGCTTTTCTTAACAGCTGGTCATCAATTACACAGAGTTACTGAGGTTTTTAGACAGGAGATCAATAAATGGGATTTTTTTCTTGGCCACGAGAAGCCATTACATAATGGCTGTGTTTCTTCTCTCTGCTTGTCGAGCTATCAGAAACTGGCAAGCATTCAAGACAGTAAGACTATTCTTAGATGAGGGGCACAGCATCAAGCTCAGCAGCAGAAGTGTGGTCTGCGATGCCCAGACCCCGGGAGGACAGACAGGGAGGGCTGGTGCAGTACAGGGTGTCCCAACCTCCCAGGAAGGGCACAGAGCTGGATGCGGCTTTTGGAGAACGTATGTTAATGAAACAACAGCCTCAGTGCAGTGGCATGTCCGAGTCACATTTAAAAACATGCCAGATCTAAATAAAAACAAACCAGACAGTGTCAGGGAAAGATGAACAGCCTTCCAGAGCTGCCTACTGCTCCACATAGGAAACCTCGCAACATGAGGGGGAATAAATGCCTGTAGTGTAACAACATGAGAACTGTACACCTTTGCTGTCTGATTTGAATGGATTATTTGCAGTGAAATCGAGGCTATCTGCACAAGAAAGGGAGAGCTACTTTTTCACATACTGCAACCTTTACTGTGTGTTCCATATAAATCAGGCTGCTGCTGTATGTTTTAAACGGAGAAACACATCTGCATTTTTGCAGATGACCTGTCTCACATAGACATGACACATAAGCATGTCTAGAGATATTTCGGTGACCCACTACCATGCCATAAACCATATGGCTACCTCTATAGTAGCAGATCTTAAAAATAAAGCTACTCCCTTTACAATCTGTGCTTTACAAAAAAAATAAAATTCTGTAGATGGGTTGTGCTGCCACAACCTCGAGCCATCACGCGCCAGCCTGGAGCGCAGCAGCATGTTCCTGTCTCAGCCAGCGCTACGGGGGATAATGGATTTGTCAGCTCCTCGTGACACAGTGCTGCCGTACGGGACAGCGCGCTCTCACCCACGCATGTCTATCAGCCCTTCATCGGGTGAGAGCAAGAAGGATCAGGCTCATTAGGTTATGCTTGGTAAAAACACGAACCTAAGAAAAAGCAAATTTCTCCCTGCCAGGTGCTGAGTGGGGGAAATGCACCTATTCCACCTCATCCAGTCATCAGTGGCACTGAGCAAGGAGGGCAGCACCAAGGTGGGCTGAGAACCCAGCCTGAAACCAGTCACCTGAGTGTCACTTGTGAGACCATCACCAGTGAGATCCCCAGCAGGGTGGTCCTTGAAGGCGTTCAGTAAAGCAATGCAAAAACCAGAAAAAAACCAACATATTTTCATATGTTGACACCACAGGAGACAGAGTTCAAGCTGCCAGAAAGGCCTAGTGCTCTGGGGAGAAATGAAAAGATGTATTTCAAAGCACAGCAATAAAAGCACATTACAGCACCTGAGCCAAAACGTGCTCTCAGTTCACCTTCCAGTGTAAGATCCAGAGCAATGCTTGGACAATATCCACACGCATAAAGGTTTGGTTTCAGAAACGTGGACTTTCAAGGCTCTTTCCAAGTACAACAAGCTGGGGCACAAAGGCGTTTGTCGTGTTGGCTTTCCCCAAGCCCCAGGGGTCTTGCTGTGATAGCCAGCAATTTCTTGTCTGACCCACGAACAAAGCAAATATAGTTCAGTTATCTTGTATCTGACAGCTATTCTACCTGTCTGTGCAGCTGATTTTTCTTAAAATAAGTATGGCATCTACTACTAGGTAGTCAGTGAATCCTGTTTGCAAGCAAGATAATTAACAACACACCCCCTTCAAGAAAACTAGCCGAATATTAGAAATAACCCCTCAAGAAAAGACTTCACAAAGCAAGCTCACACTGCAAGAATGGCAGTGGCCTCTGTGATAACATTTCCAAGATTAATTCATGCTGAATAAATTGCACAATAAACCAGGTTGATAGCAATGCTTTTCTCCAGGCCAAGGTAATGCTTATTGCCATTATCGTATCTGTTACACACGCAACAGGGACCAACATGCAGTGGTGTTGAATAGGCAAATTGCACCTTATAGGTGAGACTAAAGGAAGAGATAGAGGCATTTGAAGAAGGGGGAAAACCTGAAGTGGTCCTGAGGTCATGCTAGACCTGGTTTTTAGGGGAGCTCAAGAAAACCCTTTTTCCTAAAGGAGAAGGAGGTAGATCCTGCCAGGTGGGGGCAGAGGCAGCATCCCTGTGGTACCCACGAGAGAGACCCAGCCTGCAGCAGCTCATCCTGGCCTGGGGGGGTCCTAGCAGCCCCCTGGAACCCTTCAGCACCAGCCTTGCCACAGACACTCTCCCCTCTCACCCAGCAGCAGAAGCAGCCGACCCGCACTCATCACACGCTTCGCAGGCTCCTTCCCAGCCTGCAGCACATATGCATTTTTCAGTCTGCTCTGGGTCACCCACATTTACTTTTTCCCTGAAGAGGAGGAAAAATAAATTAATGAAACAGTGCAGCATGCAAGACGCCCTCCCCCTCGCCGCCTGGCTTCTCCTGTGAAGACTGCCAGTGCTTCACCTCCTATTTGATGTATATTCAGCAGAAGATAGGGAGGCGCGGTAGTTTCTGTGGGCAGCAGAAATGAAAGGGAACAGCACAGAGGCAGAAAAAAAAAAAAAAAAAAAAAAAAAGGGAAAAAAAAAGATCTTACAGCTCTTTGATTGTGCTGGCTCTTTGTTTGAGGTATACAAAAAAATACCCAACTGGCTGAAGGATTTGTCTGCTTGAGATAATAACCTTTTCAGGAGACTTGTCTCACCTTTCAAGCACGAAATCCCTCAGAAGGGATCCCACCTCTCATGCAGCCCCTTAAACAGTGGGGTTATTTTTGGTCGAGGCTGAGATTCTCTACTGAATCCTTTTATCACCAGTTTTGACCCATGGCCACCGCTTGCCTACAGGGAGGCAGCCACGATCATCAGACTGTGTGTGGTGGTGGGCTGGAGAAGGGACTTTCTGCCCCAAGCATGGTTGGAGGCATCTGCGGGAAGCAACCTTGGGAGGGCAGGATGGGTTGTCCCCACTGCAGAACCCAGACAGCTGTGTGCAAGAAGAGACAACAAGCAAGCAAGCGAGTAGATGGACATATTACAGGCCAGATATTCATGGGGTGTAAATCAGCACATCATCCCTGGACTTACACCCTGCAAGGTCATGGGTGTGCGCTGCCTCGCAGACTGCCGAGAAGGAGTTAAATTCAGTGATTCAGCAGACATCTGCTAGGCTCCCAGGAAAGCTCCTTCACTCAGAAGATTTGTCAGCCTTGAAAGAAGAGAACCAGACCAAACTAAAGCCAATCAGCAGTGTTTTGGGAAAGTATCTTCTTCTCCCTGAACTTGTGAGAATCTCCTCATTACATCTGCTATATATAATTTTTTCTTATTATGACACAATCCTGCAAATTTCTAGTCTTGGGAATAACTTCAAAACATTTAAATCATTCTCTCTTCTCAAATATTTGGATGTTAAAGTACTTTACAAGCATTCATAACTGTAGGCCAAGACTTTCAAAAGGAACTATTGATTCTAGGTGCCTGCATTGCTGGATGCCTCTCTTCACATCAAATTCCTGTAACAGGGCTTCATTTTCAGAGGTGCTGGACTACCCAACCTCTGTAGATTAAGTCAGAGAAACAAAACCACTCATCACTTTTGGAAGCCTGACCTTTAATCTGGCAACACCTTTGCAGAGCCTGATTACTGGACAGTAGAATTGTCAGGAGTTGGGGGATACATCCAAAGTCACACAAGAAGGCTGGGGCAAGCCAGGCATGGAGTAAAGTTTGTTCAAAATCACCTTAATTGCAAGACCATTCTTTTTCTTGTGTTAGCTCCAGTAGAAAAGAAATACCTTCTTTGCAGAAAAAGGTCATTACTTTCATGACCAAAAGAGTTTTTAAGGAGAAAAAAATGCAGTGTTGGCACCTAAAAATAAATAAACTAGCTTTTGATTGTTCTTTGGTTTTGTTTTAGCTTTTTGGGAAAACAACGAAGATACTGAGGCAAAAACTGAAAACAAATTTGGGATCAAACTGCATTTTGCCAGAAGGGCAAGCCCTGAGTCCTGACAGAGTTTGGCAAATAAAGACAACTTGGCTGATATAAATGGCCCAGCAAATGAAGCATGTGAAGAAAAATTGTAGTAATCAAAAGTGCCCTCTAGTCTCATTTATTTATTTTTTTAACACAGGACAATGACACAAAGGTAGGAAGAAGATACGACATTTAAGCTTTAAAATCATCAATACTATCCTGGAAAGGGACTGATTGATGGATTGGGTTAATTAACTATCCATTACTGGTATGTCCAGCACAGTGCACAACAGATCAGCTGCTGGCTGATGCCACACGCAGTGCTGGAAGGATTTCATACAAAGAGGTTTGGAGCTGGGAAAGCGGTTCCTGCTTAAATAACTCCTAATGGAGGACTGTGTTTGAACAGTGATGAGAGGCTTTTATGCACCTTCAGCACGGTGAAAGAGTTTAAAACGTGAACTCTCAGCTCTCTTCTGGCCAGAAGAGATGAATGAAGGTTGTCATTGTTCAAGTCGTCATCACCATCAGAAGAAATTTTAGACTCTGCCGGGAAGGGGAAGCAGTTTTTCATCTGAGAAGCCTTATCTATTGTGTAGAGCTCTATTCACAATAAAGATTTTCTTCTGGAGAGAGACAGTAAAGCTCATTCTTGTCCCACTCAGGCTCTGCTTGGCTGCTCCAGTGGCATAGGTGGCCTCTGCAGGACCTGAAGGACACGGTGACAACATCCCTGCAGTGGGGGAGCAGAGCCAGCACTGGTGGTCCTAGGCTATCCCACTTAGCTGTGGGCTACAGGGTGGTACAAGGACAGGAGAAAGCTATAGACCCTCTGCATGCAGGGCTGTGAAGTTTAACGGCAGCCCAGGGAAGCCTTCTGTGAGTTAGAACAGCTGCACAGGTTGTGCTAATACATACTGTGTCGCTTTGGCCTTCCCACAAACCAGAATCTAGAAGGAGCAAAGTTATTATATAGATACTTTTGCTTTTCCTTTCCTTGGCTGCAATTTCTGTGCCACATCCCTTAGGGAATACAGCATAAAATGGGATATAAAGGCAGGATTTAGCTCATTGTAGTGCAGTGGTTGGGAAGCACAGATTTCGGGACTAGTGATGGTTCTTTGGTTCAGTTTGTCCTTCAGTGGTTTGTTTTACATGTCTGCCCCTAAGGTGAATTGCTGATATGAAATGAAATGTGATTTGAACACAGACTAGTTCTTGGAGGACTTCTGCAGTCCCGACTGCTCAGGGAACTCTTTCCTTGTCCACTTCTGCTCATATTAATCACATCTTTGTCACTTAATGTCCCACAGAGTGTGATGGCCTCACTTGGACCTCCGTACCTGAGTGTAAGCTAACGTGGTTGTCCATCTTCCCTGGTGAAACAGATTCCTGGGGCAAGGGATGCCAGTCATCATTAATTCTCCTTCTGAACAAATTGACTGTAACAAGATTTGACCACAGATGCATTTTTAGCAGATGGGGGCCCAATGCTTTCAGATCCAGATACCTTTGCATGTACAGTCCAGATGCAGGCTCATACCAAGGTATTTTGTAGCCATTTCTCAGACACAGATTCCATGTCCCTCTTAAAAAAATTCAGGGTTAACACTGGCCATGTATAGAAAAGTAGGGGAATGAATGAAAGAGACTGAATTTCCCATCTGTTGGCTGTTAGTTTGTGACAGGATGGTCTGAAAGTTGTTCCAAGGGAGGAGTGCACAGCACAGAGCATTTCCAAGAGTACGGCTTTTCTTCCAGGAATTAATATTAATTTTTGGCCATTTAAAGTTAACCTGCCATGAGGCCCCCACAGTGCGCACTCACAAACAGGAAGCTCTTCATCCATGGGAAAGAACTTCTGCATTGGACTGGAAGACCTGAAATCTGTAATTCTTCTGCGAAGCTTAGGAATACATAGCAGCAGCACAGGTGAGCAGCCGAAGCTGAGAAATCTTTTGCTGCCAGCAGTCAGAGCAGAAACAAACTAGGCAGTGTGAAAATTAACCAAAACAGCGCACACTTCTCAGCAAACCAAGCAATTATTCGTACAGTGGAAAGACGTTTGGTAGTGGAGAAGCAAATATTTTTGCATAGCTAATAAGTCTGAAAATTGCAAAGGAAAAAGCATAGAGGAACTCATTTCTGTGTGTTACCATTTGTTCAGCACTGGTGCAGGCCCTCTCAAAGTGACTTGCTTTGATCCCTCTGACCGCAGATGTGCAAGAAGCAGCAGGGAAGTCACATGAGCCCTGGCCCTCCAGCAAAGCCTGAGATGTTCTAGGGACTGAAAACACTGATGCTTATTGGTACCCTCGTTCATGTAAGGAAACAGCCCCAGCAAGGAAGGTACCATCTGAGAAGCCTGTACTGGTCATCTCTGCTCCACCCAGAGCAAGCCTTCCTTGCCAAGGAGAATTTTCACCCTATCACCCCAAATTTCCCACAAGTCAGTCATTAAAATCAAAGGAAAGGTGAAGTGTCAGGAACAGCATGCAGGGTATCATCCCTGGATGGGGCATTGGCCCAGGGATGTCAGGCATGTGAGAAAGGCAAGCAGGAGAGCAGAGGAATAGATGCTTTCCCATCTCCATCTCACACAGTGATAGGGTACAACGAGTTTGACTCGGCAGCACCCTGCTCCAACCCCTGTGCCCAACCACATGGACGTGTTGCAGTATTGGCTCCCAGGAGATACAGCAGATCTGGCCTCACTGTTTTTACAGAGGAGACTAAAGGTAATTGAACAAAATCTGTTTCTGATTAAAGAGATTATATCTTGTAGAGCGTTTTTTAAAATTGCACTTAAATGGCTTTTATGTAGCTTGTTATTTTGCAATAAGATTAACACCAAGGTGGATTGAATTACCTGTTAATTCAACACATAATTTGCTGGTACCTCCATGTGCCATCAAGGATATATTTAAAGGTGTCTTGACAACGGATCCATAGAGCACACAATAAGGACATCATTACTTAAGAAGATACATCCCCAAAGAGATGCATGACATTAACCCCATCTGTAGATGAGTAATCAGAGCTAAATCAGGAATGTTCCCTTTCAATCTAAAAGAAATGGTGCCCTATAAATTCCACATACAAAAATCCTAGTAATTTACCACATGATTAAACCGTAGTGATTTTTTTATACAGCAGTTTTGCTGCAATATTTTATCTTGGGATCCTAAAAAAAGATTTACAGCTCTGAATGCAGCACTCCTGCTTGGAATAATCAATACTGATTTTAATATACTTTTAAAAAGATTTATTTCCCTGTTGTGGAAAAGATTTAAATTGCAGGGTGCCAACAACTGATGAATTATGATTTAGGGCCAAATCTGTTTCACTTGGAAGAATGGTGATTTTAAATTCAATGAAGTTTCTCTGATGAGTAGAACAAGGAAGTTTTGGCCCGTATTTTTCTTGAAAACCCACCAATAAAATAATTATCTTGTCACACTGACAGCCACATGTATTTATGGCTGGAAAGCATCATGCCCTGGAGACATGTGACAAGCATGTACTTTCTCTGCAGCTCTTCTCCAAATGCTGCTTTGTGCTTTGACTGAGCAAAGGTAGAAGCAGCACCCAGGAACGTGGCTGTCAGGTCACAACAAGTGAACACATACCTCCATAGCTCGAGCGTGTTTACTTTACATACCTCAAGAATATTTTTTAAGATTTTGATTTTAAGTGCTCTGTAATGAGGAACATCGTGGTGCTTTCCTCGCTGCTGCACTCGGGCACCCGCACAGAGATTGGGCAAGATCCTAGCCAGGGGACACCAGCATCCCCTCACTTCAGTGCCCCGCTTTCACCCAAGCGATTAATACTCTATATCCACAGAATGATAGTTGGATAAAACCCTCGTATTTAATCTTGTCCATCCCCAAGCAGTTCATGATTGCTCCCAAGAGTCTATTCATGAGTGCTTTGTTCAGTCGAGTTTTAAATGACTCAAGAGCTGATAGGGACTCCACCAACTCCCGTAGGAGATAAATCAGTACACTTAAATAAAAGACAAGATGGTATCTAGCATGCTGTTTCTACAACATTTGCCATTAGTTCTTACCCCAAGGCAAGCATGAAATAAACATTCCCTGCTCCCAGGTTAACTGCCTGCCTTTCATTTGGTACAGTGTGGTACGGATTATGCTATCATCAACATACAAAATTAACTTCTACCCAATGCTGACAGAGACACATTTAACATACATAGTTTGGCACCACATCCAGCATTAATTTCCCAGTCCCAGACATGAGGAACGGAAAAGCTTTGTTAGATCACTCAGTCCTCCTCACTGTTAGGCAAATGATTTGCTCCTTAGTGACAGCCTCTGGAGTTTTCTCCAGCCCAATTTGCAAAATCCTGCAGCATGAGGATCACCTCCCTGTGGACTGCACATTTTTCTTCACATTTATATTTACATTTGTATTTCCTGCATCTTTCTTAAAATCACCCTTAGTTTTCCAGCTGCACTTCTAGGATTCCCTCTCATTAAGTCCTCCCCCACTCTTTTTTTTGCCCTGCTATACAATTTTCCACAAGTTAACACAACCAAGTCCCCATAATGACTGTGAGCTTTTCAGATTTTATTTCAAATAATTAATATCTTTCTTATGCAGAGAGCTGAAGGCGGCATCTCTAGCAGGTTCCCTGTGGCCACTGGAGCAGGAGACCTGCCCCTGTGATAATGCCTCTGCTATGTCCTTCCTCCATCAGGGCCAGATCCCAAAGGTATGCTGAGCTCCCTGTTTCCAACAGCTCTCTTCCAGCATCCTTGCTTCTTTCTGTGATGAGATGGAGTATTTCTCTTCACATGGATTAACTGCAATTTTCCTATTTTTAACGTTAATGTTATTTTACTCTAACCACATTTTCCTTCATATCTAGGCAATTACAAGACAATTCACAGCAAAATTTCATGGGGATAGTTCATTACGTACTAGAAAATGTACAATAATGAAGCGTGAAAAACATGGCAGCTTGCAATGGCACTTGCTTTTCAGACTGTGAATAAAAGTGGGGAAGTAGTGTTCTGTAGAGCCTGGAAAGTATTTGAATTAGGAGAGAGCAAGATTATTTAAAATAAAAAAATAGGGCAGAGATTTCCCAAATAAATTATGGTGTGACTAATAATGTATCGATCTTATTTTTTAATTCCTCCTAAAGCATTTCAATTACCTTTTCACTTTCATGATTAAAAATCACCAAAAAATGAGATTCTAGCACGTGGAAATCCATGGCTCCATGATATTTCAAGTGTTTGCTTAGTGCAAAGGAAAAACAAAATTCAGTACCTCAAAGGTTAAAATAAATTCATAAATACTTATTCTGCTACCTGAATAAGCACCTTGTGCTGAAATTGTCCTTCCTCACAGTGGATGATCAAACATCATAGTGACAAATTGGTTTATCTCAGACCAGGTGCTCAAGTCAAAAGACGCTTTCAGAAGGACAAATCTCAGGGAGGAAAGAAATGGCGCTAATCACATTGGGCTCTCCTACACGAGTGAGCTCTTCAGCACATTCAGACAGAACAGGCACTATTACAAGAAATTGTGCAGCAAGCTTGCCTCAAGCATTCCTCTCTCCCACAGGCTGTATAATAAATGCAAGAAATTATTCAAAAGGGCCATTCTTGCTTCCCTCAGACATATTTTGCTAAACCGTAGCAATAAAGATCAACTCTACCAAACAGTTTCTTTTTCTCCTGCCTCATGTCTGTCTGCATCTGTCAACATTAGACTATATCTAAAGAGTGGGCTGTGTATTTTTACAGCTCCTTACAACGAGGCAGGCAAGCCATGGATCTTGCACCAGCCACAGACTTACTGGGGGTTGAGGAGGGGTGTGTGAAAAGGATGTCATAAAGGTCTCGGAGAGCCTTCTTTCTCATTGCTAGCACTCAATGCAGGCATACGCATGCATCACGTGTAGTATTCATTACATCAGGTCTGCATCTGCTCCTCCCTCCACTGGAAGGAATTCAAAACATTTTCTGGTTGCTGCCCTTTTGCTATCAAAGCCAGCACTTGGAATAGGAACAAAATATGTAATGGTTTCAGAATAACTTGCTTTTCACAGATCCCTAAAAATGGAAACAGTTTTAGTAGTAGTCTCTGAAGATGAGGTGGACTGAGGATTTTATGGAAGAAGAGGGCATTTGAGGAGCCTGCAGGCTGCTCACACTGCTTGCTTTTAATTCTGGAGTTCATCTCCTGAAGCCTGAGGATAACAAAAGAAGTTGTTGGGAGGCAATGTGTTAAACACCCCAGGCTTTCAAATATAAAGACCAAGACCTGCAAAAAGTCAAAGTATTTCTGCAGGCTGTCCAGGAACATGTTATCTGTGACACTACGGGGGTACCCATCGCTGGGGCACGTCTTTGCACATACCCACTTCTCCAGGGAGACAGTAACACTACCTCCTAGTGAAAGCTATCCTCCAGGTCTTGGCACTTGACCTCTACGAGCCCAAAACTAATTCTTTTAGCTTTGCAGGAAACAATCCCCCATTCCCTGCACCCCCCCCAGATATGCCCTTGAACAGAGGTTCCCTGAGGATCTGCCTGCAGTGCTGCTCATTGCTTTTCTTGAATACCCTCTGGGGAGTAAGGCTATGCAAGATGTCAGATTTACCTCTGCACACCATTGCCATCTTGGAAAGGAAGACAGCCCGTTATTTCAGTGGAGCAAAGGGTTAAGTTCTCAATTATAAAATTGAGAGCAGAGTTCCTATAAAGTGAAATGAAGTAATAAAATGCAGTTACACATTATATTTACCCAGATTCATTCTGAGCTCTTTCAGAGCCTCAGCTGAAGCAGTAGTTGAGCTTCAGACCACGGCTGGCTGCTCTGGGGCTCTTCTTCCCAGCCAGGGGTGCTGTTGTGTCCTTCCCCAGGATAGTCCTTCTAGCTTATAATAGCCTCTTGCTGCTCACAATGTTTTTAAGACTCTCACAAATGTTCTCCAAATCACTGATCACAAGAAGTGTTCCCTGTATGCGTCTCTTACTAAACGAACAGCATTAGCTTTGAGTTCTTCATAAAAAAAAAAAAAATCTTTATTCTTCTGAGGGAATACATATTTGGCATTTGGGTATCTTCAACAATGTTTCTACCTTCCTCTTCCTCCCAAGCACACACCTAATGTTGATTTGGGGTGTCCTGGTTAGAAAATGGCCCTATACAAATCTTTATGCTGAAATGACTGATGAAAACAGGAAGGATATGGGCTATCATGGAGAAAAAGATGGGTAAGCACTAGAGAAGACTCTAACAGCACATGGCAGGGGTGAGGTAGATTCTTCACCAACTATAGGCAGTGGTTTCATGTAACCCTAATAATTTATCATCCTATATGCAACATCCTAGTGTTGAACTCAAGACCTTTATGAGATGAGCAAGTGTTGACTGGCACAGAATGGGCACACTAGAAGGCATGCAGATGGACCTTACTTCCAAGAGGCTCCTAACCTGAGTTTCAAACATACAGAGAACTAGAGCTGCACAGAGGCCGCAGCCTGAGTCAAAAAAAGTCTGAATGGCAAAGTGAGAGGAGAAGTCAGGAGTTTCTAGCTCCATCTCTCCAACCATCATTAGCAGATTCCCCTCTCCTACCTTCTCACTATCAACGGGTTTTTGTGAAAACAGCGTCACTGACTGCTCAGCCAGTGTCTCCAAGATCACAGCTCAGCTGAATTGCTGTGGCAGCAACAAGACGTTCTGACCTTTCCATTTCATCTGAAAGTGTGTGTCCAGGGATGCCCAAGGAGTCTTATTTAGCAGAGCATTGAAACACAAGCCCATTACTCTGCCTGTCAAGTTACTTATATGGTTCTCCATCACTGCAGTGCCTACTGACTTTATATTGTTGTAGATGAAAGGAGTTTATCCCCCAAGGTAAGGAAATGTTAGCCCTAGCTGATGAACCATGAGCTAGAGGCTAAGACCACACAGGGAAGTTTGTGGCTCATTGGGGAACCACTAACTTCCAAATCCTGCTTTCCTCATCAGCTCTTCTCCATTTCATTACAGCACATCCCTTGCCATCAAATGAGGCTTTTGCATCTATTTTTATTTTATGCTCCAAAAAGAAATTTCTGGCAGTTTTTCTTAAATCTAATATTTTCCTGAAAAACAATATTTTCACAATGATCTCTAATGAGATTCTAGAGCCAACCCCCCAGATAGATGCTGTACTTCCAATTCTTGCATGAAGCAAGGAAAGGAAGCAAGAAACCATACCATTTATTTTCCTAAGGATGGAAAAATACAACCAAAACAATCTGCTTGTAAGCTTGTGAGAGCACAGCTCCATTTGGTCACGACAAACCCTCCTAGGCTGCATACTCTCCCAGAAAAGCTTATCGCTGTCCCTGAGAACAGACACACTGAAATAGAGGATTTTCCAATGGGCCCTACCTATGGAAAAATTCTCATGTACATCAGAGGGACAAAATCAGGTCTGGTGTGGAGCAATGCTGCAAATACTTCCCTAACAAGCTTTTTCTGCCAGAGCGTGTTTATGTGGCAAAGACCACACAGACAGTGGGGGGCTTCTGCCCAGAGAATTTTGGGCAAAATTGCTTTATTTCATGAGATCCAGTCCATGCCCAAAGCCAAAAATTTGCTTCTCAGGGATGTTCCTACACTCCCTCCAGATAAATCATGCTGGCAGGGATGACTTAGCAGGGGTCAAATTTCATCAGAGGCCAGGATATTACCTCAGCCTTCCTTTCAACATAACAGTAGGTTTTTAATCAGGGACTCCTGATTACTTCTGAGTGCCATAAACAACCAAGGCTTGCTATCATGTTTTTGGATTATTACCAAAATTGTAGTCATATAACACACACCATGCAAAAAATTATTACTGCTGCATGCAGATAAAATGCTTGCAATTAAAGAACACTAACTTCTATGCTGGCTGCTTTAAACAACTCCTGCTATTATCATCTTTGATAATAATTAATCCCTATCATTTTACACAATCCAGAGCTGCTTTGGCAGTTTTTGAACATCTCATCTGGGTTTGCTTGTTTGTTTGTTTATTTATTTATTTTAAGAAGTATTGTCATCAAGAAACCTGGAAGACCCAAGAAAGAGTTGATTGATCACAAGGTCCTATCAAATGTCAAAGCTGGCCCTTGCTGACCTCCCATCTATTCAGAACTGTTTTGATTTAATCTACAAACTGGCTGCCTCTCCTGCCTGTAAGTTCTGTCTGTAACCCATGTGTCAGTGTTTTGAGATATGACCTGCTTCACGCTCCATTCATCTCATCTGAAGGATGGAAATTAAACTGAAGGGTCAGCAAGGGGCACAGCTCAAAATACACACACATTAAACCAGTCTTTTGTTTGGGCCCATCAGAAGAGTTAGAGCAACCATCAAAAATGATATTCAAGTGGAATTGATTTTCTTTTTCCTATTGAAATTTGTAGCACTAATATATGTGGAAGGGTGGCAAGCCTTGCCACAGCAGAAGGAAAAATAATCATGGTGCCTTCCGAGAAAAGTGCTTGTGATGCCTTTTAATGCTATGAGTATATGAGCGTGTTGACACCTTCAGGTACAGTAGTGCGCGCAAGGCAGTATTTCCATTGTAAATCCAGTATTTCAAGCCTTTTTACACTGATCATAATATTACAGCTTGAACTGAAACACAGTGGAAAGTTCACAGCATGGATCACAATGTTTTAAACTTCATCTATCTTACTTGGGTTTTATAATAATTTGGAAAATGCTTAGCTTCAGTTCTTGCCCCGTGGAATACAGCCAGTAGCTCAGACTGATAACTCTCAAGGGTGAACACAGCTTTGCAGAGCAATTTTCATACTGGCTTTTACTTGGCGAGGAGAATGAATATGAAGCATGAACCCTCAATGGCCGTGACAGCCTTCATGCACTCCTACAGCTCTGGCGTGAGCTGCACCAACTCAGGGATGTACTCCTTGCACAAACTGCAGGGCAAGCCAAGGCTCCTGCAGGTGGATCTGCCATATTTGGGTTGACTCAGCCCTGAGATTCCCTGTGAATAAACCAGGTTGCTCCACCCATTACACAAACCAGATTTTAATTTGTAGAGGCAAGACGAAAGGCCTGGGTTCAGCTCAGTGTCCTCTTGTACCTCTGTTCTACCAAGTCTGAGTTTCATATAACAGCCACTACCATCACTTTGAGACACCAGGAGATCATCTTTACTGATGGCCAAATAACGTGTTTTCACATTCTCCTATTTTTATCGAGCTTCCTTTTGCTGTTTTCCCTACTGCTTAACTCGTCCTCTCAGCTTGAAGCACTCACAGGTAGCAAGATGCACCCCAAAATGCTCAGATAACAAACCACACACCCCCCAAACACACAGTGGGACATGCAGCTGAGACAAGTGTTTCTTCTTGCAATCTATTCTTTCTCACAGGTCTGTAAAAATTGCCAGGCTATGTCTGCCTGTAGTTGATAAAAGTCTAATGCACTAACCTATTGGGTACATAGATTACTACTAAGTGATGACATTTAACTAAAGTAGAACCATCCCCACTAACAAAAAAAGCAAATAAAGAGGTTCACACTCAGGAAAACACTGGTGATCATCACCATTTTTGTAAATCACCTTGTCAATTCAGCAAGATGAAAAAGACCCAATTCCCTTGTTCCATATCTTTTTTCAACCTAGTATCCTTAATAAATTAATTAAATTAAAACCCCTAACAGTTTAAAAGTAAAAGTTAAAGGAGACATTGTTTCTGATGGTATGCAAATCTACCTGCCAATTAACAGCAGAAAAAATTGTAGTGATTTGTAAAGAGGTTTCTTCTTTGGAAGAAAAAGACAGAATTATATTTATCAAAGGCACATTTGCCCTTGAGTCTGAAAAAAGAAAGCATGAAAATGCCTTCAAATTCTTTTTAGTTCTAAGGCATGTCTTTTTGTTCATGCTTAACTGCAGAAGAAAAATTAGGAACAAGTGTGTGCATATCAGTGCATGTGTTAGCATAGGCTTTAATTGGTTAGGAGTAAATTAATGGCTGCTTGCAATATTTCTGGCAATCTGTTATAAGCTATGTAAATTTTTAAAAGAGGTTTCTTGAAAAGGCTGGCTGAAATCCTGTAATTCATATTCTGCTGGGGGAATTGATTTGAGAAATAATAATGAAATGTTTTACCTCAGTGATGAATCTCAGTTTTGTAGCACTGCAATTTTTTAAAGATTCTTGTAAATAATGTTACGAGTGTTTCTAAGAATAATCTACTTGAAATAAATATATCTGTCTCCGAATTAATAGCATTTTTTCACTGTTCTTTTTCACCTCTTTCTTATTCCACCATTCCAGGGGTTCACTGCAAAGCCAGCATTAGCTTTGATATTATTATAATAAATTAAAATCCAACATTTGTTACCATGTGGCCTGCTCCAGTAGGTTTTAATAGCAGTTTTGCTATTGAATTTAGTGGGAACTTAATCAAATTCTTAAGAGGCAGGTCTGGTTTTATAGAAGCAAGCTGGAAATGGCCCAACACAACACTGACTCTTCAAGGTGAGCCTGCCTCGATCATTTTGGTGGGAGCTGTTAAACATTGATTGGGACAGAGGAAAAACATCTAACTTAACTGCCCAGGGCACTCATGAAGGCTGCAGGAGAAGAATTAAAGCCTCATATGAGGTAGATGAAGGACATGGACCTGAACCTCTCACAATCACTCCTCCTTCAGCAACACTCAGGAAAAGGGAAAAGCTCCCACGGCAATGAACCAACAGCTGGATGACTGCATCTCCTCGCTCCACTCCTCGTTTCAATAGCTACCCAGTATTCACACAGACCATCCACACTCTTGATGGTCGGTGACCAACTCTCACAACCAAACATGGGTCTTTAAAAGGCTCACAATCCAATACACAGGGTTTTCCTCTGTTTTTCAGGGACCTTGCAGTGACTGCACTTCAGTTGAACACACACCATATGCCCAAGCAAGTTTTAACTGCTGTTTGTCCGGGGGACACAGAGACAGGAGGAGACACTTCCACTTGTCTGGGGTACATCCCCAGCAGTAGTAAACTCAGGCCTCCAGAAATACAGCCCAGTGAAGAAAACTGGAAAGTTTTATTGCTTGTCCTACACAGGTAATACTGAATGTCTTTGGAGGAAAGCCCCAAGATGGGAACTGACTAAAAGCAAATTACTGGTATAGCTTTTATTATGGCTCTATGGATAGCTCCTGCAATGTGCCTAGCTGCTTTAGCTCTACTTTTCTCTTATCTTGTATATCTGACATTTTCTTTTTTAATGCTTAGCAGTATGCAAGAAAGTATCTTGTACTGTCAATAATGCTGTTATCGTTTAATAAAAAATTAGAAGCTACCAAAAAAAGACAGAGGGAGGGAGAAACACTATGAAAGAATAT
Organism: Strix aluco; assembly: GCF_031877795.1. Lineage (NCBI taxonomy): Eukaryota > Metazoa > Chordata > Aves > Strigiformes > Strigidae > Strix > Strix aluco. The sequence continues at coordinate 23,466,915 of NC_133939.1, read as the reverse complement.
GGCTCAATGCCTAGAAAACTTCAATATGTTGTAAAAGGAAAAGATTGCTAATTAGGCTCTTGCGTAGTCTATTCTAGTCCCCTCTGTACTGCAAAAAATTTAACCCAGCTCACTTGGCTGATGCTTGGAGAAGTGGGAATAGAGTGTAGGAGCTCTGGAATCAGATTATTGAGATGATCTATGAAGTAATGAGGCAGTGAAATGCAGCTGGATGCAGGGATTTTACTGTTGGGCTCAAAACATAGGGAAAAGGTTCTTAAATTAAACAGAAGGCTGGTCCACCCCACGGCTTGTCATTATACTTGGCTGTACTAAAGCCTCCCACCAAATTGGCCCCACATTGCTTGTGTGCTGAGTGATGCAAGGCAGGGAAAACAGGCTTTGGAAAAGCTGACTGCTACTCCAGATGCTCTGAGACATCAGCCATACTGTTTGGAAAAGAGGAAGAAAATGATGCAGGGAGCACCATAAGAGCTCTGCAGGCCATGAGAAGAGCCTATGGATGCACACTTTGAGCTTTTAATCTCTGCAGCCAAACTCCATATTTCTCTGGGATAAGTAGGGTGCAGACCCATGTGGAGTGGAGAACTTGATTTGGAGTTTGGGAAAGACAAATGGGATGGAAATGCACGTGTCAGAGCAGTCATTCCCCGAGGTTTCAGCTCTACCCCTTGCCCCTCCTACTGCACACGCGGGCTTTCCCGGGAGCCACCGGCTGGGTCTGGCCCCTGCTTGTCCAGGCAAACCACAAGGAAAACAGCTCTCGTGCAGGACCTCCAGGACAGCTGCTCATGTTGTCCCCACTGTTATTCATCAACCTGCTGATTCAGGAACAGCTGCTCCCAAGTCATTTTAGGTTTTCTAAGACTGGGTTTTCTTTCCTGCACTTACAAATGACCTGCCTGCAGCTTCCACTGGTTATTATAATAACCTGAGTAAAATCTGTCATCTCTCAGAGATTTTGGTGACTTGAACTTGGTAAATGGTCTCCCACTAGTGATTCCAGTTGGAAAAGATATTTTGAAGTCTAACTACATGGAGACCAGCAGCTCAGTTACAAACATTTACAGGCATGAAAAATTATTTTGAAAAATATGGAAGATCCTTTAAACTCTCAGCGTTGTATCTTTGGGAAAAGGCAGATGAAATAACATGCATATCAGAGAGAGTTTCACTGCTACTATGGAGTAATATGTACAGGTTCATAAGCAAGCACACAAGCTAACTGCTGGCCCATCCAGGCAGCAGGCTTGGAAAGATATATGTATACACAAATAACACATGGCTTAATTTGCATACTAATTAATCTGTAATATCTTATTTGCATATATATTAATCTGAAAGTGCTATATAAAATACTTGCTTTTAAGAAGCGCTAGTGTGTACTTGACAGATAGTCATGATAATCTTCATTTTGGGTTAAAAAAGGAATTAATAATGACTTTGGTTAATATTAAAGAGCAAGTTCAAAAAGAGAAATGGAAAACATCTGCAGCCTTGAGTCATTAGGGTAAACTCCATCAAGGCCAAGGAATCTATTCAGTCTTTGCAGTTCAGCAAGGTGACTCAGAGCTTCTTCCTGCAGAGTCAGACAGGCTCATCGTGGCCTTGTCTTCCCCTGGGCAGGTCGCTCGTGCCATCAGCCACAGAAGTATGTCATGAATGTGGGTAATTCACCCTCAATTTAATGTTGTCTTTCCTCCTGGAGATTGCAGCAGCCATCACAGGCAGAGCTGCAAACAGAGAAGCACAGAGGGAGGAGATGTCTCAGCTAAGTCAAGGCAGGGAAGAGGTGATGGGAAAAACTGAAGTGGTTCTTCTCAGCTCACAGCCTGCATGGGGCCCGAGGTGGGCAAGGTGGAAGTGTGAAGAGGCTACAGACCATTGTCCCAATCTGACTGTTTACACTGAACAACACAAACCAGATATGCTGCTTCAACAGAAATACAACATTTAGTGAAGTTATGGCCAGTCTAAAGGCAGTTTTTTCAGGAAAGCTTTGGGGACCCAAGGCTTCAAGGGTACTTTGGACCACATGCAAAGCTGGACAAACTCTTGGGTTTCTGACCTACATGCCTGGGGACTGGGTTTCATTATGGGGAAAGGAATTCCCAACTAGAAGGTCTTAAAAAATGCCTAAACCTATAAGAAATGGTTTAGTGGCACTGGCCCACTAAATCTATGACCTCAGACATAGACAACTTATGCTCACATTACTGTGGGGTGTAGGTGGGCATCTGCTACTTGTCACAAGCAGCACATAGGGATGGGGAGAGGGCTCCACAGAGGGCACAGTGGCTCAAGAGGGATCCCAGCTGGGAGGACTGTCATTCCCTTCCCTTTTGGGTGGCGTTTCTATTCACAGAAAGGAGTTTGCTGAACAGGAACAATATGAGTTTAAGACAACTATTATTTACTGTGCAAGCTGCCATTGCAAACTGTGATTAAAGGTGCTCTTTTTGCTAAGACACAGCTCTTTTTTACTGCAAGCTCTGCCTTTAAATTCTGCTGATATTTTGAAAAAGACAGGTGTAGAGGGAGAGCAATGGGGACAGAAAAGCATCTCCAGGCAGGCCAGGTTTAACTAGATGCAAGCACAGTGCGCTTTACTCCTTGGGGCGAAGGTGACGACTGTGGTGGCCAAGGGGACTGATATGGCTGTGGATTTTGGGAAGAAGCCTGTAGTATTTGCACTTCACAGAGAGGAAAGCTCATGTACTGAGTGATATGTTCTCAGGTGGTGTTATAGGCCCATTTAATCCAAAAAATATTTAACAAAACTATACTGACATCAGCCCTGGGTAGGCTCATACATTATGGTGTTGTGGAGATAAAAATTAACCCCATGAGATTCCTGTCCTACTTGGTGAGGTGACCAAAGGGACTCAGGTTACGAGACCTGGCAGCTGGGGGTCACTTTTGGGGACCTTGGCCTGGGTCATGCGGTAAGAGGAGGGGAGAGGAGAGACGAACATCAGCCTTCTTAATGCTCTTGGTTTGGGAGATCTTGTCCTGGGGGAAAACCTTGCAAATCCTGCAGCTTGTAAAGTCAAGCCAGCATCCTGCATGAGTGGGCTCGCGTGGAGGCAGCTGCTTTCCTCGGTCTTGCCTGGCCACAGCTGTGCTGGCAGTTCAGCCAGGGCCAGGGGGAATCCTCTACACGGAGGGCTGCTTCCTTTTCCTCTCTGCAGCTGGTCCCTCTGACTGCCATCTGGAAATACCTTTCCTCCCGCTTTGGTGCCAAGGAACAGCTTGCTTACACCTTGCTTCTGCGCTACCCTCCATAGCCTTCCCTCTTGCCAAAATCCTCCCTGCAGTCCCCAGCGAACAGCACAACTCCCTCTTCACTTATTTGTTTTTACTGCCTGTCTACGAGCTTTCCAAAGAGCACTTCATCCTTAGAAAAATATCCTTCCCTTTAGCACTTTGAATGTTGTTTGCCCAGCAAAAGCCTTTAAGGGATACAGATTCTGGACCATCACGATTTTAAAGAGGGCCTAGAGAGATCATAGTGCTAATTTTAAACAGATGGGCCTTGACACTAAAAGATACCTTGATTAAATTAAATCTGTGCTAAGCAAAGCTCTGACATAACTATAGTGACCCTATTTATAGGAGATGCCATTGTACTGATAATCTGTAACACACGTACTCTGCTCGGGTTCAGTTTGGTATTGCCTAAAGGAAATAAACAGCACTATGAAAATGTAAAATCTTTTTTTTTTTCTTTTTTTGAAGTGAGTTAAGCAGCAGGTAAGGGTTTCTCTGTGAGGAAGGAATTACACCCACGTAGCAAATGCCATGGGAACAGCGGTGCTCTGAGCACCCGTTCCTGGCTGCCTCCATGGGGAGCTCCCCAGGGAGGCTCGGCCATGCCGGCTCCTGCACCTCAGAAAGCGCTGTAGCACCAGAGAGAGCTGAGAGCAAAAATGCAAAATATGCATTTAAACTTTAAAAATTAATGTTGACATTTATTTAAAAATGTGAGTTGGCGGCTCTCCAATGGTTCACTGAGTACATTAACTTAGTCAAACGCCCATTACTTCCTCCCCTTCCTACTAACAAGAATGTTTTGAGAAGGCGAGCTTTGCAAGCTCTGCAGCAAAGCGTATACCCCTTCCTTTTTTCTAAGCTGCTGAATGCAAAGACTATTTATAGAGAGTGGATCAGAGACAGGCAGGCTTGAAGAAAATCTAGATCAGGGTGCTCTAAAATTTAGAGGCAAAAAAGGACTGTCTCAGGGCCAAGATTTAAAAAACAGAAATGTGGGCTCAGTCCTGACTCGCCTCTGTGCATCTCAGCAAGTCGCCCAGTATCCCCATACTGCTTCCCACCAACCCTGCAAGGATGGGAAGCCTTGGTATGCTTTTCCATTCAGTGGGCTCTGATTTTCACTAGCATCTGTGAGAGTCACAGTAATACAAATAATTTCCCAGGGAAGTTCATACCTAACGTTGTCCCTAGATGCTATCCCAACAGGGCACTGACCCTTGGGTCTCTAGCCAGGGCTGTCCCTCCCCTATGCGAGCCCCAGCTCCCAAGCTGTTCATGTCAACAAACACCAAGCCCTGTGCTTTTGCAGTACCATCTGTGATATTTGGGGTGCAGTAGTTCTTTGAATACAACTGTGTGATAATGAGCACATTTTGCAGCTGTCTTTTGGACATAGGAGATGTAACTACAGAGCTGCTTGGGGAATTTCTAGTGCATCCGCTGTTATAACATCACAGCATTCAGACATATGAGCTGACAAATTTTGTGGCTGTAAACAGCAGAGGCTTGCTGAGAATCTGGACACTAGTGTATAAAATGGGAATACTTTCCTAACGTGAAGACAAGTGAAATCCGTACAATCTTTCCAGGCAGTCTCTCGGCTCGCTGGAAAGCCTGCAGCTGCTATACGGGAATAGTGTAATTCCGATATTGCCAGCTCCCATAAGGACTTAGCACCGAACAGTGCATTAGATAGTGTTTCAGAAGCTAGTTTTGTAAGCCTATGGAAATAGGTTTTAGGCTATGCTGCTGCTGCTGTAATGAAATGAGAAAGGAATACCCTTAAATAACTCGTTTATGATTATGGGTATGTCATCTATAGACCTCTGATTTCCAGACCTGCTCCAAGCAAAGAAGCCAATTAATCTCCAGAAAGAGAAGACAAAATCACCTCCAATGGTGTATTTCCCAGTAGGTAACAGGTTCTGTGCTCCTTTACTACCAAGGAAAGGCAGAATAACTGGAGTCCTTGGCTTCAGTCCCACAAAGTTACTTCAGGGTCACGCAAAATCAAGACATCGGATTTTGACCCAATTACAGCTTGTAATTATTTTCCCCCTCAATGTATATTTTGTGAAGTTTTCTTCTGAAAAAAAAGGATGTGGTTTCATTTTCAAGGAAATTGTGCTGAAGCGCATAAGGAGTCAAATCCTGTTGTGCCAGTCATAAACCAGTGGGGAACCACTGGGGTTCCGTATGGAGGAAGGGACCAAGAGAGGTGAGACTGTACACATCATGCATGCAGCCTACCTCTGCTGTAAGGGCTACATACAGCCAACGAATGCAAAATCCATTGATAATGCATCCTTCTACACCTATGCCACTGCTCCCATAGGTTACATTCATATTGCTAAACTAATTAAGGCCAAGGCAGGAAAGCCCAGTGCCTTCGGCATGATACTTGGCACAAGGAGGCTACCTGTGTTGCAGGGATGCTATCCCATTCGGGTGACTCTCCTTCCCCCTGCACTAATGACAGCGGCAACATCAGGGCTGATTTGAGATGAGACTCCTGCTTTACTGACCCTGTGCACTTCTCCTACACAAAGAACCTTTACATTGCTTTGGAGAGAACGGGATGGATTTTACCCAGATGGCAGGAAAATAACATTGCAGATAACTGCCACTGAAAGCCCTGTTAGACTCCTTTGCTGTGCAATCTCTGCCGTATATTTTAGCAAAATACTTACCCTCCACTCCAAAATCTCATTAAAAAACAAAATTAAAATGGAAACATTCACCCTTCCTATCTCATAAGCTTATTGCATGTGTTACATGTGGGTGGTGAGCATGTTAGGTACAATTTAGAGCATAATTTCCTGAGAATTGAAATGTCACCAAGAAAAGGATTGTAAATAATGAAACTTTGAAAGGAATCTGTGATCTTCATAACAGATAATCATATTTTAATTCTGACTTATGGCTCATCCAATTGCCTACAGTTAGAGAAAAATAATTCTTTTTCTTATTATATGGAAATCAGATGAATCAGATGAAAAACCATCAACATCACATCTTGGAAAACATACCAACGTTCAGTGATGTAAGCAAAGCCCATGAATCTGCTTCAGTTTGTGGCCCTTTTTATCATTTTTCCTCAAATATTTATAAGAGATCTATGTTCATAAAAATGTTGGTTGAAAAGTTTTCTAGAGATACCATAGATCAGAGTTGTTGAGGTTGGAAAAGCAAGTTCATGGAACAACTCTTACTGAGTTAGGCTGGTAGAAGCTGGAAATCTTTTTTCCTCTCTGTAGGTTTTTCAGAGAGCCAGCCAAGTACCAAAATTAGTCTTAGATTACATCGTTGCTCAATCATGGAGTTGGAAGAATGACTATTGAATGGTAAATAGTGAGAGCGAATAGTTTATCCATAGCCCCAACAGGCAGGAATATGTTGGCATAATGCTTTGGATCTGATTTGAATATCAAAAAAAAAATACAGAGACATCAAACAGTACTTTAGTATAATTGGGAAGAGTAAAAATGGACAAAATGCATCAAATAAATTATTGCAAATGCTTTGCCTAATGACTGATACCACAAAGACATGATGCAGTGTCCAACAAAAACAAGGCCAGAGGATTTCAATGCCTAGACATGTTCTGATTTTGGTTGAAGCCCATCTCTGTCTCCTGTTGTTTCCAAAATCCTCAAAGCTTTAGACTAAGGAATTGCAAATAGCTGGGTATTTTTGCAGCTGGAGGACCAGATCAGTGAGAACTTCTGATGTGAGCACACTTTCAGCCCATCACCAACAAGCCAACAAGGTAACACAAGCCATAAGGGTAAAATTTTGTGTAAAGTCCATCACCAGTGTAAAGCAAAGCTGTATCCCAACAGCACATGGGTAGGGAGGGAAGGAGGACCTCATGATGCATTTGTCTCCCCTCCTAACTTCTTGCCTTTTGCCACAGATTTTTGCATTTCTCACGTGCCCTTGCCTATGGCTGCTGAATTATACACACAATGATGACATATGCAGACACACACATCATTCAAAGGAGAAAAAAAAAATAGCTGCAGAACAACTTCAAATAACTCGTTTCATTCATTATGTTCTCCAGGACTCTTATTTCTGGTCCTCTGCCATCCTGCTCTTTGTTAAACAAAATCAAGATCAGTGCTTTATAATTCTCTTCCTAAAAGGGACTGTACAACACTATGGCAGGAGACTTAAATTATTCACCCAGGAACACTCCACAAACATAGACAGTACTACAAGAATACAGAGCAAGTCCTCCTCACTCCTAAAGGCTGCACCCCAGTTTCCACTGGCCTTGCACCAGGGTCCCCCATTTGCCCTGAGAGCATCTTTGCAAACTCTGCAGAGTGAGTGTGTGTGTCCCCAGGTAGCTGGCGCTGGGGAATACCTGACACACCACAGCCCTGTAAATAACTATTTTCCTGTTCAGTGGCTAACCCAAAAGTTAGAGGAAAAGAAGAAAAAAAAAAAAAAAAAAAAAGAAAATAAATCACTTCATATTGATGTAAAGCAGCATTTTTCCATGTTTTCTTGGCAAGGAACAATAAAGCTAACAAGCCAAAAAGAAAAAGTATCTGTTTAAGATCTGACTAAACAGTCCGTTTGCATGTTAACCCTTCTTCTGATCAAAGCTGGGCTACTCTGTACATGAGAATACTATTTTGAAAATTAAAAGGTTTGCATTTTTTCCCCCTTTTCTTCCCTTCTTCTCCACCAGCCAAACTCCCAAACAGTTCACTGCCAGCCACCCTTTGCATCTCTGTGACCTCTCTTCCCACCCACATCTTTTTTCCAAGCCTTCCTTTTGGCTGAGAACCTGTCCCTTGGGAGGAGGTGTTTTGCCATAAAGACATGATTGTTTGAGATTTCAGTATTGGCCTAGTTTAGCATTTGATGTCATTCCTTCAATTACTGACACTGAACCGCCTTTGTATTAAACAGGACAAAACCAGGGAAACGAATAAAAATTCCCATCTATGTTGATACAAGACCCAGTCAGAAACCATCAGACATACCAGTTTTATTCCATATCCTCCAGGAAAAATAACCTTTCCACAAATTTAGACCCCTGATGGTGACCACAGACTCCCCCAGGTAAATACAAGGAGCCAGAGCAAAACATTGTTTTGGGGCTGTCCCAGGATGTTTTGTGCCAGCACATGAGACAGTTTTACTGTCCAAAAAGGCAAGTAGTTGTGTGAAAATGGAACGTTTCCAAACAAGAGACAAGGTGAATTTCTTACACACTGCAAAACTGACTGTTAAATTTTTTAAATAACTACGTGTTTTTTATTATCTTGGATTTTTTAATGCCTCACATCTCTAATTGTAGTAGTAATTATTAGCTCAGTTAATGAAAGCTTTGGAAACAAGATTGTGTAGGAGTATTTCAAGTCATGAGTTAAGTCTTTTAACTCAGTAATTGCCAATGATTAATTTATTTTTCCATTTAAGTGCTGAAAAGCTGAATTATTATTTCCTTGAACTGTATTTGTGCTTCGTGGTTCTGAGTTAATTACTACTCAGTGAACACCTTTAAATAAAATTTAGAGGTTTCTAGGTGTATGTACCGTGAGGTCCTGGTAAATCCTTCAACATCTGCTTAGAAAAGGATTACTGAACTTGACTGATGATGCTGTTGTTCTGATGGTCTACCCATTACGTACCTACAGCCATTAAAGGCACCGCAAGTGCAATGGCAGTAAAGAGCTTGTGGAAGTTCTCACATAAATAAGGATTATACTCATGAATGTCTGGTTTAGGAATCATCCACCTTAATTTTTCTGGATGGAGACAAGGTCTTGGTCAAAGCCCTGGAAAAATACAAGTATGTGCATAAATCACTGGTTCACCGGCTACAACTGGTACTGCACTTCCACAAGGAACTGTAACAACCGCAGCTCACCGGTGAGTTAACCTGACCTGGGGTTGGGGCTGATTTGGCCCATTTCTGTAATTTCAGCCCCAGATGTGGTATCTGAGGTGCAAAGGACACATTACACTGCTGGAGCTCCAGCTCCCCGTGCTTCCTTGGTGCCACAGAAGCAGGGGCTTGGGGCAGCCCAGCACACAGGCAAGAGCTTCAGCTGTGCCCTAAATCATGCCTGGGTTCCCTGCCAGGACCATATGGAGGCATCTTCTCTCTCTAAGACGGAAGAACTAAGAACAGGAAGGAGACCAAAAGGGCATTTTTTCCAGTGGCAAGGAATAATTTTTTCAATGCAAGAGACAGCACCTCTCAGAGTGCTAATCCACTTCGTGTCAGCTGGCTCTTTATCTGTCCCTAGCGGCTGATTTCCTCTTCCTTAAGGATGCTCCCAAGCACTAACAAGTCCCCAAGCTGCTTCCTGGCCCAGTTAACCTTTGCTTTCCTTTTTCAGGGCCTAGGTTCCCACTAACCCAGCATCCTTCTTGCCCGGAGGGGGACAGCAGCTCTTGCCAGTGCAGCATTCTGCTGTAACATAGCAGCGGAGGAGGAGTACCACCACGGGGAAAGAAGCAACCGTGTCAGTAAAGGGACCAACATATGTTCTGGGCCTCAAACAACACATTTTACAATTTCTGTAGCTCACTGAAGCCTGCTCCTGGGTCCTAATCCTTGCTTCCAGCACAATTTCTGTATTGTCTTCACTGAGCCTCAAACATAAAAGATATGAAAAGCCCTAAGAGCAGAACTCAGACCCAACACTGCCCTTTCCAAGAGCAGAGATAAGACCTCTAGTTTTCCTCGCTCACACCGAACTACCCCTAACCACCGTGCAACACAGCTGCCTATGCTCTGGCTTGCTGCAGATCTTGCCATCTGTCCAGCCCAGTGAGGCAGCTCTAAGGGGAGAGGCAGATGGCACTGCAGCTGCAGCCTTGAGGTTGGGCCACTCTTTTTGGGAGAAAGGTTTGAGACCCTGCAGCGTGGGGTAACCCCACCTCTGCCTCCTGCTCTCCCTTCCTTCAGGATGCTACAGAACTCAAATGCATCCCCAAATGCTTCCTACCTCCGTTAACTTTTCTAATCCCCACCACCAAGCAATGATAGCAAGCAACTCTGGTCTGATCATCACAGGTTGTTCCATTTCTCTTTTTATTCTGTTGTTTTGTTTGGGAAGTCAGATGCTCACCGAAGAGCATGCCAGCATCCTGATCCTAACTGGAGAGATGTCTTCACTTTCACCCCTGATGCAGATGCCTGCACAGCAAGACAATATTTAAGGCATAGTCCTGTACTAGGCGTCTCCTGTGGCTCACTCCAAGCTGGGGATGTTGCCTAGATCTCCATTCCACACTGTGCATGGGAGAAGTCAGCCAGCCCTGGGTCTTGGATGCCACCTAGATGGTAGAAATGGTGGCAGCTACCTTGAAAATGCCCAAACCACTGAGCTGATCTAACCCTCTGCCTTTGGCAAAGCCTGACAAGGAGATGTGAGACCTTTCAAGCTGGCCAACTATTGAAACAACCTGCTCAGATACAAACCTACTCAGCTAGAAGCTGGCTTCAGGTCAAAAAGACCTCTTCCCTTTCAACTCTCTATCTCAACTAGAACACTGTATTCCCATATTTATTGTGGTCTATTACTCCTTATTGGTAAACAAAGATTTATTAAAAATTAACATCTGTTAACCAGAGACACTAATCTCATCCAGACTTTTAAAGTTCTGGGTGCAAATCATCCTGGACTGTTAAACCAAAAAATGTAACTCTACTAATAATCTTGTTGAGCATTTTCTTCAGTGTCTATTAAATGGAAAATTATTTCCTTTTCCTCATCTAGGATGAGTACAGCTCCCTCCTTCTGTAAAAACAGAACAGAAAATTTTAATCAAACTTGTTTTGTTTTTCTCTGCCTCATTACACTAAATTAAATCAATAACTTTCAGGTGGGAGGGAGAAACACATGATTTTCTTGTTAGCTCTTTGTGCAATCATCTTTCTTCATTAGAGACACCTGAGACCCGTGTCAGAATATATGTTAATATATAGGCCAACTTTTAAACTGCCTTCTTTATTATTCATGTTTTTTGAGTGTTGTTGCTAACTGTCACGTCAAAGGGCTGGCGGGTTATAAGTGGAATCATTAAAAATAACTCATTTTAGTAATAACACAGTACTATTCATATTTTATTCAGTATTTAACAGTCCACAGGAGATTCACATGCTTTCTTATTTGCCAGATTGTCTCTTCTAAATGTCACTGTCAGCCATTCACATCCAGTTCATCCTCCTGAGCAAAATGGGTTTCATAAAGCCTACCATAACCAAAGAGGCTAAACAGATGGTACACTGCATCCCTGCAATTTCCTCAGGCTTGAGTTTCGTCCCTTTAAAATAATAGCTCCCCTTGAAGTAAGGATGTTCCTTTATATTAAAACATGAAATATAATAACTACAGAGACTACAGAGCAATTCACTCAGTCATTGAATGAGCAACATAAATAAATGCAAGAACAGGTAACTAGACTGGAGAGAGGTTTGCAGGTTTTCTGCTAGCGTGTGTAGTGGTGGCTTGTTAGAAGACCATGAAGGGTCTCAGCCTTGCAAGTTGGCCTTTGAAAGTACCAGCTCTGAGAGACAATCTCACCGTTCCAGCTGCAGAGCTTTTCCAGCTTACTCTTACAGCTGCCTCTTCCTCATCATGCAGAAAAGTGATGTGCCAGTCCCCCTGTCCTGCCTCATAGTCCAGCATTTAGCCTAAAGTGAGGCCAAAGATGACTCTGTGGCTGATGCCAGACCATGAACTGCCTATCCTACCACACACAGCAATACAGCCCCTTTCTCTTGACCTAGCTGTAAGGGCTGTTAACAAATACCAGGCAACCTGTGTTTTAAACTACTGCAGCCCTGCCTTGCGTGACTGCTCTGCATGCAGACAGAGCTCTACGCCTGCCCTCGAGATGGTTTGTAGACCATGCCAGCAGCGGCTGGGTGCATAATACCCCCATGTGCTCCTTGCTGGGCAGGATGGTGCCTGCAGACAGCTGCGCAATGATGCCTCGGGATCCTCCTACACACCTAAACTCATAATTGCCTCAAGGTGGTCTGGGCTATATACTGAGAATTAGACTCAAATTTAAGTCCCTGTGTTTAGACTTGCTGGAGCAGCATTGTCTGAAGTTAATCACCTCCCCATGGCAATTCCTTATCACACAGAGGTGAAGAGAGCGAATATTGCAGTACAAGATTCATAGAAAGCAGCAGTGACCCGAATGTCTCAGTGACATGTCATCGCTGGCACACATGCCATCACACCCATTGATGCCACAGCCTGTGGACAATGGTCACGGCTGTTCCAGAGTGATGTAGAGGCTTATAGCACATGGTTTCTATTATCTGCTAGCATGGCCCTTGTGATTCACTCCCACCAGGCTTCAAAAACTTAACCTGTGCTTCACAACAGCGAGGCATCATTAGGCACGTAGGAAATAGAACAAGAAAAATGAGGAAAAATGTGAGAAGAAGCATGAGTGCCTTTGGGTGCTTTTGCTCTAAGGGAAAATTAAACTGCAGTCCACCTCCTCTAACAGGAGTTTAAAAAAATAAATAAATAATTGGGGTCCTGCAGTCGGGGTGCATGGAGAGATTCAACTCAATCAATAAGCCACTCCTGTTCTTTGAGAAGTCCCAACCATGAAAAGCTGCCTGCAGGTATTTTGCAAGTTGGCTACCCTGAAGCCTGGATTACAGTGAGGAATTAAAAATGTTGGTCCATGCAACCATAGCTTCTAGTTCTTCTATTTTCATCTCCTTGCCCATCCAATTTATTTGGATTATAAACTCCAACCCTTACTACAGTTTATACAGTTTTTAGCATAAGGACATGCTAATCTCTGTGTGGGTAACTAATGTACATGAGAGTAAATCAACATCACAAGAATATATAGGTTAAACTGTTTCATTCAAGGAGATTAAGAGAAGAAGAATATACTTGTATTACACTTTTTAAAGTTCAATAAATACAATCTACTTGCTTGTTTCTTTTTCCACGGATATTGTTTTGTTGCAGGTTTATAGACTGTCCTTGCAATGAGCCTCAAAGCTCTTCTCTGAAGGATCCCCCTTTTCTGATACAGACATCTCTGGGGCTGGCCCACGACAGCTGTTCAGCATCACACTGGGACACTAGTAATAATAGTACTTGCAGCACTTACATAGCATTTTATACTTTCAAAGCTCTTAAATTAATTAGTTACAGGACTGCAGCATGGATTCAGGCAGGATGTGAAAAAGAAAATTGTATCCAGTGGAAACTACAGGGGGAATTTGGGGAAATGTAATGTAATTACCCAATTTGGAATCTGGCCAGAGCACCATTGCTAGAAACACCATGGGATCTCTAATGACCACACGCGGTCAGGACCTCAGCTTTGCGTCTGCTCCAAAAGATGAGGAGAGCCCTAACAAAATGTGCTCAGTCATCAGGTGCCGGAAAGGGATGATTATACGAAATCTGGTTTCCCCCCAGATGCTTCGTAATACAGGCACTGAGCTGGGCTCAGTGGTGTCACAGGAGCTCATGTCGAGTCAAACCTCGGGAACTTCAAAATTCCTTTCAATTAAACAGTTCCAACTTTTGGTGATATTTACAAACGATCCACCTCATAAGTCCATTAACTGGTCTTAATTGAGTTAAAATCCCCAAGCAATTAGTCATTTCAGCCATTCCCCTCTGAACCCCCACAAGCACAGACACGTGTACCCTCATTTTAGCTAAAACAAGCACATCAGGTGATTGCATTGCTGAGCTACAGCATTGCTCCATGCCAATTTGGAAATGTTAATGCCGTGTAGACATACAAATGTCACAAGGGGCCAATTTTAGGATGCACCAAAGAGGGACCACTAATTGGACGGAAGGAGGAGAAACTGATTACAATTCCCACTCACCTCAGTGGTACTGCAGGAGAGAAAGCAAAATGCTGACAAAAACCAGTCAGTCTTGCTGACAGTGTTTGATGTATGCCACATATTAGGCTGGTGGGGAAAGGGACACTTCAGCTTCACAAAATGCGTAGGGTGGTAAGCCCCACGTGCTGGTTTGGGGCAGAACACCCACAGCCTGATGCTTTTTCACACAGCTGGATTTCTGCTATGTTTAATTTCTCAGCAACACCCGAACGTGGATGCTGAGAGATCTTTGGCTGATTTTGAAACAAAACATGCAAGGAGGGGCTCCTGGCAGCTGCCTGCCTGAGCAGCCTGGGAACTCAGCTTAGTCCAGAGAGCCCTGAAGCAGCTCAGGGATGGTCTGGGGGGAAAAGGGGGAGCTGGGCAACCTCCCTGGTAGACCAAGAAGCTGCTTGTGCCTGTCAAGGAACTTGGACTGTCAGGCCTCATCATTGGCTTTCATGCTGACTACTGAGTGTTGAAGTACAGGGAGTAAGGAAGTACTCTGTTCTGAACATTTTAAAAAAGAAAAAAAAATTGGAAAAATTTATTTCTTTTCCTCAAAAAATGTTACATTTTGTAAACAGTTTTCCAACATGTTGGCAGAGAGTTTCTCACAAACTCTTCTGGTAAGTTACTGCATCCCTCGGCTCACCAAGCATTAGTCAACCCTCCATGGCCACAGCACAGAGTGAGTCACGGCACGACTCGCCACTTGGCCACATGCACGGCTCCAGCACAGGAGATGCGAGCAGCCTCCCAATGCACAACCTGCTGCTGAACAGGCCAGGTTTGCCCTTGGAGCTCCGTGGAACCGCTCTGTTGCCGATAACTGCGTTGTGCCACACCTCTACTCCTGGGCTCACCCACCTCAGGGCTGTACCCAACACATCTGCTCCTTCCTTCTTCTTGTCACAATAGTGCCTGGGAGCCTTCCAAGAGAGCCTCAAGGGACCTGAGCAAAGAGGACATATTTTCTCCTGCCCTACCTCTCCCTTAGGGGAAATTTATAAAGCTCACTGTTCCCACACATGAGCACCTCTTCCAGTGTACCACCAATGTCTATCAATTAGATTCCCAATCTTTGCATCCCACCTCAACATGCGAGATACACAGGAGCTTCATTTTTTGCAATGAACGGTGGTAGATAAGCAATAGAAAGCACATAAAGGACAGCTCTTGATAACGTCACACTCTCCTCTGACAGACTGTGGACTGACTCTTATCATTTATGCCTCTGTCACACAAGCATCACTCCACTAGCTTCCATGGATTTATTCTTGATTCATGCTAGCATAATAAAATGAAGCTCAGATTCTTCCCTCCATTTTCAACTCTGGAGGATTCTCATCTCTTGCAGTCCTTTTCAATCCATAGCCAAGTAAATCTGGGGTTTATTTATCCAATATGCTAATTCTGGTTGTGTTTGCAAAACACTGTCACTGGTGGGGAATCCTCTCCACGCCTGAACCTCTGCATTTGCCACGCAAATGAATCCTGAGCGCAGATTGCCCTGCGTACACATTTTCGCTCGGCACCATGAACACAGGCCCTTTTTAAACAACAATCCTCTGCTTAATAGTCTGTTCAGCCAGCTATAATTATGTTGTTCACTCAGTACCCAGCTTTCACATGCCTTTGGCAATCATCACGTTGGCATCTCTCTGCTGTGGTTTTCCATGCCTTGTTTAAGCAATAGGGGTGCGATGGGGACCCTGTTACCCCCAGCACTAGTGTACCCACAATAGTCTCCTCCACCCAAAACAACCACACCACAGTAACCAGTGTTTGAACGTGGGACCCTCAAGGCATCTTCTGTGAAATTAGAAGTGGCAGCTGGTTTTGCATAGTTTAGAGAGCACTTTTGTTGGATTAAAACTCATTGCTCCTTGGACTATAACTTGGAAGCAACCAAGCAACAGGGAGCTGGAGGAGGAAAGAGACCTCTTCTCATTAGAGGCTGGTGCTTGTTGGGTGAAAATAACAGGTCTGGACCTAAACAACTCTGGGTGACACAACGGGACACAGTGAGGATGTGGTATCCAATCTCAGCATGATGGATGCATTCAGCTCTGCCATACCTATGCTGTAATGAGCTGCCAGGTCACAAGGGCACCAGCAGTGCTGCTAGTTTGCTTTTACTGAAAAGGACTCAGTGCTCTGGTTTGGGTAATGAGCTCCCTTGTACGCACAGAAACAAGCACAAAAAACTGCAGTGGGTGTCTTTAGCAGCACAGGCTATTGCAAACACATCACATCTGACCTTCTGTCACTTTACCAGACTTTCACAAAATTTGGAGTCATATTCGAGATCTCGGCTCTCAGC